>NW_026871937.1:360000-720000 GCF_033458585.1 Syngnathus typhle | reverse complement strand
TCGGCACTCTAAAGCACCCGAGAGCGTTTTTTTCGATGCCAACCTAACCAGAGTGACGGGAGCGGCACAATTCAGAAAAAGTGCTCAGCTCGCCGAGAAAATGCGATTTAAGCAATAAAATTAAAAATGCTTATTAAACATAAACCAAACGTTGGAGGTGGTCATTTCTTCATGCGCAGTGAATAACTCGGCACTCTAAAGCACCCGAGAGCGTTTTTTTCGATGCCAACCTAACCAGAGTGACGGGAGCGGCACAATTCAGAAAAAGCGCTCAGCTCGCCGAGAAAATGCGATTTAAGCAATAAAATTAAAAATGCTTATAAAACATAAACCAAACGTTGGAGGTGGTCATTTCTTAATGCGCAGTAATAAACTCGGCACTCTAAAGCACCCGAGAGCGTTTTTTTCGATGCCAACCTAACCAGAGTGACGGGAGCGGCACAATTCAGAAAAAGTGCTCAGCTCGCCGAGAAAATGCGATTTAAGCAATAAAATTAAAAATGCTTATAAAACATAAACCAAACGTTGGAGGTGGTCATTTCTTAATGCGCAGTAATAAACTCGGCACTCTAAAGCACCCGAGAGCGTTTTTTTCGATGCCAACCTAACCAGAGTGACGGGAGCGGCACAATTCAGAAAAAGCGCTCAGCTCGCCGAGAAAATGCGATTTAAGCAATAAAATTAAAAATGCTTATAAAACATAAACCAAACGTTGGAGGTGGTCATTTCTTCATGCGCAGTGATAAACTCGGCACTCTAAAGCACCCGAGAGCGTTTTTTTCGATGCCAACCTAACCAGAGTGACGGGAGCGGCACAATTCAGAAAAAGCGCTCAGCTCGCCGAGAAAATGCGATTTAAGCAATAAAATTAAAAATGCTTATAAAACATAAACCAAACGTTGGAGGTGGTCATTTCTTCATGCGCAGTGATAAACTCGGCACTCTAAAGCACCCGAGAGCGTTTTTTTCGATGCCAACCTAACCAGAGTGACGGGAGCGGCACAATTCAGAAAAAGTGCTCAGCTCGCCGAGAAAATGCGATTTAAGCAATAAAATTAAAAATGCTTATTAAACATAAACCAAACGTTGGAGGTGGTCATTTCTTCATGCGCAGTGAATAACTCGGCACTCTAAAGCACCCGAGAGCGTTTTTTTCGATGCCAACCTAACCAGAGTGACGGGAGCGGCACAATTCAGAAAAAGTGCTCAGCTCGCCGAGAAAATGCGATTTAAGCAATAAAATTAAAAATGCTTATAAAACATAAACCAAACGTTGGAGGTGGTCATTTCTTCATGCGCAGTGCACTCTAAAGCACCCGAGAGCGTTTTTTTCGATGCCAACCTAACCAGAGTGACGGGAGCGGCACAATTCAGAAAAAGTGCTCAGCTCGCCGAGAAAATGCGATTTAAGCAATAAAATTAAAAATGCTTATTAAACATAAACCAAACGTTGGAGGTGGTCATTTCTTCATGCGCAGTGATAAACTCGGCACTCTAAAGCACCCGAGAGCGTTTTTTTCGATGCCAACCTAACCAGAGTGACGGGAGCGGCACAATTCAGAAAAAGTGCTCAGCTCGCCGAGAAAATGCGATTTAAGCAATAAAATTAAAAATGCTTATAAAACATAAACCAAACGTTGGAGGTGGTCATTTCTTAATGCGCAGTAATAAACTCGGCACTCTAAAGCACCCGAGAGCGTTTTTTTCGATGCCAACCTAACCAGAGTGACGGGAGCGGCACAATTCAGAAAAAGTGCTCAGCTCGCCGAGAAAATGCGATTTAAGCAATAAAATTAAAAATGCTTATTAAACATAAACCAAACGTTGGAGGTGGTCATTTCTTCATGCGCAGTGAATAACTCGGCACTCTAAAGCACCCGAAAGCGTTTTTTTCGATGCCAACCTAACCAGAGTGACGGGAGCGGCACAATTCAGAAAAAGCGCTCAGCTCGCCGAGAAAATGCGATTTAAGCAATAAAATTAAAAATGCTTATAAAACATAAACCAAACGTTGGAGGTGGTCATTTCTTAATGCGCAGTAATAAACTCGGCACTCTAAAGCACCCGAGAGCGTTTTTTTCGATGCCAACCTAACCAGAGTGACGAGAGCGGCACAATTCAGAAAAAGTGCTCAGCTCGCCGAGAAAATGCGATTTAAGCAATAAAATTAAAAATGCTTATTAAACATAAACCAAACGTTGGAGGTGGTCATTTCTTCATGCGCAGTGAATAACTCGGCACTCTAAAGCACCCGAGAGCGTTTTTTTCGATGCCAACCTAACCAGAGTGACGGGAGCGGCACAATTCAGAAAAAGCGCTCAGCTCGCCGAGAAAATGCGATTTAAGCAATAAAATTAAAAATGCTTATAAAACATAAACCAAACGTTGGAGGTGGTCATTTCTTAATGCGCAGTAATAAACTCGGCACTCTAAAGCACCCGAGAGCGTTTTTTTCGATGCCAACCTAACCAGAGTGACGGGAGCGGCACAATTCAGAAAAAGTGCTCAGCTCGCCGAGAAAATGCGATTTAAGCAATAAAATTAAAAATGCTTATAAAACATAAACCAAACGTTGGAGGTGGTCATTTCTTAATGCGCAGTAATAAACTCGGCACTCTAAAGCACCCGAGAGCGTTTTTTTCGATGCCAACCTAACCAGAGTGACGGGAGCGGCACAATTCAGAAAAAGTGCTCAGCTCGCCGAGAAAATGCGATTTAAGCAATAAAATTAAAAATGCTTATTAAACATAAACCAAACGTTGGAGGTGGTCATTTCTTCATGCGCAGTGAATAACTCGGCACTCTAAAGCACCCGATAGCGTTTTTTTCGATGCCAACCTAACCAGAGTGACGGGAGCGGCACAATTCAGAAAAAGTGCTCAGCTCGCCGAGAAAATGCGATTTAAGCAATAAAATTAAAAATGCTTATAAAACATAGACCAAACGTTGGAGGTGGTCATTTCTTAATGCGCAGTAATAAACTCGGCACTCTAAAGCACCCGAGAGCGTTTTTTTCGATGCCAACCTAACCAGAGTGACGGGAGCGGCACAATTCAGAAAAAGTGCTCAGCTCGCCGAGAAAATGCGATTTAAGCAATAAAATTAAAAATGCTTATTAAACATAAACCAAACGTTGGAGGTGGTCATTTCTTCATGCGCAGTGAATAACTCGGCACTCTAAAGCACCCGAGAGCGTTTTTTTCGATGCCAACCTAACCAGAGTGACGGGAGCGGCACAATTCAGAAAAAGCGCTCAGCTCGCCGAGAAAATGCGATTTAAGCAATAAAATTAAAAATGCTTATTAAACATAAACCAAACGTTGGAGGTGGTCATTTCTTCATGCGCAGTGAATAACTCGGCACTCTAAAGCACCCGAGAGCGTTTTTTTTCGATGCCAACCTAACCAGAGTGACGGGAGCGGCACAATTCAGAAAAAGCGCTCAGCTCGCCGAGAAAATGCGATTTAAGCAATAAAATTAAAAATGCTTATAAAACATAAACCAAACGTTGGAGGTGGTCATTTCTTCATGCGCAGTGATAAACTCGGCACTCTAAAGCACCCGAGAGCGTTTTTTTCGATGCCAACCTAACCAGAGTGACGGGAGCGGCACAATTCAGAGAAAGTGCTCAGCTCGCCGAGAAAATGCGATTTAAGCAATAAAATTAAAAATGCTTATAAAACATAAACCAAACGTTGGAGGTGGTCATTTCTTCATGCGCAGTGAATAACTCGGCACTCTAAAGCACCCGAGAGCGTTTTTTTCGATGCCAACCTAACCAGAGTTACGGGAGCGGCACAATTCAGAAAAAGCGCTCAGCTCGCCGAGAAAATGCGATTTAAGCAATAAAATTAAAAATGCTTATAAAACATAAACCAAACGTTGGAGGTGGTCATTTCTTCATGCGCAGTGATAAACTCGGCACTCTAAAGCACCCGAGAGCGTTTTTTTCGATGCCAACCTAACCAGAGTGACGGGAGCGGCACAATTCAGAAAAAGCGCTCAGCTCGCCGAGAAAATGCGATTTAAGCAATAAAATTAAAAATGCTTATAAAACATAAACCAAACGTTGGAGGTGGTCATTTCTTCATGCGCAGTGATAAACTCGGCACTCTAAAGCACCCGAGAGCGTTTTTTTCGATGCCAACCTAACCAGAGTGACGGGAGCGGCACAATTCAGAAAAAGTGCTCAGCTCGCCGAGAAAATGCGATTTAAGCAATAAAATTAAAAATGCTTATAAAACATAAACCAAACGTTGGAGGTGGTCATTTCTTCATGCGCAGTGATAAAGTCGGCACTCTAAAGCACCCGAGAGCGTTTTTTTCGATGCCAACCTAACCAGAGTGACGGGAGCGGCACAATTCAGAAAAAGTGCTCAGCTCGCCGAGAAAATGCGATTTAAGCAATAAAATTAAAAATGCTTATTAAACATAAACCAAACGTTGGAGGTGGTCATTTCTTCATGCGCAGTGATAAACTCGGCACTCTAAAGCACCCGAGAGCGTTTTTTTCGATGCCAACCTAACCAGAGTGACGGGAGCGGCACAATTCAGAAAAAGTGCTCAGCTCGCCGAGAAAATGCGATTTAAGCAATAAAATTAAAAATGCTTATTAAACATAAACCAAACGTTGGAGGTGGTCATTTCTTCATGCGCAGTGAATAACTCGGCACTCTAAAGCACCCGAGAGCGTTTTTTTCGATGCCAACCTAACCAGAGTGACGGGAGCGGCACAATTCAGAAAAAGCGCTCAGCTCGCCGAGAAAATGCGATTTAAGCAATAAAATTAAAAATGCTTATAAAACATAAACCAAACGTTGGAGGTGGTCATTTCTTAATGCGCAGTAATAAACTCGGCACTCTAAAGCACCCGAGAGCGTTTTTTTCGATGCCAACCTAACCAGAGTGACGGGAGCGGCACAATTCAGAAAAAGTGCTCAGCTCGCCGAGAAAATGCGATTTAAGCAATAAAATTAAAAATGCTTATTAAACATAAACCAAACGTTGGAGGTTGTCATTTCTTCATGCGCAGTGAATAACTCGGCACTCTAAAGCACCCGAGAGCGTTTTTTTCGATGCCAACCTAACCAGAGTGACGGGAGCGGCACAATTCAGAAAAAGCGCTCAGCTCGCCGAGAAAATGCGATTTAAGCAATAAAATTAAAAATGCTTATTAAACATAAACCAAACGTTGGAGGTGGTCATTTCTTCATGCGCAGTGAATAACTCGGCACTCTAAAGCACCCGAGAGCGTTTTTTTCGATGCCAACCTAACCAGAGTGACGGGACAGGCACAATTCAGAAAAAGCGCTCAGCTCGCCGAGAAAATGCGATTTAAGCAATAAAATTAAAAATGCTTATAAAACATAAACCAAACGTTGGAGGTGGTCATTTCTTCATGCGCAGTGATAAACTCGGCACTCTAAAGCACCCGAGAGCGTTTTTTTCGATGCCAACCTAACCAGAGTGACGGGAGCGGCACAATTCAGAAAAAGCGCTCAGCTCGCCGAGAAAATGCGATTTAAGCAATAAAATTAAAAATGCTTATAAAACATAAACCAAACGTTGGAGGTGGTCATTTCCTAATGCGCAGTAATAAACTCGGCACTCTAAAGCACCCGAGAGCGTTTTTTTCGATGCCAACCTAACCAGAGTGACGGGAGCGGCACAATTCAGAAAAAGTGCTCAGCTCGCCGAGAAAATGCGATTTAAGCAATAAAATCAAAAATGCTTATTAAACATAAACCAAACGTTGGAGGTGGTAATTTCTTCATGCGCAGTGAATAACTCGGCACTCTAAAGCACCCGAGAGCGTTTTTTTCGATGCCAACCTAACCAGAGTGACGGGAGCGGCACAATTCAGAAAAAGCGCTCAGCTCGCCGAGAAAATGCGATTTAAGCAATAAAATTAAAAATGCTTATTTAACATAAACCAAACATTGGAGGTGGTCATTTCTTCATGCGCAGTGAATAACTCGGCACTCTAAAGCACCCGAGAGCGTTTTTTTCGATGCCAACCTAACCAGAGTGACGGGAGCGGCACAATTCAGAAAAAGCGCTCAGCTCGCCGAGAAAATGCGATTTAAGCAATAAAATTAAAAATGCTTATAAAACATAAACCAAACGTTGGAGGTGGTCATTTCTTCATGCTCAGTGATAAACTCGGCACTCTAAAGCACCGAGAGCGTTTTTTTCGATGCCAACCTAACCAGAGTGACGGGAGCGGCACAATTCAGAAAAAGTGCTCAGCTCGCCGAGAAAATGCGATTTAAGCAATAAAATTAAAAATGCTTATAAAACATAAACCAAACGTTGGAGGTGGTCATTTCTTCATGCGCAGTGAATAACTCGGCACTCTAAAGCACCCGAGAGCGTTTTTTTCGATGCCAACCTAACCAGAGTGACGGGAGCGGCACAATTCAGAAAAAGTGCTCAGCTCGCCGAGAAAATGCGATTTAAGCAATAAAATTAAAAATGCTTATAAAACATAAACCAAACGTTGGAGGTGGTCATTTCTTAATGCGCAGTAATAAACTCGGCACTCTAAAGCACCCGAGAGCGTTTTTTTCGATGCCAACCTAACCAGAGTGACGGGAGCGGCACAATTCAGAAAAAGTGCTCAGTTCGCCGAGAAAATGCGATTTAAGCAATAAAATTAAAAATGCTTATAAAACATAAACCAAACGTTGGAGGTGGTCATTTCTTAATGCGCAGTAATAAACTCGGCACTCTAGAGCACCCGAGAGCGTTTTTTTCGATGCCAACCTAACCAGAGTGACGGGAGCGGCACAATTCAGAAAAAGTGCTCAGCTCGCCGAGAAAATGCGATTTAAGCAATAAAATTAAAAATGCTTATAAAACATAAACCAAACGTTGGAAGTGGTCATTTCTTCATGCGCAGTGATAAACTCGGCACTCTAAAGCACCCGAGAGCGTTTTTTTCGATGCCAACCTAACCAGAGTTACGGGAGCGGCACAATTCAGAAAAAGCGCTCAGCTCGCCGAGAAAATGCGATTTAAGCAATAAAATTAAAAATGCTTATAAAACATAAACCAAACGTTGGAGGTGGTCATTTCTTCATGCGCAGTGATAAACTCGGCACTCTAAAGCACCCGAGAGCGTTTTTTTCGATGCCAACCTAACCAGAGTGACGGGAGCGGCACAATTCAGAAAAAGCGCTCAGCTCGCCGAGAAAATGCGATTTAAGCAATAAAATTAAAAATGCTTATAAAACATAAACCAAACGTTGGAGGTGGTCATTTCCTAATGCGCAGTAATAAACTCGGCACTCTAAAGCACCCGAGAGCGTTTTTTTCGATGCCAACCTAACCAGAGTGACGGGAGCGGCACAATTCAGAAAAAGTGCTCAGCTCGCCGAGAAAATGCGATTTAAGCAATAAAATCAAAAATGCTTATTAAACATAAACCAAACGTTGGAGGTGGTAATTTCTTCATGCGCAGTGAATAACTCGGCACTCTAAAGCACCCGAGAGCGTTTTTTTCGATGCCAACCTAACCAGAGTGACGGGAGCGGCACAATTCAGAAAAAGCGCTCAGCTCGCCGAGAAAATGCGATTTAAGCAATAAAATTAAAAATGCTTATTTAACATAAACCAAACATTGGAGGTGGTCATTTCTTCATGCGCAGTGAATAACTCGGCACTCTAAAGCACCCGAGAGCGTTTTTTTCGATGCCAACCTAACCAGAGTGACGGGAGCGGCACAATTCAGAAAAAGCGCTCAGCTCGCCGAGAAAATGCGATTTAAGCAATAAAATTAAAAATGCTTATAAAACATAAACCAAACGTTGGAGGTGGTCATTTCTTCATGCTCAGTGATAAACTCGGCACTCTAAAGCACCGAGAGCGTTTTTTTCGATGCCAACCTAACCAGAGTGACGGGAGCGGCACAATTCAGAAAAAGTGCTCAGCTCGCCGAGAAAATGCGATTTAAGCAATAAAATTAAAAATGCTTATAAAACATAAACCAAACGTTGGAGGTGGTCATTTCTTCATGCGCAGTGAATAACTCGGCACTCTAAAGCACCCGAGAGCGTTTTTTTCGATGCCAACCTAACCAGAGTGACGGGAGCGGCACAATTCAGAAAAAGTGCTCAGCTCGCCGAGAAAATGCGATTTAAGCAATAAAATTAAAAATGCTTATAAAACATAAACCAAACGTTGGAGGTGGTCATTTCTTAATGCGCAGTAATAAACTCGGCACTCTAAAGCACCCGAGAGCGTTTTTTTCGATGCCAACCTAACCAGAGTGACGGGAGCGGCACAATTCAGAAAAAGTGCTCAGTTCGCCGAGAAAATGCGATTTAAGCAATAAAATTAAAAATGCTTATAAAACATAAACCAAACGTTGGAGGTGGTCATTTCTTAATGCGCAGTAATAAACTCGGCACTCTAGAGCACCCGAGAGCGTTTTTTTCGATGCCAACCTAACCAGAGTGACGGGAGCGGCACAATTCAGAAAAAGTGCTCAGCTCGCCGAGAAAATGCGATTTAAGCAATAAAATTAAAAATGCTTATAAAACATAAACCAAACGTTGGAAGTGGTCATTTCTTCATGCGCAGTGATAAACTCGGCACTCTAAAGCACCCGAGAGCGTTTTTTTCGATGCCAACCTAACCAGAGTTACGGGAGCGGCACAATTCAGAAAAAGCGCTCAGCTCGCCGAGAAAATGCGATTTAAGCAATAAAATTAAAAATGCTTATAAAACATAAACCAAACGTTGGAGGTGGTCATTTCTTCATGCGCAGTGATAAACTCGGCACTCTAAAGCACCCGAGAGCGTTTTTTTCGATGCCAACCTAACCAGAGTGACGGGAGCGGCACAATTCAGAAAAAGCGCTCAGCTCGCCGAGAAAATGCGATTTAAGCAATAAAATTAAAAATGCTTATAAAACATAAACCAAACGTTGGAGGTGGTCATTTCTTCATGCGCAGTGATAAACTCGGCACTCTAAAGCACCCGAGAGCGTTTTTTTCGATGCCAACCTAACCAGAGTGACGGGAGCGGCACAATTCAGAAAAAGTGCTCAGCTCGCCGAGAAAATGCGATTTAAGCAATAAAATTAAAAATGCTTATAAAACATAAACCAAACGTTGGAGGTGGTCATTTCTTCATGCGCAGTGAATAACTCGGCACTCTAAAGCACCCGAGAGCGTTTTTTTCGATGCCAACCTAACCAGAGTGACGGGAGCGGCACAATTCAGAAAAAGTGCTCAGCTCGCCGAGAAAATGCGATTTAAGCAATAAAATTAAAAATGCTTATAAAACATAAACCAAACGTTGGAGGTGGTCATTTCTTAATGCGCAGTAATAAACTCGGCACTCTAAAGCACCCGTGAGCGTTTTTTTCGATGCCAACCTAACCAGAGTGACGGGAGCGGCACAATTCAGAAAAAGTGCTCAGCTCGCCGAGAAAATGCGATTTAAGCAATAAAATTAAAAATGCTTATAAAACATAAACCAAACGTTGGAGGTGGTCATTTCTTCATGCGCAGTGATAAAGTCGGCACTCTAAAGCACCCGAGAGCGTTTTTTTCGATGCCAACCTAACCAGAGTGACGGGAGCGGCACAATTCAGAAAAAGTGCTCAGCTCGCCGAGAAAATGCGATTTAAGCAATAAAATTAAAAATGCTTATTAAACATAAACCAAACGTTGGAGGTGGTCATTTCTTCATGCGCAGTGATAAACGCGGCACTCTAAAGCACCCGAGAGCGTTTTTTTCGATGCCAACCTAACCAGAGTGACGGGAGCGGCACAATTCAGAAAAAGTGCTCAGCTCGCCGAGAAAATGCGATTTAAGCAATAAAATTAAAAATGCTTATAAAACATAAACCAAACGTTGGAGGTGGTCATTTCTTAATGCGCAGTAATAAACTCGGCACTCTAAAGCACCCGAGAGCGTTTTTTTCGATGCCAACCTAACCAGAGTGACGGGAGCGGCACAATTCAGAAAAAGTGCTCAGCTCGCCGAGAAAATGCGATTTAAGCAATAAAATTAAAAATGCTTATTAAACATAAACCAAACGTTGGAGCTGGTCATTTCTTCATGCGCAGTGAATAACTCGGCACTCTAAAGCACCCGAAAGCGTTTTTTTCGATGCCAACCTAACCAGAGTGACGGGAGCGGCACAATTCAGAAAAAGCGCTCAGCTCGCCGAGAAAATGCGATTTAAGCAATAAAATTAAAAATGCTTATAAAACATAAACCAAACGTTGGAGGTGGTCATTTCTTAATGCGCAGTAATAAACTCGGCACTCTAAAGCACCCGAGAGCGTTTTTTTCGATGCCAACCTAACCAGAGTGACGGGAGCGGCACAATTCAGAAAAAGTGCTCAGCTCGCCGAGAAAATGCGATTTAAGCAATAAAATTAAAAATGCTTATAAAACATAAACCAAACGTTGGAAGTGGTCATTTCTTCATGCGCAGTGATAAACTCGGCACTCTAAAGCACCCGAGAGCGTTTTTTTCGATGCCAACCTAACCAGAGTTACGGGAGCGGCACAATTCAGAAAAAGCGCTCAGCTCGCCGAGAAAATGCGATTTAAGCAATAAAATTAAAAATGCTTATAAAACATAAACCAAACGTTGGAGGTGGTCATTTCTTCATGCGCAGTGATAAACTCGGCACTCTAAAGCACCCGAGAGCGTTTTTTTCGATGCCAACCTAACCAGAGTGACGGGAGCGGCACAATTCAGAAAAAGCGCTCAGCTCGCCGAGAAAATGCGATTTAAGCAATAAAATTAAAAATGCTTATAAAACATAAACCAAACGTTGGAGGTGGTCATTTCTTCATGCGCAGTGATAAACTCGGCACTCTAAAGCACCCGAGAGCGTTTTTTTCGATGCCAACCTAACCAGAGTGACGGGAGCGGCACAATTCAGAAAAAGTGCTCAGCTCGCCGAGAAAATGCGATTTAAGCAATAAAATTAAAAATGCTTATAAAACATAAACCAAACGTTGGAAGTGGTCATTTCTTCATGCGCAGTGATAAACTCGGCACTCTAAAGCACCCGAGAGCGTTTTTTTCGATGCCAACCTAACCAGAGTTACGGGAGCGGCACAATTCAGAAAAAGCGCTCAGCTCGCCGAGAAAATGCGATTTAAGCAATAAAATTAAAAATGCTTATAAAACATAAACCAAACGTTGGAGGTGGTCATTTCTTCATGCGCAGTGATAAACTCGGCACTCTAAAGCACCCGAGAGCGTTTTTTTCGATGCCAACCTAACCAGAGTGACGGGAGCGGCACAATTCAGAAAAAGCGCTCAGCTCGCCGAGAAAATGCGATTTAAGCAATAAAATTAAAAATGCTTATAAAACATAAACCAAACGTTGGAGGTGGTCATTTCTTCATGCGCAGTGATAAACTCGGCACTCTAAAGCACCCGAGAGCGTTTTTTTCGATGCCAACCTAACCAGAGTGACGGGAGCGGCACAATTCAGAAAAAGTGCTCAGCTCGCCGAGAAAATGCGATTTAAGCAATAAAATTAAAAATGCTTATAAAACATAAACCAAACGTTGGAGGTGGTCATTTCTTCATGCGCAGTGAATAACTCGGCACTCTAAAGCACCCGAGAGCGTTTTTTTCGATGCCAACCTAACCAGAGTGACGGGAGCGGCACAATTCAGAAAAAGTGCTCAGCTCGCCGAGAAAATGCGATTTAAGCAATAAAATTAAAAATGCTTATAAAACATAAACCAAACGTTGGAGGTGGTCATTTCTTAATGCGCAGTAATAAACTCGGCACTCTAAAGCACCCGTGAGCGTTTTTTTCGATGCCAACCTAACCAGAGTGACGGGAGCGGCACAATTCAGAAAAAGTGCTCAGCTCGCCGAGAAAATGCGATTTAAGCAATAAAATTAAAAATGCTTATAAAACATAAACCAAACGTTGGAGGTGGTCATTTCTTCATGCGCAGTGATAAAGTCGGCACTCTAAAGCACCCGAGAGCGTTTTTTTCGATGCCAACCTAACCAGAGTGACGGGAGCGGCACAATTCAGAAAAAGTGCTCAGCTAGCCGAGAAAATGCGATTTAAGCAATAAAATTAAAAATGCTTATTAAACATAAACCAAACGTTGGAGGTGGTCATTTCTTCATGCGCAGTGATAAACTCGGCACTCTAAAGCACCCGAGAGCGTTTTTTTCGATGCCAACCTAACCAGAGTGACGGGAGCGGCACAATTCAGAAAAAGTGCTCAGCTCGCCGAGAAAATGCGATTTAAGCAATAAAATTAAAAATGCTTATAAAACATAAACCAAACGTTGGAGGTGGTCATTTCTTAATGCGCAGTAATAAACTCGGCACTCTAAAGCACCCGAGAGCGTTTTTTTCGATGCCAACCTAACCAGAGTGACGGGAGCGGCACAATTCAGAAAAAGTGCTCAGCTCGCCGAGAAAATGCGATTTAAGCAATAAAATTAAAAATGCTTATTAAACATAAACCAAACGTTGGAGCTGGTCATTTCTTCATGCGCAGTGAATAACTCGGCACTCTAAAGCACCCGAAAGCGTTTTTTTCGATGCCAACCTAACCAGAGTGACGGGAGCGGCACAATTCAGAAAAAGCGCTCAGCTCGCCGAGAAAATGCGATTTAAGCAATACAATTAAAAATGCTTATAAAACATAAACCAAACGTTGGAGGTGGTCATTTCTTAATGCGCAGTAATAAACTCGGCACTCTAAAGCACCCGAGAGCGTTTTTTTCGATGCCAACCTAACCAGAGTGACGGGAGCGGCACAATTCAGAAAAAGTGCTCAGCTCGCCGAGAAAATGCGATTTAAGCAATAAAATTAAAAATGCTTATAAAACATAAACCAAACGTTGGAAGTGGTCATTTCTTCATGCGCAGTGATAAACTCGGCACTCTAAAGCACCCGAGAGCGTTTTTTTCGATGCCAACCTAACCAGAGTTACGGGAGCGGCACAATTCAGAAAAAGCGCTCAGCTCGCCGAGAAAATGCGATTTAAGCAATAAAATTAAAAATGCTTATAAAACATAAACCAAACGTTGGAGGTGGTCATTTCTTCATGCGCAGTGATAAACTCGGCACTCTAAAGCACCCGAGAGCGTTTTTTTCGATGCCAACCTAACCAGAGTGACGGGAGCGGCACAATTCAGAAAAAGCGCTCAACTCGCCGAGAAAATGCGATTTAAGCAATAAAATTAAAAATGCTTATAAAACATAAACCAAACGTTGGAGGTGGTCATTTCTTCATGCGCAGTGATAAACTCGGCACTCTAAAGCACCCGAGAGCGTTTTTTTCGATGCCAACCTAACCAGAGTGACGGGAGCGGCACAATTCAGAAAAAGTGCTCAGCTCGCCGAGAAAATGCGATTTAAGCAATAAAATTAAAAATGCTTATAAAACATAAACCAAACGTTGGAGGTGGTCATTTCTTCATGCGCAGTGAATAACTCGGCACTCTAAAGCACCCGAGAGCGTTTTTTTCGATGCCAACCTAACCAGAGTGACGGGAGCGGCACAATTCAGAAAAAGTGCTCAGCTCGCCGAGAAAATGCGATTTAAGCAATAAAATTAAAAATGCTTATAAAACATAAACCAAACGTTGGAGGTGGTCATTTCTTAATGCGCAGTAATAAACTCGGCACTCTAAAGCACCCGTGAGCGTTTTTTTTCGATGCCAACCTAACCAGAGTGACGGGCGCGGCACAATTCAGAAAAAGTGCTCAGCTCGCCGAGAAAATGCGATTTAAGCAATAAAATTAAAAATGCTTATAAAACATAAACCAAACGTTGGAGGTGGTCATTTCTTCATGCGCAGTGATAAAGTCGGCACTCTAAAGCACCCGAGAGCGTTTTTTTCGATGCCAACCTAACCAGAGTGACGGGAGCGGCACAATTCAGAAAAAGTGCTCAGCTAGCCGAGAAAATGCGATTTAAGCAATAAAATTAAAAATGCTTATTAAACATAAACCAAACGTTGGAGGTGGTCATTTCTTCATGCGCAGTGATAAACTCGGCACTCTAAAGCACCCGAGAGCGTTTTTTTCGATGCCAACCTAACCAGAGTGACGGGAGCGGCACAATTCAGAAAAAGTGCTCAGCTCGCCGAGAAAATGCGATTTAAGCAATAAAATTAAAAATGCTTATAAAACATAAACCAAACGTTGGAGGTGGTCATTTCTTAATGCGCAGTAATAAACTCGGCACTCTAAAGCACCCGAGAGCGTTTTTTTCGATGCCAACCTAACCAGAGTGACGGGAGCGGCACAATTCAGAAAAAGTGCTCAGCTCGCCGAGAAAATGCGATTTAAGCAATAAAATTAAAAATGCTTATTAAACATAAACCAAACGTTGGAGGTGGTCATTTCTTCATGCGCAGTGAATAACTCGGCACTCTAAAGCACCCGAGAGCGTTTTTTTCGATGCCAACCTAACCAGAGTGACGGGAGCGGCACAATTCAGAAAAAGCGCTCAGCTCGCCGAGAAAATGCGATTTAAGCAATAAAATTAAAAATGCTTATAAAACATAAACCAAACGTTGGAGGTGGTCATTTCTTAATGCGCAGTAATAAACTCGGCACTCTAAAGCACCCGAGAGCGTTTTTTTCGATGCCAACCTAACCAGAGTGACGGGAGCGGCACAATTCAGAAAAAGTGCTCAGCTCGCCGAGAAAATGCGATTTAAGCAATAAAATTAAAAATGCTTATTAAACATAAACCAAACGTTGGAGGTGGTCATTTCTTCATGCGCAGTGAATAACTCGGCACTCTAAAGCACCCGAGAGCGTTTTTTTCGATGCCAACCTAACCAGAGTGACGGGAGCGGCACAATTCAGAAAAAGCGCTCAGCTCGCCGAGAAAATGCGATTTAAGCAATAAAATTAAAAATGCTTATAAAACATAAACCAAACGTTGGAGGTGGTCATTTCTTAATGCGCAGTAATAAACTCGGCACTCTAAAGCACCCGAGAGCGTTTTTTTCGATGCCAACCTAACCAGAGTGACGGGAGCGGCACAATTCAGAAAAAGCGCTCAGCTCGCCGAGAAAATGCGATTTAAGCAATAAAATTAAAAATGCTTATAAAACATAAACCAAACGTTGGAGGTGGTCATTTCTTCGTGCGCAGTGAATAACTCGGCACTCTCAAGCACCCGAGAGCGTTTTTTTCGATGCCAACCTAACCAGAGTGACGGGAGCGGCACAATTCAGAAAAAGTGCTCAGCTCGCCGAGAAAATGCGATTTAAGCAATAAAATTAAAAATGCTTATTAAACATAAACCAAACGGTGGAGGTGGTCATTTCTTCATGCGCAGTGAATAACTCGGCACTCTAAAGCACCCGAGAGCGTTTTTTTCGATGCCAACCTAACCAGAGTGACGGGAGCGGCACAATTCAGAAAAAGCGCTCAGCTCGCCGAGAAAATGCGATTTAAGCAATAAAATTAAAAATGCTTATTAAACATAAACCAAACGTTGGAGGTGGTCATTTCTTCATGCGCAGTGAATAACTCGGCACTCTAAAGCACCCGAGAGCGTTTTTTTCGATGCCAACCTAACCAGAGTGACGGGAGCGGCACAATTCAGAAAAAGCTCTCAGCTCGCCGAGAAAATGCGATTTAAGCCATAAAATTAAAAATGCTTATAAAACATAAACCAAACGTTGGAGGTGGTCATTTCTTCATGCGCAGTGAATAACTCGGCACTCTAAAGCACCCGAGAGCGTTTTTTTCGATGCCAACCTAACCAGAGTGACGGGAGCGGCACAATTCAGAAAAAGTGCTCAGCTCGCCGAGAAAATGCGATTTAAGCAATAAAATTAAAAATGCTTATAAAACATAAACCAAACGTTGGAGGTGGTCATTTCTTAATGCGCAGTAATAAACTCGGCACTCTAAAGCACCCGAGAGCGTTTTTTTCGATGCCAACCTAACCAGAGTGACGGGAGCGGCACAATTCAGAAAAAGTGCTCAGTTCGCCGAGAAAATGCGATTTAAGCAATAAAATTAAAAATGCTTATAAAACATAAACCAAACGTTGGAGGTGGTCATTTCTTAATGCGCAGTAATAAACTCGGCACTCTAGAGCACCCGAGAGCGTTTTTTTCGATGCCAACCTAACCAGAGTGACGGGAGCGGCACAATTCAGAAAAAGTGCTCAGCTCGCCGAGAAAATGCGATTTAAGCAATAAAATTAAAAATGCTTATAAAACATAAACCAAACGTTGGAAGTGGTCATTTCTTCATGCGCAGTGATAAACTCGGCACTCTAAAGCACCCGAGAGCGTTTTTTTCGATGCCAACCTAACCAGAGTTACGGGAGCGGCACAATTCAGAAAAAGCGCTCAGCTCGCCGAGAAAATGCGATTTAAGCAATAAAATTAAAAATGCTTATAAAACATAAACCAAACGTTGGAGGTGGTCATTTCTTCATGCGCAGTGATAAACTCGGCACTCTAAAGCACCCGAGAGCGTTTTTTTCGATGCCAACCTAACCAGAGTGATGGGAGCGGCACAATTCAGAAAAAGCGCTCAGCTCGCCGAGAAAATGCGATTTAAGCAATAAAATTAAAAATGCTTATAAAACATAAACCAAACGTTGGAGGTGGTCATTTCTTCATGCGCAGTGATAAACTCGGCACTCTAAAGCACCCGAGAGCGTTTTTTTCGATGCCAACCTAACCAGAGTGACGGGAGCGGCACAATTCAGAAAAAGTGCTCAGCTCGCCGAGAAAATGCGATTTAAGCAATAAAATTAAAAATGCTTATAAAACATAAACCAAACGTTGGAGGTGGTCATTTCTTCATGCGCAGTGAATAACTCGGCACTCTAAAGCACCCGAGAGCGTTTTTTTCGATGCCAACCTAACCAGAGTGACGGGAGCGGCACAATTCAGAAAAAGTGCTCAGCTCGCCGAGAAAATGCGATTTAAGCAATAAAATTAAAAATGCTTATAAAACATAAACCAAACGTTGGAGGTGGTCATTTCTTAATGCGCAGTAATAAACTCGGCACTCTAAAGCACCCGTGAGCGTTTTTTTCGATGCCAACCTAACCAGAGTGACGGGCGCGGCACAATTCAGAAAAAGTGCTCAGCTCGCCGAGAAAATGCGATTTAAGCAATAAAATTAAAAATGCTTATAAAACATAAACCAAACGTTGGAGGTGGTCATTTCTTCATGCGCAGTGATAAAGTCGGCACTCTAAAGCACCCGAGAGCGTTTTTTTCGATGCCAACCTAACCAGAGTGACGGGAGCGGCACAATTCAGAAAAAGTGCTCAGCTCGCCGAGAAAATGCGATTTAAGCAATAAAATTAAAAATGCTTATTAAACATAAACCAAACGTTGGAGGTGGTCATTTCTTCATGCGCAGTGATAAACTCGGCACTCTAAAGCACCCGAGAGCGTTTTTTTCGATGCCAACCTAACCAGAGTGACGGGAGCGGCACAATTCAGAAAAAGTGCTCAGCTCGCCGAGAAAATGCGATTTAAGCAATAAAATTAAAAATGCTTATAAAACATAAACCAAACGTTGGAGGTGGTCATTTCTTAATGCGCAGTAATAAACTCGGCACTCTAAAGCACCCGTGAGCGTTTTTTTCGATGCCAACCTAACCAGAGTGACGGGCGCGGCACAATTCAGAAAAAGTGCTCAGCTCGCCGAGAAAATGCGATTTAAGCAATAAAATTAAAAATGCTTATAAAACATAAACCAAACGTTGGAGGTGGTCATTTCTTCATGCGCAGTGATAAAGTCGGCACTCTAAAGCACCCGAGAGCGTTTTTTTCGATGCCAACCTAACCAGAGTGACGGGAGCGGCACAATTCAGAAAAAGTGCTCAGCTCGCCGAGAAAATGCGATTTAAGCAATAAAATTAAAAATGCTTATTAAACATAAACCAAACGTTGGAGGTGGTCATTTCTTCATGCGCAGTGATAAACTCGGCACTCTAAAGCACCCGAGAGCGTTTTTTTCGATGCCAACCTAACCAGAGTGACGGGAGCGGCACAATTCAGAAAAAGTGCTCAGCTCGCCGAGAAAATGCGATTTAAGCAATAAAATTAAAAATGCTTATAAAACATAAACCAAACGTTGGAGGTGGTCATTTCTTAATGCGCAGTAATAAACTCGGCACTCTAAAGCACCCGAGAGCGTTTTTTTCGATGCCAACCTAACCAGAGTGACGGGAGCGGCACAATTCAGAAAAAGTGCTCAGCTCGCCGAGAAAATGCGATTTAAGCAATAAAATTAAAAATGCTTATTAAACATAAACCAAACGTTGGAGGTGGTCATTTCTTCATGCGCAGTGAATAACTCGGCACTCTAAAGCACCCGAGAGCGTTTTTTTCGATGCCAACCTAACCAGAGTGACGGGAGCGGCACAATTCAGAAAAAGCGCTCAGCTCGCCGAGAAAATGCGATTTAAGCAATAAAATTAAAAATGCTTATAAAACATAAACCAAACGTTGGAGGTGGTCATTTCTTAATGCGCAGTAATAAACTCGGCACTCTAAAGCACCCGAGAGCGTTTTTTTCGATGCCAACCTAACCAGAGTGACGGGAGCGGCACAATTCAGAAAAAGTGCTCAGCTCGCCGAGAAAATGCGATTTAAGCAATAAAATTAAAAATGCTTATTAAACATAAACCAAACGTTGGAGGTTGTCATTTCTTCATGCGCAGTGAATAACTCGGCACTCTAAAGCACCCGAGAGCGTTTTTTTCGATGCCAACCTAACCAGAGTGACGGGAGCGGCACAATTCAGAAAAAGCGCTCAGCTCGCCGAGAAAATGCGATTTAAGCAATAAAATTAAAAATGCTTATTAAACATAAACCAAACGTTGGAGGTGGTCATTTCTTCATGCGCAGTGAATAACTCGGCACTCTAAAGCACCCGAGAGCGTTTTTTTCGATGCCAACCTAACCAGAGTGACGGGACAGGCACAATTCAGAAAAAGCGCTCAGCTCGCCGAGAAAATGCGATTTAAGCAATAAAATTAAAAATGCTTATAAAACATAAACCAAACGTTGGAGGTGGTCATTTCTTCATGCGCAGTGATAAACTCGGCACTCTAAAGCACCCGAGAGCGTTTTTTTCGATGCCAACCTAACCAGAGTGACGGGAGCGGCACAATTCAGAAAAAGCGCTCAGCTCGCCGAGAAAATGCGATTTAAGCAATAAAATTAAAAATGCTTATAAAACATAAACCAAACGTTGGAGGTGGTCATTTCCTAATGCGCAGTAATAAACTCGGCACTCTAAAGCACCCGAGAGCGTTTTTTTCGATGCCAACCTAACCAGAGTGACGGGAGCGGCACAATTCAGAAAAAGTGCTCAGCTCGCCGAGAAAATGCGATTTAAGCAATAAAATCAAAAATGCTTATTAAACATAAACCAAACGTTGGAGGTGGTAATTTCTTCATGCGCAGTGAATAACTCGGCACTCTAAAGCACCCGAGAGCGTTTTTTTCGATGCCAACCTAACCAGAGTGACGGGAGCGGCACAATTCAGAAAAAGCGCTCAGCTCACCGAGAAAATGCGATTTAAGCAATAAAATTAAAAATGCTTATTAAACATAAACCAAACATTGGAGGTGGTCATTTCTTCATGCGCAGTGAATAACTCGGCACTCTAAAGCACCCGAGAGCGTTTTTTTCGATGCCAACCTAACCAGAGTGACGGGAGCGGCACAATTCAGAAAAAGTGCTCAGCTCGCCGAGAAAATGCGATTTAAGCAATAAAATTAAAAATGCTTATAAAACATAAACCAAACGTTGGAGGTGGTCATTTCTTAATGCGCAGTAATAAACTCGGCACTCTAAAGCACCCGAGAGCGTTTTTTTCGATGCCAACCTAACCAGAGTGACGGGAGCGGCACAATTCAGAAAAAGTGCTCAGCTCGCCGAGAAAATGCGATTTAAGCAATAAAATTAAAAATGCTTATTAAACATAAACCAAACGTTGGAGCTGGTCATTTCTTCATGCGCAGTGAATAACTCGGCACTCTAAAGCACCCGAAAGCGTTTTTTTCGATGCCAACCTAACCAGAGTGACGGGAGCGGCACAATTCAGAAAAAGCGCTCAGCTCGCCGAGAAAATGCGATTTAAGCAATAAAATTAAAAATGCTTATAAAACATAAACCAAACGTTGGAGGTGGTCATTTCTTAATGCGCAGTAATAAACTCGGCACTCTAAAGCACCCGAGAGCGTTTTTTTCGATGCCAACCTAACCAGAGTGACGGGAGCGGCACAATTCAGAAAAAGTGCTCAGCTCGCCGAGAAAATGCGATTTAAGCAATAAAATTAAAAATGCTTATAAAACATAAACCAAACGTTGGAAGTGGTCATTTCTTCATGCGCAGTGATAAACTCGGCACTCTAAAGCACCCGAGAGCGTTTTTTTCGATGCCAACCTAACCAGAGTTACGGGAGCGGCACAATTCAGAAAAAGCGCTCAGCTCGCCGAGAAAATGCGATTTAAGCAATAAAATTAAAAATGCTTATAAAACATAAACCAAACGTTGGAGGTGGTCATTTCTTCATGCGCAGTGATAAACTCGGCACTCTAAAGCACCCGAGAGCGTTTTTTTCGATGCCAACCTAACCAGAGTGACGGGAGCGGCACAATTCAGAAAAAGCGCTCAGCTCGCCGAGAAAATGCGATTTAAGCAATAAAATTAAAAATGCTTATAAAACATAAACCAAACGTTGGAGGTGGTCATTTCTTCATGCGCAGTGATAAACTCGGCACTCTAAAGCACCCGAGAGCGTTTTTTTCGATGCCAACCTAACCAGAGTGACGGGAGCGGCACAATTCAGAAAAAGTGCTCAGCTCGCCGAGAAAATGCGATTTAAGCAATAAAATTAAAAATGCTTATAAAACATAAACCAAACGTTGGAAGTGGTCATTTCTTCATGCGCAGTGATAAACTCGGCACTCTAAAGCACCCGAGAGCGTTTTTTTCGATGCCAACCTAACCAGAGTTACGGGAGCGGCACAATTCAGAAAAAGCGCTCAGCTCGCCGAGAAAATGCGATTTAAGCAATAAAATTAAAAATGCTTATAAAACATAAACCAAACGTTGGAGGTGGTCATTTCTTCATGCGCAGTGATAAACTCGGCACTCTAAAGCACCCGAGAGCGTTTTTTTCGATGCCAACCTAACCAGAGTGACGGGAGCGGCACAATTCAGAAAAAGCGCTCAGCTCGCCGAGAAAATGCGATTTAAGCAATAAAATTAAAAATGCTTATAAAACATAAACCAAACGTTGGAGGTGGTCATTTCTTCATGCGCAGTGATAAACTCGGCACTCTAAAGCACCCGAGAGCGTTTTTTTCGATGCCAACCTAACCAGAGTGACGGGAGCGGCACAATTCAGAAAAAGTGCTCAGCTCGCCGAGAAAATGCGATTTAAGCAATAAAATTAAAAATGCTTATAAAACATAAACCAAACGTTGGAGGTGGTCATTTCTTCATGCGCAGTGAATAACTCGGCACTCTAAAGCACCCGAGAGCGTTTTTTTCGATGCCAACCTAACCAGAGTGACGGGAGCGGCACAATTCAGAAAAAGTGCTCAGCTCGCCGAGAAAATGCGATTTAAGCAATAAAATTAAAAATGCTTATAAAACATAAACCAAACGTTGGAGGTGGTCATTTCTTAATGCGCAGTAATAAACTCGGCACTCTAAAGCACCCGTGAGCGTTTTTTTCGATGCCAACCTAACCAGAGTGACGGGAGCGGCACAATTCAGAAAAAGTGCTCAGCTCGCCGAGAAAATGCGATTTAAGCAATAAAATTAAAAATGCTTATAAAACATAAACCAAACGTTGGAGGTGGTCATTTCTTCATGCGCAGTGATAAAGTCGGCACTCTAAAGCACCCGAGAGCGTTTTTTTCGATGCCAACCTAACCAGAGTGACGGGAGCGGCACAATTCAGAAAAAGTGCTCAGCTCGCCGAGAAAATGCGATTTAAGCAATAAAATTAAAAATGCTTATTAAACATAAACCAAACGTTGGAGGTGGTCATTTCTTCATGCGCAGTGATAAACTCGGCACTCTAAAGCACCCGAGAGCGTTTTTTTCGATGCCAACCTAACCAGAGTGACGGGAGCGGCACAATTCAGAAAAAGTGCTCAGCTCGCCGAGAAAATGCGATTTAAGCAATAAAATTAAAAATGCTTATAAAACATAAACCAAACGTTGGAGGTGGTCATTTCTTAATGCGCAGTAATAAACTCGGCACTCTAAAGCACCCGAGAGCGTTTTTTTCGATGCCAACCTAACCAGAGTGACGGGAGCGGCACAATTCAGAAAAAGTGCTCAGCTCGCCGAGAAAATGCGATTTAAGCAATAAAATTAAAAATGCTTATTAAACATAAACCAAACGTTGGAGCTGGTCATTTCTTCATGCGCAGTGAATAACTCGGCACTCTAAAGCACCCGAAAGCGTTTTTTTCGATGCCAACCTAACCAGAGTGACGGGAGCGGCACAATTCAGAAAAAGCGCTCAGCTCGCCGAGAAAATGCGATTTAAGCAATAAAATTAAAAATGCTTATAAAACATAAACCAAACGTTGGAGGTGGTCATTTCTTAATGCGCAGTAATAAACTCGGCACTCTAAAGCACCCGAGAGCGTTTTTTTCGATGCCAACCTAACCAGAGTGACGGGAGCGGCACAATTCAGAAAAAGTGCTCAGCTCGCCGAGAAAATGCGATTTAAGCAATAAAATTAAAAATGCTTATAAAACATAAACCAAACGTTGGAAGTGGTCATTTCTTCATGCGCAGTGATAAACTCGGCACTCTAAAGCACCCGAGAGCGTTTTTTTCGATGCCAACCTAACCAGAGTTACGGGAGCGGCACAATTCAGAAAAAGCGCTCAGCTCGCCGAGAAAATGCGATTTAAGCAATAAAATTAAAAATGCTTATAAAACATAAACCAAACGTTGGAGGTGGTCATTTCTTCATGCGCAGTGATAAACTCGGCACTCTAAAGCACCCGAGAGCGTTTTTTTCGATGCCAACCTAACCAGAGTGACGGGAGCGGCACAATTCAGAAAAAGCGCTCAGCTCGCCGAGAAAATGCGATTTAAGCAATAAAATTAAAAATGCTTATAAAACATAAACCAAACGTTGGAGGTGGTCATTTCTTCATGCGCAGTGATAAACTCGGCACTCTAAAGCACCCGAGAGCGTTTTTTTCGATGCCAACCTAACCAGAGTGACGGGAGCGGCACAATTCAGAAAAAGTGCTCAGCTCGCCGAGAAAATGCGATTTAAGCAATAAAATTAAAAATGCTTATAAAACATAAACCAAACGTTGGAGGTGGTCATTTCTTCATGCGCAGTGAATAACTCGGCACTCTAAAGCACCCGAGAGCGTTTTTTTCGATGCCAACCTAACCAGAGTGACGGGAGCGGCACAATTCAGAAAAAGTGCTCAGCTCGCCGAGAAAATGCGATTTAAGCAATAAAATTAAAAATGCTTATAAAACATAAACCAAACGTTGGAGGTGGTCATTTCTTAATGCGCAGTAATAAACTCGGCACTCTAAAGCACCCGTGAGCGTTTTTTTTCGATGCCAACCTAACCAGAGTGACGGGCGCGGCACAATTCAGAAAAAGTGCTCAGCTCGCCGAGAAAATGCGATTTAAGCAATAAAATTAAAAATGCTTATAAAACATAAACCAAACGTTGGAGGTGGTCATTTCTTCATGCGCAGTGATAAAGTCGGCACTCTAAAGCACCCGAGAGCGTTTTTTTCGATGCCAACCTAACCAGAGTGACGGGAGCGGCACAATTCAGAAAAAGTGCTCAGCTCGCCGAGAAAATGCGATTTAAGCAATAAAATTAAAAATGCTTATTAAACATAAACCAAACGTTGGAGGTGGTCATTTCTTCATGCGCAGTGATAAACTCGGCACTCTAAAGCACCCGAGAGCGTTTTTTTCGATGCCAACCTAACCAGAGTGACGGGAGCGGCACAATTCAGAAAAAGTGCTCAGCTCGCCGAGAAAATGCGATTTAAGCAATAAAATTAAAAATGCTTATAAAACATAAACCAAACGTTGGAGGTGGTCATTTCTTAATGCGCAGTAATAAACTCGGCACTCTAAAGCACCCGAGAGCGTTTTTTTCGATGCCAACCTAACCAGAGTGACGGGAGCGGCACAATTCAGAAAAAGTGCTCAGCTCGCCGAGAAAATGCGATTTAAGCAATAAAATTAAAAATGCTTATTAAACATAAACCAAACGTTGGAGGTGGTCTTTTCTTCATGCGCAGTGAATAACTCGGCACTCTAAAGCACCCGAGAGCGTTTTTTTCGATGCCAACCTAACCAGAGTGACGGGAGCGGCACAATTCAGAAAAAGCGCTCAGCTCGCCGAGAAAATGCGATTTAAGCAATAAAATTAAAAATGCTTATAAAACATAAACCAAACGTTGGAGGTGGTCATTTCTTAATGCGCAGTAATAAACTCGGCACTCTAAAGCACCCGAGAGCGTTTTTTTCGATGCCAACCTAACCAGAGTGACGGGAGCGGCACAATTCAGAAAAAGTGCTCAGCTCGCCGAGAAAATGCGATTTAAGCAATAAAATTAAAAATGCTTATTAAACATAAACCAAACGTCGGAGGTGGTCATTTCTTCATGCGCAGTGAATAACTCGGCACTCTAAAGCACCCGAGAGCGTTTTTTTCGATGCCAACCTAACCAGAGTGACGGGAGCGGCACAATTCAGAAAAAGCTCTCAGCTCGCCGAGAAAATGCGATTTAAGCAATAAAATTAAAAATGCTTATAAAACATAAACCAAACGTTGGAGGTGGTCATTTCTTCATGCGCAGTGAATAACTCGGCACTCTAAAGCACCCGAGAGCGTTTTTTTCGATGCCAACCTAACCAGAGTGACGGGAGCGGCACAATTCAGAAAAAGTGCTCAGCTCGCCGAGAAAATGCGATTTAAGCAATAAAATTAAAAATGCTTATAAAACATAAACCAAACGTTGGAGGTGGTCATTTCTTAATGCGCAGTAATAAACTCGGCACTCTAAAGCACCCGAGAGCGTTTTTTTCGATGCCAACCTAACCAGAGTGACGGGAGCGGCACAATTCAGAAAAAGTGCTCAGTTCGCCGAGAAAATGCGATTTAAGCAATAAAATTAAAAATGCTTATAAAACATAAACCAAACGTTGGAGGTGGTCATTTCTTAATGCGCAGTAATAAACTCGGCACTCTAGAGCACCCGAGAGCGTTTTTTTCGATGCCAACCTAACCAGAGTGACGGGAGCGGCACAATTCAGAAAAAGTGCTCAGCTCGCCGAGAAAATGCGATTTAAGCAATAAAATTAAAAATGCTTATAAAACATAAACCAAACGTTGGAAGTGGTCATTTCTTCATGCGCAGTGATAAACTCGGCACTCTAAAGCACCCGAGAGCGTTTTTTTCGATGCCAACCTAACCAGAGTTACGGGAGCGGCACAATTCAGAAAAAGCGCTCAGCTCGCCGAGAAAATGCGATTTAAGCAATAAAATTAAAAATGCTTATAAAACATAAACCAAACGTTGGAGGTGGTCATTTCTTCATGCGCAGTGATAAACTCGGCACTCTAAAGCACCCGAGAGCGTTTTTTTCGATGCCAACCTAACCAGAGTGACGGGAGCGGCACAATTCAGAAAAAGCGCTCAGCTCGCCGAGAAAATGCGATTTAAGCAATAAAATTAAAAATGCTTATAAAACATAAACCAAACGTTGGAGGTGGTCATTTCTTCATGCGCAGTGATAAACTCGGCACTCTAAAGCACCCGAGAGCGTTTTTTTCGATGCCAACCTAACCAGAGTGACGGGAGCGGCACAATTCAGAAAAAGTGCTCAGCTCGCCGAGAAAATGCGATTTAAGCAATAAAATTAAAAATGCTTATAAAACATAAACCAAACGTTGGAGGTGGTCATTTCTTCATGCGCAGTGAATAACTCGGCACTCTAAAGCACCCGAGAGCGTTTTTTTCGATGCCAACCTAACCAGAGTGACGGGAGCGGCACAATTCAGAAAAAGTGCTCAGCTCGCCGAGAAAATGCGATTTAAGCAATAAAATTAAAAATGCTTATAAAACATAAACCAAACGTTGGAGGTGGTCATTTCTTAATGCGCAGTAATAAACTCGGCACTCTAAAGCACCCGTGAGCGTTTTTTTCGATGCCAACCTAACCAGAGTGACGGGAGCGGCACAATTCAGAAAAAGTGCTCAGCTCGCCGAGAAAATGCGATTTAAGCAATAAAATTAAAAATGCTTATAAAACATAAACCAAACGTTGGAGGTGGTCATTTCTTCATGCGCAGTGATAAAGTCGGCACTCTAAAGCACCCGAGAGCGTTTTTTTCGATGCCAACCTAACCAGAGTGACGGGAGCGGCACAATTCAGAAAAAGTGCTCAGCTCGCCGAGAAAATGCGATTTAAGCAATAAAATTAAAAATGCTTATTAAACATAAACCAAACGTTGGAGGTGGTCATTTCTTCATGCGCAGTGATAAACTCGGCACTCTAAAGCACCCGAGAGCGTTTTTTTCGATGCCAACCTAACCAGAGTGACGGGAGCGGCACAATTCAGAAAAAGTGCTCAGCTCGCCGAGAAAATGCGATTTAAGCAATAAAATTAAAAATGCTTATAAAACATAAACCAAACGTTGGAGGTGGTCATTTCTTAATGCGCAGTAATAAACTCGGCACTCTAAAGCACCCGAGAGCGTTTTTTTCGATGCCAACCTAACCAGAGTGACGGGAGCGGCACAATTCAGAAAAAGTGCTCAGCTCGCCGAGAAAATGCGATTTAAGCAATAAAATTAAAAATGCTTATTAAACATAAACCAAACGTTGGAGCTGGTCATTTCTTCATGCGCAGTGAATAACTCGGCACTCTAAAGCACCCGAAAGCGTTTTTTTCGATGCCAACCTAACCAGAGTGACGGGAGCGGCACAATTCAGAAAAAGCGCTCAGCTCGCCGAGAAAATGCGATTTAAGCAATAAAATTAAAAATGCTTATAAAACATAAACCAAACGTTGGAGGTGGTCATTTCTTAATGCGCAGTAATAAACTCGGCACTCTAAAGCACCCGAGAGCGTTTTTTTGGATGCCAACCTAACCAGAGTGACGGGAGCGGCACAATTCAGAAAAAGTGCTCAGCTCGCCGAGAAAATGCGATTTAAGCAATAAAATTAAAAATGCTTATAAAACATAAACCAAACGTTGGAAGTGGTCATTTCTTCATGCGCAGTGATAAACTCGGCACTCTAAAGCACCCGAGAGCGTTTTTTTCGATGCCAACCTAACCAGAGTTACGGGAGCGGCACAATTCAGAAAAAGCGCTCAGCTCGCCGAGAAAATGCGATTTAAGCAATAAAATTAAAAATGCTTATAAAACATAAACCAAACGTTGGAGGTGGTCATTTCTTCATGCGCAGTGATAAACTCGGCACTCTAAAGCACCCGAGAGCGTTTTTTTCGATGCCAACCTAACCAGAGTGACGGGAGCGGCACAATTCAGAAAAAGCGCTCAGCTCGCCGAGAAAATGCGATTTAAGCAATAAAATTAAAAATGCTTATAAAACATAAACCAAACGTTGGAGGTGGTCATTTCTTCATGCGCAGTGATAAACTCGGCACTCTAAAGCACCCGAGAGCGTTTTTTTCGATGCCAACCTAACCAGAGTGACGGGAGCGGCACAATTCAGAAAAAGTGCTCAGCTCGCCGAGAAAATGCGATTTAAGCAATAAAATTAAAAATGCTTATAAAACATAAACCAAACGTTGGAGGTGGTCATTTCTTCATGCGCAGTGAATAACTCGGCACTCTAAAGCACCCGAGAGCGTTTTTTTCGATGCCAACCTAACCAGAGTGACGGGAGCGGCACAATTCAGAAAAAGTGCTCAGCTCGCCGAGAAAATGCGATTTAAGCAATAAAATTAAAAATGCTTATAAAACATAAACCAAACGTTGGAGGTGGTCATTTCTTAATGCGCAGTAATAAACTCGGCACTCTAAAGCACCCGTGAGCGTTTTTTTTCGATGCCAACCTAACCAGAGTGACGGGCGCGGCACAATTCAGAAAAAGTGCTCAGCTCGCCGAGAAAATGCGATTTAAGCAATAAAATTAAAAATGCTTATAAAACATAAACCAAACGTTGGAGGTGGTCATTTCTTCATGCGCAGTGATAAAGTCGGCACTCTAAAGCACCCGAGAGCGTTTTTTTCGATGCCAACCTAACCAGAGTGACGGGAGCGGCACAATTCAGAAAAAGTGCTCAGCTCGCCGAGAAAATGCGATTTAAGCAATAAAATTAAAAATGCTTATTAAACATAAACCAAACGTTGGAGGTGGTCATTTCTTCATGCGCAGTGATAAACTCGGCACTCTAAAGCACCCGAGAGCGTTTTTTTCGATGCCAACCTAACCAGAGTGACGGGAGCGGCACAATTCAGAAAAAGTGCTCAGCTCGCCGAGAAAATGCGATTTAAGCAATAAAATTAAAAATGCTTATAAAACATAAACCAAACGTTGGAGGTGGTCATTTCTTAATGCGCAGTAATAAACTCGGCACTCTAAAGCACCCGAGAGCGTTTTTTTCGATGCCAACCTAACCAGAGTGACGGGAGCGGCACAATTCAGAAAAAGTGCTCAGCTCGCCGAGAAAATGCGATTTAAGCAATAAAATTAAAAATGCTTATTAAACATAAACCAAACGTTGGAGGTGGTCTTTTCTTCATGCGCAGTGAATAACTCGGCACTCTAAAGCACCCGAGAGCGTTTTTTTCGATGCCAACCTAACCAGAGTGACGGGAGCGGCACAATTCAGAAAAAGCGCTCAGCTCGCCGAGAAAATGCGATTTAAGCAATAAAATTAAAAATGCTTATAAAACATAAACCAAACGTTGGAGGTGGTCATTTCTTAATGCGCAGTAATAAACTCGGCACTCTAAAGCACCCGAGAGCGTTTTTTTCGATGCCAACCTAACCAGAGTGACGGGAGCGGCACAATTCAGAAAAAGTGCTCAGCTCGCCGAGAAAATGCGATTTAAGCAATAAAATTAAAAATGCTTATAAAACATAAACCAAACGTTGGAGGTGGTCATTTCTTCATGCGCAGTGAATAACTCGGCACTCTAAAGCACCCGAGAGCGTTTTTTTCGATGCCAACCTAACCAGAGTGACGGGAGCGGCACAATTCAGAAAAAGTGCTCAGCTCGCCGAGAAAATGCGATTTAAGCAATAAAATTAAAAATGCTTATAAAACATAAACCAAACGTTGGAGGTGGTCATTTCTTAATGCGCAGTAATAAACTCGGCACTCTAAAGCACCCGTGAGCGTTTTTTTTCGATGCCAACCTAACCAGAGTGACGGGCGCGGCACAATTCAGAAAAAGTGCTCAGCTCGCCGAGAAAATGCGATTTAAGCAATAAAATTAAAAATGCTTATAAAACATAAACCAAACGTTGGAGGTGGTCATTTCTTCATGCGCAGTGATAAAGTCGGCACTCTAAAGCACCCGAGAGCGTTTTTTTCGATGCCAACCTAACCAGAGTGACGGGAGCGGCACAATTCAGAAAAAGTGCTCAGCTCGCCGAGAAAATGCGATTTAAGCAATAAAATTAAAAATGCTTATTAAACATAAACCAAACGTTGGAGGTGGTCATTTCTTCATGCGCAGTGATAAACTCGGCACTCTAAAGCACCCGAGAGCGTTTTTTTCGATGCCAACCTAACCAGAGTGACGGGAGCGGCACAATTCAGAAAAAGTGCTCAGCTCGCCGAGAAAATGCGATTTAAGCAATAAAATTAAAAATGCTTATAAAACATAAACCAAACGTTGGAGGTGGTCATTTCTTAATGCGCAGTAATAAACTCGGCACTCTAAAGCACCCGAGAGCGTTTTTTTCGATGCCAACCTAACCAGAGTGACGGGAGCGGCACAATTCAGAAAAAGTGCTCAGCTCGCCGAGAAAATGCGATTTAAGCAATAAAATTAAAAATGCTTATTAAACATAAACCAAACGTTGGAGGTGGTCTTTTCTTCATGCGCAGTGAATAACTCGGCACTCTAAAGCACCCGAGAGCGTTTTTTTCGATGCCAACCTAACCAGAGTGACGGGAGCGGCACAATTCAGAAAAAGCGCTCAGCTCGCCGAGAAAATGCGATTTAAGCAATAAAATTAAAAATGCTTATAAAACATAAACCAAACGTTGGAGGTGGTCATTTCTTAATGCGCAGTAATAAACTCGGCACTCTAAAGCACCCGAGAGCGTTTTTTTCGATGCCAACCTAACCAGAGTGACGGGAGCGGCACAATTTAGAAAAAGTGCTCAGCTCGCCGAGAAAATGCGATTTAAGCAATAAAATTAAAAATGCTTATTAAACATAAACCAAACGTTGGAGGTGGTCATTTCTTCATGCGCAGTGAATAACTCGGCACTCTAAAGCACCCGAGAGCGTTTTTTTCGATGCCAACCTAACCAGAGTGACGGGAGCGGCACAATTCAGAAAAAGCGCTCAGCTCGCCGAGAAAATGCGATTTAAGCAATAAAATTAAAAATGCTTATAAAACATAAACCAAACGTTGGAGGTGGTCATTTCTTAATGCGCAGTAATAAACTCGGCACTCTAAAGCACCCGAGAGCGTTTTTTTCGATGCCAACCTAACCAGAGTGACGGGAGCGGCACAATTCAGAAAAAGCGCTCAGCTCGCCGAGAAAATGCGATTTAAGCTATAAAATTAAAAATGCTTATAAAACATAAACCAAACGTTGGAGGTGGTCATTTCTTCGTGCGCAGTGAATAACTCGGCACTCTAAAGCACCCGAGAGCGTTTTTTTCGATGCCAACCTAACCAGAGTGACGGGAGCGGCACAATTCAGAAAAAGTGCTCAGCTCGCCGAGAAAATGCGATTTAAGCAATAAAGTTAAAAATGCTTATTAAACATAAACCAAACGTTGGAGGTGGTCATTTCTTCATGCGCAGTGAATAACTCGGCACTCTAAAGCACCCGAGAGCGTTTTTTTCGATGCCAACCTAACCAGAGTGACGGGAGCGGCACAATTCAGAAAAAGCTCTCAGCTCGCCGAGAAAATGCGATTTAAGCAATAAAATTAAAAATGCTTATAAAACATAAACCAAACGTTGGAGGTGGTCATTTCTTCATGCGCAGTGAATAACTCGGCACTCTAAAGCACCCGAGAGCGTTTTTTTCGATGCCAACCTAACCAGAGTGACGGGAGCGGCACAATTCAGAAAAAGTGCTCAGCTCGCCGAGAAAATGCGATTTAAGCAATAAAATTAAAAATGCTTATAAAACATAAACCAAACGTTGGAGGTGGTCATTTCTTAATGCGCAGTAATAAACTCGGCACTCTAAAGCACCCGAGAGCGTTTTTTTCGATGCCAACCTAACCAGAGTGACGGGAGCGGCACAATTCAGAAAAAGTGCTCAGTTCGCCGAGAAAATGCGATTTAAGCAATAAAATTAAAAATGCTTATAAAACATAAACCAAACGTTGGAGGTGGTCATTTCTTAATGCGCAGTAATAAACTCGGCACTCTAGAGCACCCGAGAGCGTTTTTTTCGATGCCAACCTAACCAGAGTGACGGGAGCGGCACAATTCAGAAAAAGTGCTCAGCTCGCCGAGAAAATGCGATTTAAGCAATAAAATTAAAAATGCTTATAAAACATAAACCAAACGTTGGAAGTGGTCATTTCTTCATGCGCAGTGATAAACTCGGCACTCTAAAGCACCCGAGAGCGTTTTTTTCGATGCCAACCTAACCAGAGTTACGGGAGCGGCACAATTCAGAAAAAGCGCTCAGCTCGCCGAGAAAATGCGATTTAAGCAATAAAATTAAAAATGCTTATAAAACATAAACCAAACGTTGGAGGTGGTCATTTCTTCATGCGCAGTGATAAACTCGGCACTCTAAAGCACCCGAGAGCGTTTTTTTCGATGCCAACCTAACCAGAGTGACGGGAGCGGCACAATTCAGAAAAAGCGCTCAGCTCGCCGAGAAAATGCGATTTAAGCAATAAAATTAAAAATGCTTATAAAACATAAACCAAACGTTGGAGGTGGTCATTTCTTCATGCGCAGTGATAAACTCGGCACTCTAAAGCACCCGAGAGCGTTTTTTTCGATGCCAACCTAACCAGAGTGACGGGAGCGGCACAATTCAGAAAAAGTGCTCAGCTCGCCGAGAAAATGCGATTTAAGCAATAAAATTAAAAATGCTTATAAAACATAAACCAAACGTTGGAGGTGGTCATTTCTTCATGCGCAGTGAATAACTCGGCACTCTAAAGCACCCGAGAGCGTTTTTTTCGATGCCAACCTAACCAGAGTGACGGGAGCGGCACAATTCAGAAAAAGTGCTCAGCTCGCCGAGAAAATGCGATTTAAGCAATAAAATTAAAAATGCTTATAAAACATAAACCAAACGTTGGAGGTGGTCATTTCTTAATGCGCAGTAATAAACTCGGCACTCTAAAGCACCCGTGAGCGTTTTTTTCGATGCCAACCTAACCAGAGTGACGGGCGCGGCACAATTCAGAAAAAGTGCTCAGCTCGCCGAGAAAATGCGATTTAAGCAATAAAATTAAAAATGCTTATAAAACATAAACCAAACGTTGGAGGTGGTCATTTCTTCATGCGCAGTGATAAAGTCGGCACTCTAAAGCACCCGAGAGCGTTTTTTTCGATGCCAACCTAACCAGAGTGACGGGAGCGGCACAATTCAGAAAAAGTGCTCAGCTCGCCGAGAAAATGCGATTTAAGCAATAAAATTAAAAATGCTTATTAAACATAAACCAAACGTTGGAGGTGGTCATTTCTTCATGCGCAGTGATAAACTCGGCACTCTAAAGCACCCGAGAGCGTTTTTTTCGATGCCAACCTAACCAGAGTGACGGGAGCGGCACAATTCAGAAAAAGTGCTCAGCTCGCCGAGAAAATGCGATTTAAGCAATAAAATTAAAAATGCTTATAAAACATAAACCAAACGTTGGAGGTGGTCATTTCTTAATGCGCAGTAATAAACTCGGCACTCTAAAGCACCCGAGAGCGTTTTTTTCGATGCCAACCTAACCAGAGTGACGGGAGCGGCACAATTCAGAAAAAGTGCTCAGCTCGCCGAGAAAATGCGATTTAAGCAATAAAATTAAAAATGCTTATTAAACATAAACCAAACGTTGGAGGTGGTCATTTCTTCATGCGCAGTGAATAACTCGGCACTCTAAAGCACCCGAGAGCGTTTTTTTCGATGCCAACCTAACCAGAGTGACGGGAGCGGCACAATTCAGAAAAAGCGCTCAGCTCGCCGAGAAAATGCGATTTAAGCAATAAAATTAAAAATGCTTATAAAACATAAACCAAACGTTGGAGGTGGTCATTTCTTAATGCGCAGTAATAAACTCGGCACTCTAAAGCACCCGAGAGCGTTTTTTTCGATGCCAACCTAACCAGAGTGACGGGAGCGGCACAATTCAGAAAAAGTGCTCAGCTCGCCGAGAAAATGCGATTTAAGCAATAAAATTAAAAATGCTTATTAAACATAAACCAAACGTTGGAGGTTGTCATTTCTTCATGCGCAGTGAATAACTCGGCACTCTAAAGCACCCGAGAGCGTTTTTTTCGATGCCAACCTAACCAGAGTGACGGGAGCGGCACAATTCAGAAAAAGCGCTCAGCTCGCCGAGAAAATGCGATTTAAGCAATAAAATTAAAAATGCTTATTAAACATAAACCAAACGTTGGAGGTGGTCATTTCTTCATGCGCAGTGAATAACTCGGCACTCTAAAGCACCCGAGAGCGTTTTTTTCGATGCCAACCTAACCAGAGTGACGGGACAGGCACAATTCAGAAAAAGCGCTCAGCTCGCCGAGAAAATGCGATTTAAGCAATAAAATTAAAAATGCTTATAAAACATAAACCAAACGTTGGAGGTGGTCATTTCTTCATGCGCAGTGATAAACTCGGCACTCTAAAGCACCCGAGAGCGTTTTTTTCGATGCCAACCTAACCAGAGTGACGGGAGCGGCACAATTCAGAAAAAGCGCTCAGCTCGCCGAGAAAATGCGATTTAAGCAATAAAATTAAAAATGCTTATAAAACATAAACCAAACGTTGGAGGTGGTCATTTCCTAATGCGCAGTAATAAACTCGGCACTCTAAAGCACCCGAGAGCGTTTTTTTCGATGCCAACCTAACCAGAGTGACGGGAGCGGCACAATTCAGAAAAAGTGCTCAGCTCGCCGAGAAAATGCGATTTAAGCAATAAAATCAAAAATGCTTATTAAACATAAACCAAACGTTGGAGGTGGTAATTTCTTCATGCGCAGTGAATAACTCGGCACTCTAAAGCACCCGAGAGCGTTTTTTTCGATGCCAACCTAACCAGAGTGACGGGAGCGGCACAATTCAGAAAAAGCGCTCAGCTCGCCGAGAAAATGCGATTTAAGCAATAAAATTAAAAATGCTTATAAAACATAAACCAAACGTTGGAGGTGGTCATTTCTTAATGCGCAGTAATAAACTCGGCACTCTAAAGCACCCGAGAGCGTTTTTTTCGATGCCAACCTAACCAGAGTGACGGGAGCGGCACAATTCAGAAAAAGTGCTCAGTTCGCCGAGAAAATGCGATTTAAGCAATAAAATTAAAAATGCTTATAAAACATAAACCAAACGTTGGAGGTGGTCATTTCTTAATGCGCAGTAATAAACTCGGCACTCTAGAGCACCCGAGAGCGTTTTTTTCGATGCCAACCTAACCAGAGTGACGGGAGCGGCACAATTCAGAAAAAGTGCTCAGCTCGCCGAGAAAATGCGATTTAAGCAATAAAATTAAAAATGCTTATAAAACATAAACCAAACGTTGGAAGTGGTCATTTCTTCATGCGCAGTGATAAACTCGGCACTCTAAAGCACCCGAGAGCGTTTTTTTCGATGCCAACCTAACCAGAGTTACGGGAGCGGCACAATTCAGAAAAAGCGCTCAGCTCGCCGAGAAAATGCGATTTAAGCAATAAAATTAAAAATGCTTATAAAACATAAACCAAACGTTGGAGGTGGTCATTTCTTCATGCGCAGTGATAAACTCGGCACTCTAAAGCACCCGAGAGCGTTTTTTTCGATGCCAACCTAACCAGAGTGACGGGAGCGGCACAATTCAGAAAAAGCGCTCAGCTCGCCGAGAAAATGCGATTTAAGCAATAAAATTAAAAATGCTTATAAAACATAAACCAAACGTTGGAGGTGGTCATTTCTTCATGCGCAGTGATAAACTCGGCACTCTAAAGCACCCGAGAGCGTTTTTTTCGATGCCAACCTAACCAGAGTGACGGGAGCGGCACAATTCAGAAAAAGTGCTCAGCTCGCCGAGAAAATTCGATTTAAGCAATAAAATTAAAAATGCTTATAAAACATAAACCAAACGTTGGAGGTGGTCATTTCTTCATGCGCAGTGAATAACTCGGCACTCTAAAGCACCCGAGAGCGTTTTTTTCGATGCCAACCTAACCAGAGTGACGGGAGCGGCACAATTCAGAAAAAGTGCTCAGCTCGCCGAGAAAATGCGATTTAAGCAATAAAATTAAAAATGCTTATAAAACATAAACCAAACGTTGGAGGTGGTCATTTCTTAATGCGCAGTAATAAACTCGGCACTCTAAAGCACCCGTGAGCGTTTTTTTCGATGCCAACCTAACCAGAGTGACGGGAGCGGCACAATTCAGAAAAAGTGCTCAGCTCGCCGAGAAAATGCGATTTAAGCAATAAAATTAAAAATGCTTATAAAACATAAACCAAACGTTGGAGGTGGTCATTTCTTCATGCGCAGTGATAAAGTCGGCACTCTAAAGCACCCGAGAGCGTTTTTTTCGATGCCAACCTAACCAGAGTGACGGGAGCGGCACAATTCAGAAAAAGTGCTCAGCTCGCCGAGAAAATGCGATTTAAGCAATAAAATTAAAAATGCTTATTAAACATAAACCAAACGTTGGAGGTGGTCATTTCTTCATGCGCAGTGATAAACTCGGCACTCTAAAGCACCCGAGAGCGTTTTTTTCGATGCCAACCTAACCAGAGTGACGGGAGCGGCACAATTCAGAAAAAGTGCTCAGCTCGCCGAGAAAATGCGATTTAAGCAATAAAATTAAAAATGCTTATAAAACATAAACCAAACGTTGGAGGTGGTCATTTCTTAATGCGCAGTAATAAACTCGGCACTCTAAAGCACCCGAGAGCGTTTTTTTCGATGCCAACCTAACCAGAGTGACGGGAGCGGCACAATTCAGAAAAAGTGCTCAGCTCGCCGAGAAAATGCGATTTAAGCAATAAAATTAAAAATGCTTATTAAACATAAACCAAACGTTGGAGCTGGTCATTTCTTCATGCGCAGTGAATAACTCGGCACTCTAAAGCACCCGAAAGCGTTTTTTTCGATGCCAACCTAACCAGAGTGACGGGAGCGGCACAATTCAGAAAAAGCGCTCAGCTCGCCGAGAAAATGCGATTTAAGCAATAAAATTAAAAATGCTTATAAAACATAAACCAAACGTTGGAGGTGGTCATTTCTTAATGCGCAGTAATAAACTCGGCACTCTAAAGCACCCGAGAGCGTTTTTTTCGATGCCAACCTAACCAGAGTGACGGGAGCGGCACAATTCAGAAAAAGTGCTCAGCTCGCCGAGAAAATGCGATTTAAGCAATAAAATTAAAAATGCTTATTAAACATAAACCAAACGTTGGAGGTGGTCATTTCTTCATGCGCAGTGAATAACTCGGCACTCTAAAGCACCCGAGAGCGTTTTTTTCGATGCCAACCTAACCAGAGTGACGGGAGCGGCACAATTCAGAAAAAGCGCTCAGCTCGCCGAGAAAATGCGATTTAAGCAATAAAATTAAAAATGCTTATAAAACATAAACCAAACGTTGGAGGTGGTCATTTCTTAATGCGCAGTAATAAACTCGGCACTCTAAAGCACCCGAGAGCGTTTTTTTCGATGCCAACCTAACCAGAGTGACGGGAGCGGCACAATTCAGAAAAAGTGCTCAGCTCGCCGAGAAAATGCGATTTAAGCAATAAAATTAAAAATGCTTATAAAACATAAACCAAACGTTGGAGGTGGTCATTTCTTAATGCGCAGTAATAAACTCGGCACTCTAAAGCACCCGAGAGCGTTTTTTTCGATGCCAACCTAACCAGAGTGACGGGAGCGGCACAAATCAGAAAAAGTGCTCAGCTCGCCGAGAAAATGCGATTTAAGCAATAAAATTAAAAATGCTTATTAAACATAAACCAAACGTTGGAGGTGGTCATTTCTTCATGCGCAGTGAATAACTCGGCACTCTAAAGCACCCGATAGCGTTTTTTTCGATGCCAACCTAACCAGAGTGACGGGAGCGGCACAATTCAGAAAAAGTGCTCAGCTCGCCGAGAAAATGCGATTTAAGCAATAAAATTAAAAATGCTTATAAAACATAAACCAAACGTTGGAGGTGGTCATTTCTTAATGCGCAGTAATAAACTCGGCACTCTAAAGCACCCGAGAGCGTTTTTTTCGATGCCAACCTAACCAGAGTGACGGGAGCGGCACAATTCAGAAAAAGTGCTCAGCTCGCCGAGAAAATGCGATTTAAGCAATAAAATTAAAAATGCTTATAAAACATAAACCAAACGTTGGAGGTGGTCATTTCTTCATGCGCAGTGATAAACTCGGCACTCTAAAGCACCCGAGAGCGTTTTTTTCGATGCCAACCTAACCAGAGTGACGGGAGCGGCACAATTCAGAAAAAGCGCTCAGCTCGCCGAGAAAATGCGATTTAAGCAATAAAATTAAAAATGCTTATAAAACATAAACCAAACGTTGGAGGTGGTCATTTCTTAATGCGCAGTAATAAACTCGGCACTCTAAAGCACCCGAGAGCGTTTTTTTCGATGCCAACCTAACCAGAGTGACGGGAGCGGCACAATTCAGAAAAAGTGCTCAGCTCGCCGAGAAAATGCGATTTAAGCAATAAAATTAAAAATGCTTATAAAACATAAACCAAACGTTGGAGGTGGTCATTTCTTCATGCGCAGTGAATAACTCGGCACTCTAAAGCACCCGAGAGCGTTTTTTTCGATGCCAACCTAACCAGAGTGACGGGAGCGGCACAATTCAGAAAAAGTGCTCAGCTCGCCGAGAAAATGCGATTTAAGCAATAAAATTAAAAATGCTTATAAAACATAAACCAAACGTTGGAGGTGGTCATTTCTTCATGCGCAGTGAATAACTCGGCACTCTAAAGCACCCGAGAGCGTTTTTTTCGATGCCAACCTAACCAGAGTGACGGGAGCGGCACAATTCAGAAAAAGTGCTCAGCTTGCCGAGAAAATGCGATTTAAGCAATAAAATTAAAAATGCTTATAAAACATAAACCAAACGTTGGAGGTGGTCATTTCTTAATGCGCAGTAATAAACTCGGCACTCTAAAGCACCCGTGAGCGTTTTTTTCGATGCCAACCTAACCAGAGTGACGGGAGCGGCACAATTCAGAAAAAGTGCTCAGCTCGCCGAGAAAATGCGATTTAAGCAATAAAATTAAAAATGCTTATAAAACATAAACCAAACGTTGGAGGTGGTCATTTCTTCATGCGCAGTGATAAACTCGGCACTCTAAAGCACCCGAGAGCGTTTTTTTCGATGCCAACCTAACCAGAGTGACGGGAGCGGCACAATTCAGAAAAAGTGCTCAGCTCGCCGAGAAAATGCGATTTAAGCAATAAAATTAAAAATGCTTATAAAACATAAACCAAACGTTGGAGGTGGTCATTTCTTAATGCGCAGTAATAAACTCGGCACTCTAAAGCACCCGAGAGCGTTTTTCTCGATGCCAACCTAACCAGTGACGGGAGCGGCACAATTCAGAAAAAGCGTTCAGCTCGCCGAGAAAATGCGATTTAAGCAATAAAATTAAAAATGCTTATAAAACATAAACCAAACGTTGGAGGTGGTCATTTCTTAATGCGCAGTAATAAACTCGGCACTCTAAAGCACCCGAGAGCGTTTTTTTCGATGCCAACCTAACCAGAGTGACGGGAGCGGCACAATTCAGAAAAAGTGCTCAGCTCGCCGAGAAAATGCGATTTAAGCAATAAAATTAAAAATGCTTATAAAACATAAACCAAACGTTGGAGGTGGTCATTTCTTAATGCGCAGTAATAAACTCGGCACTCTAAAGCACCCGAGAGCGATTTTTTCGATGCCAACCTAACCAGAGTGACGGGAGCGGCACAATTTAGAAAAAGCGCACAGCTCGCCGAGAATATGCGATTTAAGCAATAAAATTAAAAATGCTTATAAAACATAAACCAAACGTTGGAGGTGGTCATTTCCTAATGCGCAGTAATAAACTCGGCACTCTAAAGCACCCGAGAGCGTTTTTTTCGATGCCAACCTAACTAGAGTGACGACAGCGGCACAATTCAGAAAAAGTGCTCAGCTCGCCGAGAAAATGCGATTTAAGCAATAAAATTAAAAATGCTTATTAAACATAAACCAAACGTTGGAGGTGGTCATTTCTTCATGCGCAGTGAATAACTCGGCACTCTAAAGCACCCGAGAGCGTTTTTTTCGATGCCAACCTAACCAGAGTGACGGGAGCGGCACAATTCAGAAAAAGCGCTCAGCTCGCCGAGAAAATGCGATTTAAGCAATAAAATTAAAAATGCTTATAAAACATAAACCAAACGTTGGAGGTCGTCATTTCTTCATGCGCAGTGATAAACTCGGCACTCTAAAGCACCCGAGAGCGTTTTTTTCGATGCCAACCTAACCAGAGTGACGGGAGCGGCACAATTCAGAAAAAGTGCTCAGCTCGCCGAGAAAATGCGATTTAAGCAATAAAATAAAAAATGCTTATAAAACATAAACCAAACGTTGGAGGTGGTCATTTCTTAATGCGCAGTAATAAACTCGGCACTCTAAAGCACCCGAGAGCGTTTTTTTCGATGCTAACCTAACCAGAGTGACGGGAGCGGCACAATTCAGAAAAAGTGCTCAGCTCGCCGAGAAAATGCGATTTAAGCAATAAAATTAAAAATGCTTATAAAACATAAACCAAACGTTGGAGGTGGTCATTTCTTAATGCGCAGTAATAAACTCGGCACTCTAAAGCACCCGAGAGCGTTTTTTTCGATGCCAACCTAACCAGAGTGACGGGAGCGGCACAATTCAGAAAAAGCGCTCAGCTCGCCGAGAAAATGCGATTTAAGCAATAAAATTAAAAATGCTTATAAAACATAAACCAAACGTTGGAGGTGGTCATTTCTTCGTGCGCAGTGAATAACTCGGCACTCTAAAGCACCCGAGAGCGTTTTTTTCGATGCCAACCTAACCAGAGTGACGGGAGCGGCACAATTCAGAAAAAGTGCTCAGCTCGCCGAGAAAATGCGATTTAAGCAATAAAATTAAAAATGCTTATAAAACTTAAACCAAACGTTGGAGGTGGTCATTTCTTAATGTCCAGTAATAAACTCGGCACTCTAAAGCACCCGAGAGCGTTTTTTTCGATGCCAACCTAACCAGAGTGACGGGAGCGGCACAATTCAGAAAAAGTGCTCAGCTCGCCGAGAAAATGCGATTTAAGCAATAAAATTAAAAATGCTTATTAAACATAAACCAAACGTTGGAGGTGGTCATTTCTTCATGCGCAGTGAATAACTCGGCACTCTAAAGCACCCGAGAGCGTTTTTTTCGATGCCAACCTAACCAGAGTGACGGGAGCGGCACAATTCAGAAAAAGCGCTCAGCTCGCCGAGAAAATGCGATTTAAGCAATAAAATTAAAAATGCTTATAAAACACAAACCAAACGTTGGAGGTGGTCATTTCTTAATGCGCAGTAATAAACTCGGCACTCTAAAGCACCCGAGAGCGTTTTTTTCGATGCTAACCTAACCAGAGTGACGGGAGCGGCACAATTCAGAAAAAGTGCTCAGCTCGCCGAGAAAATGCGATTTAAGCAATAAAATTAAAAATGCTTATTAAACATAAACCAAACGTTGGAGGTGGTCATTTCTTCATGCGCAGTGAATAACTCGGCACTCTAAAGCACCCGAAAGCGTTTTTTTCGATGCCAACCTAACCAGAGTGACGGGAGCGGCACAATTCAGAAAAAGCGCTCAGCTCGCCGAGAAAATTCGATTTAAGCAATAAAATTAAAAATGCTTATTAAACATAAACCAAACGTTGGAGGTGGTCATTTCTTCATGCGCAGTGAATAACTCGGCACTCTAAAGCACCCGAAAGCGTTTTTTTCGATGCCAACCTAACCAGAGTGACGGGAGCGGCACAATTCAGAAAAAGCGCTCAGCTCGCCGAGAAAATGCGATATAAGCAATAAAATTAAAAATGCTTATAAAACATAAACCAAACGTTGGAGGTGGTCATTTCTTAATGCGCAGTAATAAACTCGGCACTCTAAAGCACCCGAGAGCGTTTTTTTCGATGCCAACCTAACCAGAGTGACGGGAGCGGCACAATTCAGAAAAAGTGCTCAGCTCGCCGAGAAAATGCGATTTAAGCAATAAAATTAAAAATGCTTATTAAACATAAACCAAACGTTGGAGGTGGTCATTTCTTCATGCGCAGTGAATAACTCGGCACTCTAAAGCACCCGAGAGCGTTTTTTTCGATGCCAACCTAACCAGAGTGACGGGAGCGGCACAATTCAGAAAAAGCGCTCAGCTCGCCGAGAAAATGCGATTTAAGCAATAAAATTAAAAATGCTTATAAAACATAAACCAAACGTTGGAGTGGTCATTTCTTCATGCGCAGTGATAAACTCGGCACTCTAAAGCACCCGAGAGCGTTTTTTTCGATGCCAACCTAACCAGAGTGACGGGAGCGGCACAATTCAGAAAAAGTGCTCAGCTCGCCGAGAAAATGCGATTTAAGCAATAAAATTAAAAATGCTTATAAAACATAAACCAAACGTTGGAGGTGGTCATTTCTTCATGCGCAGTGATAAACTCGGCACTCTAAAGCACCCGAGAGCGTTTTTTTCGATGCCAACCTAACCAGAGTGACGGGAGCGGCACAATTCAGAAAAAGTGCTCAGCTCGCCGAGAAAATGCGATTTAAGCAATAAAATTAAAAATGCTTATAAAACATAAACCAAACGTTGGAGGTGGTCATTTCTTCATGCGCAGTGAATAACTCGGCACTCTAAAGCACCCGAGAGCGTTTTTTTCGATGCCAACCTAACCAGAGTGACGGGAGCGGCACAATTCAGAAAAAGTGCTCAGCTCGCCGAAAAAATGCGATTTAAGCAATAAAATTAAAAATGCTTATAAAACATAAACCAAACGTTGGAGGTGGTCATTTCTTAATGCGCAGTAATAAACTCGGCACTCTAAAGCACCCGTGAGCGTTTTTTTCGATGCCAACCTAACCAGAGTGACGGGAGCGGCACAATTCAGAAAAAGTGCTCAGCTCGCCGAGAAAATGCGATTTAAGCAATAAAATTAAAAATGCTTATAAAACATAAACCAAACGTTGGAGGTGGTCATTTCTTCATGCGCAGTGATAAAGTCGGCACTCTAAAGCACCCGAGAGCGTTTTTTTCGATGCCAACCTAACCAGAGTGACGGGAGCGGCACAATTCAGAAAAAGTGCTCAGCTCGCCGAGAAAATGCGATTTAAGCAATAAAATTAAAAATGCTTATTAAACATAAACCAAACGTTGGAGGTGGTAATTTCTTCATGCGCAGTGATAAACTCGGCACTCTAAAGCACCCGAGAGCGTTTTTTTCGATGCCAACCTAACCAGAGTGACGGGAGCGGCACAATTCAGAAAAAGTGCTCAGCTCGCCGAGAAAATGCGATTTAAGCAATAAAATTAAAAATGCTTATAAAACATAAACCAAACGTTGGAGGTGGTCATTTCTTAATGCGCAGTAATAAACTCGGCACTCTAAAGCACCCGAGAGCGTTTTTTTCGATGCCAACCTAACCAGAGTGACGGGAGCGGCACAATTCAGAAAAAGTGCTCAGCTCGCCGAGAAAATGCGATTTAAGCAATAAAATTAAAAATGCTTATTAAACATAAACCAAACGTTGGAGCTGGTCATTTCTTCATGCGCAGTGAATAACTCGGCACTCTAAAGCACCCGAAAGCGTTTTTTTCGATGCCAACCTAACCAGAGTGACGGGAGCGGCACAATTCAGAAAAAGCGCTCAGCTCGCCGAGAAAATGCGATTTAAGCAATAAAATTAAAAATGCTTATAAAACATAAACCAAACGTTGGAGGTGGTCATTTCTTAATGCGCAGTAATAAACTCGGCACTCTAAAGCACCCGAGAGCGTTTTTTTCGATGCCAACCTAACCAGAGTGACGGGAGCGGCACAATTCAGAAAAAGTGCTCAGCTCGCCGAGAAAATGCGATTTAAGCAATAAAATTAAAAATGCTTATTAAACATAAACCAAACGTTGGAGGTGGTCATTTCTTCATGCGCAGTGAATAACTCGGCACTCTAAAGCACCCGAGAGCGTTTTTTTCGATGCCAACCTAACCAGAGTGACGGGAGCGGCACAATTCAGAAAAAGCGCTCAGCTCGCCGAGAAAATGCGATTTAAGCAATAAAATTAAAAATGCTTATAAAACATAAACCAAACGTTGGAAGTGGTCATTTCTTCATGCGCAGTGATAAACTCGGCACTCTAAAGCACCCGAGAGCGTTTTTTTCGATGCCAACCTAACCAGAGTTACGGGAGCGGCACAATTCAGAAAAAGCGCTCAGCTCGCCGAGAAAATGCGATTTAAGCAATAAAATTAAAAATGCTTATAAAACATAAACCAAACGTTGGAGGTGGTCATTTCTTCATGCGCAGTGATAAACTCGGCACTCTAAAGCACCCGAGAGCGTTTTTTTCGATGCCAACCTAACCAGAGTGACGGGAGCGGCACAATTCAGAAAAAGCGCTCAGCTCGCCGAGAAAATGCGATTTAAGCAATAAAATTAAAAATGCTTATAAAACATAAACCAAACGTTGGAGGTGGTCATTTCTTCATGCGCAGTGATAAACTCGGCACTCTAAAGCACCCGAGAGCGTTTTTTTCGATGCCAACCTAACCAGAGTGACGGGAGCGGCACAATTCAGAAAAAGTGCTCAGCTCGCCGAGAAAATGCGATTTAAGCAATAAAATTAAAAATGCTTATAAAACATAAACCAAACGTTGGAGGTGGTCATTTCTTCATGCGCAGTGAATAACTCGGCACTCTAAAGCACCCGAGAGCGTTTTTTTCGATGCCAACCTAACCAGAGTGACGGGAGCGGCACAATTCAGAAAAAGTGCTCAGCTCGCCGAGAAAATGCGATTTAAGCAATAAAATTAAAAATGCTTATAAAACATAAACCAAACGTTGGAGGTGGTCATTTCTTAATGCGCAGTAATAAACTCGGCACTCTAAAGCACCCGTGAGCGTTTTTTTCGATGCCAACCTAACCAGAGTGACGGGAGCGGCACAATTCAGAAAAAGTGCTCAGCTCGCCGAGAAAATGCGATTTAAGCAATAAAATTAAAAATGCTTATAAAACATAAACCAAACGTTGGAGGTGGTCATTTCATCATGCGCAGTGATAAAGTCGGCACTCTAAAGCACCCGAGAGCGTTTTTTTCGATGCCAACCTAACCAGAGTGACGGGAGCGGCACAATTCAGAAAAAGTGCTCAGCTCGCCGAGAAAATGCGATTTAAGCAATAAAATTAAAAATGCTTATAAAACATAAACCAAACGTTGGAGGTGGTCATTTCTTAATGCGCAGTAATAAACTCGGCACTCTAAAGCACCCGAGAGCGTTTTTTTCGATGCCAACCTAACCAGAGTGACGGGAGCGGCACAATTCAGAAAAAGTGCTCAGCTCGCCGAGAAAATGCGATTTAAGCAATAAAATTAAAAATGCTTATTAAACATAAACCAAACGTTGGAGGTGGTCATTTCTTCATGCGCAGTGAATAACTCGGCACTCTAAAGCACCCGAAAGCGTTTTTTTCGATGCCAACCTAACCAGAGTGACGGGAGCGGCACAATTCAGAAAAAGCGCTCAGCTCGCCGAGAAAATGCGATTTAAGCAATAAAATTAAAAATGCTTATTAAACATAAACCAAACGTTGGAGGTGGTCATTTCTTCATGCGCAGTGAATAACTCGGCACTCTAAAGCACCCGAAAGCGTTTTTTTCGATGCCAACCTAACCAGAGTGACGGGAGCGGCACAATTCAGAAAAAGCGCTCAGCTCGCCGAGAAAATGCGATTTAAGCAATAAAATTAAAAATGCTTATAAAACATAAACCAAACGTTGGAGGTGGTCATTTCTTCATGCGCAGTGATAAACTCGGCACTCTAAAGCACCCGAGAGCGTTTTTTTCGATGCCAACCTAACCAGAGTGACGGGAGCGGCACAATTCAGAAAAAGTGCTCAGCTCGCCGAGAAAATGCGATTTAAGCAATAAAATTAAAAATGCTTATAAAACATAAACCAAACGTTGGAGGTGGTCATTTCTTCATGCGCAGTGAATAACTCGGCACTCTAAAGCACCCGAGAGCGTTTTTTTCGATGCCAACCTAACCAGAGTGACGGGAGCGGCACAATTCAGAAAAAGTGCTCAGCTCGCCGAGAAAATGCGATTGAAGCAATAAAATTAAAAATGCTTATAAAACATAAACCAAACGTTGGAGGTGGTCATTTCTTCATGCGCAGTGAATAACTCGGCACTCTAAAGCACCCGAGAGCGTTTTTTTCGATGCCAACCTAACCAGAGTGACGGGAGCGGAACAATTCAGAAAAAGTGCTCAGCTCGCCGAGAAAATGCGATTTAAGCAATAAAATGAAAAATGCTTATAAAACATAAACCAAACGTTGGAGGTGGTCATTTCTTAATGCGCAGTAATAAACTCGGCACTCTAAAGCACCCGTGAGCGTTTTTTTCGATGCCAACCTAACCAGAGTGACGGGAGCGGCACAATTCAGAAAAAGTGCTCAGCTCGCCGAGAAAATGCGATTTAAGCAATAAAATTAAAAATGCTTATAAAACATAAACCAAACGTTGGAGGTGGTCATTTCTTCATGCGCAGTGATAAAGTCGGCACTCTAAAGCACCCGAGAGCGTTTTTTTCGATGCCAACCTAACCAGAGTGACGGGAGCGGCACAATTCAGAAAAAGTGCTCAGCTCGCCGAGAAAATGCGATTTAAGCAATAAAATTAAAAATGCTTATTAAACATAAACCAAACGTTGGAGGTGGTCATTTCTTCATGCGCAGTGATAAACTCGGCACTCTAAAGCACCCGAGAGCGTTTTTTTCGATGCCAACCTAACCAGAGTGACGGGAGCGGCACAATTCAGAAAAAGTGCTCAGCTCGCCGAGAAAATGCGATTTAAGCAATAAAATTAAAAATGCTTATAAAACATAAACCAAACGTTGGAGGTGGTCATTTCTTAATGCGCAGTAATAAACTCGGCACTCTAAAGCACCCGAGAGCGTTTTTTTCGATGCCAACCTAACCAGAGTGACGGGAGCGGCACAATTCAGAAAAAGTGCTCAGCTCGCCGAGAAAATGCGATTTAAGCAATAAAATTAAAAATGCTTATTAAACATAAACCAAACGTTGGAGGTGGTCATTTCTTCATGCGCAGTGAATAACTCGGCACTCTAAAGCACCCGAGAGCGTTTTTTTCGATGCCAACCTAACCAGAGTGACGGGAGCGGCACAATTCAGAAAAAGCGCTCAGCTCGCCGAGAAAATGCGATTTAAGCAATAAAATTAAAAATTCTTATAAAACATAAACCAAACGTTGGAGGTGGTCATTTCTTCATGCGCAGTGATAAAGTCGGCACTCTAAAGCACCCGAGAGCGTTTTTTTCGATGCCAACCTAACCAGAGTGACGGGAGCGGCACAATTCAGAAAAAGTGCTCAGCTCGCCGAGAAAATGCGATTTAAGCAATAAAATTAAAAATGCTTATTAAACATAAACCAAACGTTGGAGGTGGTCATTTCTTCATGCGCAGTGATAAACTCGGCACTCTAAAGCACCCGAGAGCGTTTTTTTCGATGCCAACCTAACCAGAGTGACGGGAGCGGCACAATTCAGAAAAAGTGCTCAGCTCGCCGAGAAAATGCGATTTAAGCAATAAAATTAAAAATGCTTATAAAACATAAACGAAACGTTGGAGGTGGTCATTTCTTAATGCGCAGTAATAAACTCGGCACTCTAAAGCACCCGAGAGCGTTTTTTTCGATGCCAACCTAACCAGAGTGACGGGAGCGGCACAATTCAGAAAAAGTGCTCAGCTCGCCGAGAAAATGCGATTTAAGCAATAAAATTAAAAATGCTTATTAAACATAAACCAAACGTTGGAGGTGGTCATTTCTTCATGCGCAGTGAATAACTCGGCACTCTAAAGCACCCGAGAGCGTTTTTTTCGATGCCAACCTAACCAGAGTGACGGGAGCGGCACAATTCAGAAAAAGCGCTCAGCTCGCCGAGAAAATGCGATTTAAGCAATAAAATTAAAAATGCTTATAAAACATAAACCAAACGTTGGAGGTGGTCATTTCTTAATGCGCAGTAATAAACTCGGCACTCTAAAGCACCCGAGAGCGTTTTTTTCGATGCCAACCTAACCAGAGTGACGGGAGCGGCACAATTCAGAAAAAGTGCTCAGCTCGCCGAGAAAATGCGATTTAAGCAATAAAATTAAAAATGCTTATTAAACATAAACCAAACGTTGGAGGTGGTCATTTCTTCATGCGCAGTGAATAACTCGGCACTCTAAAGCACCCGAGAGCGTTTTTTTCGATGCCAACCTAACCAGAGTGACGGGAGCGGCACAATTCAGAAAAAGCGCTCAGCTCGCCGAGAAAATGCGATTTAAGCAATAAAATTAAAAATGCTTATTAAACATAAACCAAACGTTGGAGGTGGTCATTTCTTCATGCGCAGTGAATAACTCGGCACTCTAAAGCACCCGAGAGCGTTTTTTTCGATGCCAACCTAACCAGAGTGACGGGAGCGGCACAATTCAGAAAAAGCGCTCAGCTCGCCGAGAAAATGCGATTTAAGCATTAAAATTAAAAATGCTTATAAAACATAAACCAAACGTTGGAGGTGGTCATTTCTTCATGCGCAGTGATAAACTCGGCACTCTAAAGCACCCGAGAGCGTTTTTTTCGATGCCAACCTAACCAGAGTGACGGGAGCGGCACAATTCAGAAAAAGTGCTCAGCTCGCCGAGAAAATGCGATTTAAGCAATAAAATTAAAAATGCTTATAAAACATAAACCAAACGTTGGAGGTGGTCATTTCTTCATGCGCAGTGAATAACTCGGCACTCTAAAGCACCCGAGAGCGTTTTTTTCGATGCCAACCTAACCAGAGTGACGGGAGCGGCACAATTCAGAAAAAGTGCTCAGCTCGCCGAGAAAATGCGATTTAAGCAATAAAATTAAAAATGCTTATAAAACATAAACCAAACGTTGGAGGTGGTCATTTCTTAATGCGCAGTAATAAACTCGGCACTCTAAAGCACCCGAGAGCGTTTTTTTCGATGCCAACCTAACTAGAGTGACGACAGCGGCACAATTCAGAAAAAGTGCTCAGCTCGCCGAGAAAATGCGATTTAAGCAATAAAATTAAAAATGCTTATTAAACATAAACCAAACGTTGGAGGTGGTCATTTCTTCATGCGCAGTGAATAACTCGGCACTCTAAAGCACCCGAGAGCGTTTTTTTCGATGCCAACCTAACCAGAGTGACGGGAGCGGCACAATTCAGAAAAAGCGCTCAGCTCGCCGAGAAAATGCGATTTAAGCAATAAAATTAAAAATGCTTATTAAACATAAACCAAACAATGGAGGTGGTCATTTCTTCATGCGCAGTGAATAACTCGGCACTCTAAAGCACCCGAGAGCGTTTTTTTCGATGCCAACCTAACCAGAGTGACGGGAGCGGCACAATTCAGAAAAAGCGCTCAGCTCGCCGAGAAAATGCGATTTAAGCAATAAAATTAAAAATGCTTATAAAACATAAACCAAACGTTGGAGGTGGTCATTTCTTCATGCGCAGTGATAAACTCGGCACTCTAAAGCACCCGAGAGCGTTTTTTTCGATGCCAACCTAACCAGAGTGACGGGAGCGGCACAATTCAGAAAAAGTGCTCAGCTCGCCGAGAAAATGCGATTTAAGCAATGAAATTAAAAATGCTTATAAAACATAAACCAAACGTTGGAGGTGGTCATTTCTTCATGCGCAGTGAATAACTCGGCACTCTAAAGCACGCGAGAGCGTTTTTTTCGATGCCAACCTAACCAGAGTGACGGGAGCGGCACAATTCAGAAAAAGTGCTCAGCTCGCCGAGAAAATGCGATTTAAGCAATAAAATTAAAAATGCTTATAAAACATAAACCAAACGTTGGAGGTGGTCATTTCTTAATGCGCAGTAATAAACTCGGCACTCTAAAGCACCCGAGAGCGTTTTTTTCGATGCCAACCTAACCAGAGTGACGGGAGCGGCACAATTCAGAAAAAGTGCTCAGCTCGCCGAGAAAATGCGATTCAAGCAATAAAATTAAAAATGCTTATAAAACATAAACCAAACGTTGGAAGTGGTCATTTCTTCATGCGCAGTGATAAACTCGGCACTCTAAAGCACCCGAGAGCGTTTTTTTCGATGCCAACCTAACCAGAGTTACGGGAGCGGCACAATTCAGAAAAAGCGCTCAGCTCGCCGAGAAAATGCGATTTAAGCAATAAAATTAAAAATGCTTATAAAACATAAACCAAACGTTGGAGGTGGTCATTTCTTCATGCGCAGTGATAAACTCGGCACTCTAAAGCACCCGAGAGCGTTTTTTTCGATGCCAACCTAACCAGAGTGACGGGAGCGGCACAATTCAGAAAAAGCGCTCAGCTCGCCGAGAAAATGCGATTTAAGCAATAAAATTAAAAATGCTTATAAAACATAAACCAAACGTTGGAGGTGGTCATTTCTTCATGCGCAGTGATAAACTCGGCACTCTAAAGCACCCGAGAGCGTTTTTTTCGATGCCAACCTAACCAGATTGACGGGAGCGGCACAATTCAGAAAAAGTGCTCAGCTCGCCGAGAAAATGCGATTTAAGCAATAAAATTAAAAATGCTTATAAAACATAAACCAAACGTTGGAGGTGGTCATTTCTTCATGCGCAGTGATAAACTCGGCACTCTAAAGCACCCGAGAGCGTTTTTTTCGATGCCAACCTAACCAGAGTGACGGGAGCGGCACAATTCAGAAAAAGCGCTCAGCTCGCCGAGAAAATGCGATTTAAGCAATAAAATTAAAAATGCTTATAAAACATAAACCAAACGTTGGAGGTGGTCATTTCTTCATGCGCAGTGATAAACTCGGCACTGTAAAGCACCCGAGAGCGTTTTTTTCGATGCCAACCTAACCAGAGTGACGGGAGCGGCACAATTCAGAAAAAGTGCTCAGCTCGCCGAGAAAATGCGATTCAAGCAATAAAATTAAAAATGCTTATTAAACATAAACCAAACGTTGGAGGTGGTCATTTCTTCATGCGCAGTGAATAACTCGGCACTCTAAAGCACCCGAGAGCGTTTTTTTCGATGCCAACCTAACCAGAGTGACGGGAGCGGCACAATTCAGAAAAAGTGCTCAGCTCGCCGAGAAAATGCGATTTAAGCAATAAAATTAAAAATGCTTATAAAACATAAACCAAACGTTGGAGGTGGTCATTTCTTAATGCGCAGTAATAAACTCGGCACTCTAAAGCACCCGAGAGCGTTTTTTTCGATGCCAACCTAACCAGAGTGACGGGAGCGGCACAATTCAGAAAAAGTGCTCAGCTCGCCGAGAAAATGCGATTTAAGCAATAAAATTAAAAATGCTTATTAAACATAAACCAAACGTTGGAGGTGGTAATTTCTTCATGCGCAGTGAATAACTCGGCACTCTAAAGCACCCGAGAGCGTTTTTTTCGATGCCAACCTAACCAGAGTGACGGCAGCGGCACAATTCAGAAAAAGCGCTCAGCTCGCCGAGAAAATGCGATTTAAGCAATAAAATTAAAAATGCTTATAAAACATAAACCAAACGTTGGAGGTGGTCATTTCTTAATGCGCAGTAATAAACTCGGCACTCTAAAGCACCCGAGAGCGTTTTTTTCGATGCCAACCTAACCAGAGTGACGGGAGCGGCACAATTCAGAAAAAGTGCTCAGCTCGCCGAGAAAATGCGATTTAAGCAATAAAATTAAAAATGCTTATTAAACATAAACCAAACGTTGGAGGTGGTCATTTCTTCATGCGCAGTGAATAACTCGGCACTCTAAAGCACCCGAGAGCGTTTTTTTCGATGCCAACCTAACCAGAGTGACGGGAGCGGCACAATTCAGAAAAAGTGCTCAGCTCGCCGAGAAAATGCGATTTAAGCAATAAAATTAAAAATGCTTATAAAACATAAACCAAACGTTGGAGGTGGTCATTTCTTAATGCGCAGTAATAAACTCGGCACTCTAAAGCACCCGTGAGCGTTTTTTTCGATGCCAACCTAACCAGAGTGACGGGAGCGGCACAATTCAGAAAAAGTGCTCAGCTCGCCGAGAAAATGCGATTTAAGCATTAAAATTAAAAATGCTTATAAAACATAAACCAAACGTTGGAGGTGGTCATTTCTTCATGCGCAGTGATAAACTCGGCACTCTAAAGCACCCGAGAGCGTTTTTTTCGATGCCAACCTAACCAGAGTGACGGGAGCGGCACAATTCAGAAAAAGTGCTCAGCTCGCCGAGAAAATGCGATTTAAGCAATAAAATTAAAAATGTTTATTAAACATAAACCAAACGTTGGAGGTGGTCATTTCTTCATGCGCAGTGATAAACTCGGCACTCTAAAGCACCCGAGAGCGTTTTTTTCGATGCCAACCTAACCAGAGTGACGGGAGCGGCACAATTCAGAAAAAGTGCTCAGCTCGCCGAGAAAATGCGATTTAAGCAATAAAATTAAAAATGCTTATTAAACATAAACCAAACGTTGGAGGTGGTCATTTCTTCATGCGCAGTGAATAACTCGGCACTCTAAAGCACCCGAGAGCGTTTTTTTCGATGCCAACCTAACCAGAGTGACGGGAGCGGCACAATTCAGAAAAAGTGCTCAGCTCGCCGAGAAAATGCGATTTAAGCAATAAAATTAAAAATGCTTATAAAACATAAACCAAACGTTGGAGGTGGTCATTTCTTAATGCGCAGTAATAAACTCGGCACTCTAAAGCACCCGTGAGCGTTTTTTTCGATGCCAACCTAACCAGAGTGACGGGAGCGGCACAATTCAGAAAAAGTGCTCAGCTCGCCGAGAAAATGCGATTTAAGCATTAAAATTAAAAATGCTTATAAAACATAAACCAAACGTTGGAGGTGGTCATTTCTTCATGCGCAGTGATAAACTCGGCACTCTAAAGCACCCGAGAGCGTTTTTTTCGATGCCAACCTAACCAGAGTGACGGGAGCGGCACAATTCAGAAAAAGTGCTCAGCTCGCCGAGAAAATGCGATTTAAGCAATAAAATTAAAAATGTTTATTAAACATAAACCAAACGTTGGAGGTGGTCATTTCTTCATGCGCAGTGATAAACTCGGCACTCTAAAGCACCCGAGAGCGTTTTTTTCGATGCCAACCTAACCAGAGTGACGGGAGCGGCACAATTCAGAAAAAGTGCTCAGCTCGCCGAGAAAATGCGATTTAAGCAATAAAATTAAAAATGCTTATAAAACATAAACCAAACGTTGGAGGTGGTCATTTCTTAATGCGCAGTAATAAACTCGGCACTCTAAAGCACCCGAGAGCGTTTTTTTCGATGCCAACCTAACCAGAGTGACGGGAGCGGCACAATTCAGAAAAAGTGCTCAGCTCGCCGAGAAAATGCGATTTAAGCAATAAAATTAAAAATGCTTATAAAACATAAACCAAACGTTGGAAGTGGTCATTTCTTCATGCGCAGTGATAAACTCGGCACTCTAAAGCACCCGAGAGCGTTTTTTTCGATGCCAACCTAACCAGAGTTACGGGAGCGGCACAATTCAGAAAAAGCGCTCAGCTCGCCGAGAAAATGCGATTTAAGCAATAAAATTAAAAATGCTTATAAAACATAAACCAAACGTTGGAGGTGGTCATTTCTTCATGCGCAGTGATAAACTCGGCACTCTAAAGCACCCGAGAGCGTTTTTTTCGATGCCAACCTAACCAGAGTGACGGGAGCGGCACAATTCAGAAAAAGCGCTCAGCTCGCCGAGAAAATGCGATTTAAGCAATAAAATTAAAAATGCTTATAAAACATAAACCAAACGTTGGAGGTGGTCATTTCTTCATGCGCAGTGATAAACTCGGCACTCTAAAGCACCCGAGAGCGTTTTTTTCGATGCCAACCTAACCAGAGTGACGGGAGCGGCACAATTCAGAAAAAGTGCTCAGCTCGCCGAGAAAATGCGATTTAAGCAATAAAATTAAAAATGCTTATAAAACATAAACCAAACGTTGGAGGTGGTCATTTCTTAATGCGCAGTAATAAACTCGGCACTCTAAAGCACCCGAGAGCGTTTTTTTCGATGCCAACCTAACCAGAGTGACGGGAGCGGCACAATTCAGAAAAAGTGCTCAGCTCGCCGAGAAAATGCGATTTAAGCAATAAAATTAAAAATGCTTATAAAACATAAACCAAACGTTGGAGGTGGTCATTTCTTAATGCGCAGTAATAAACTCGGCACTCTAAAGCACCCGAGAGCGTTTTTTTCGATGCCAACCTAACCAGAGTGACGGGAGCGGCACAATTCAGAAAAAGCGCTCAGCTCGCCGAGAAAATGCGATTTAAGCAATAAAATTAAAAATGCTTATTAAACATAAACCAAACGTTGGAGGTGGTCATTTCTTCATGCGCAGTGAATAACTCGGCACTCTAAAGCACCCGAAAGCGTTTTTTTCGATGCCAACCTAACCAGAGTGACGGGAGCGGCACAATTCAGAAAAAGCGCTCAGCTCGCCGAGAAAATGCGATTTAAGCAATAAAATTAAAAATGCTTATAAAACATAAACCAAACGTTGGAGGTGGTCATTTCTTCATGCGCAGTGAATAACTCGGCACTCTAAAGCACCCGAAAGCGTTTTTTTCGATGCCAACCTAACCAGAGTGACGGGAGCGGCACAATTCAGAAAAAGCGCTCAGCTCGCCGAGAAAATGCGATTTAAGCAATAAAATTAAAAATGCTTATTAAACATAAACCAAACGTTGGAGGTGGTCATTTCTTCATGCGCAGTGAATAACTCGGCACTCTAAAGCACCCGAAAGCGTTTTTTTCGATGCCAACCTAACCAGAGTGACGGGAGCGGCACAATTCAGAAAAAGCGCTCAGCTCGCCGAGAAAATGCGATTTAAGCAATAAAATTAAAAATGCTTATTAAACATAAACCAAACGTTGGAGGTGGTCATTTCTTCATGCGCAGTGAATAACTCGGCACTCTAAAGCACCCGAAAGCGTTTTTTTCGATGCCAACCTAACCAGAGTGACGGGAGCGGCACAATTCAGAAAAAGCGCTCAGCTCGCCGAGAAAATGCGATTTAAGCAATAAAATTAAAAATGCTTATAAAACATAAACCAAACGTTGGAGGTGGTCATTTCTTAATGCGCAGTAATAAACTCGGCACTCTAAAGCACCCGAGAGCGTTTTTTTCGATGCCAACCTAACCAGAGTGACGGGAGCGGCACAATTCAGAAAAAGTGCTCAGCTCGCCGAGAAAATGCGATTTAAGCAATAAAATTAAAAATGCTTATTAAACATAAACCAAACGTTATAGGTGGTCATTTCTTCATGCGCAGTGAATAACTCGGCACTCTAAAGCACCCGAGAGCGTTTTTTTCGATGCCAACCTAACCAGAGTGACGGGAGCGGCACAATTCAGAAAAAGCGCTCAGCTCGCCGAGAAAATGCGATTTAAGCAATAAAATTAAAAATGCTTATAAAACATAAACCAAACGTTGGAGGTGGTCATTTCTTAATGCGCAGTAATAAACTCGGCACTCTAAAGCACCCGAGAGCGTTTTTTTCGATGCCAACCTAACCAGAGTGACGGGAGCGGCACAATTCAGAAAAAGTGCTCAGCTCGCCGAGAAAATGCGATTTAAGCAATAAAATTAAAAATGCTTATAAAACATAAACCAAACGTTGGAGGTGGTCATTTCTTAATGCGCAGTAATAAACTCGGCACTCTAAAGCACCCGAGAGCGTTTTTTTCGATGCCAACCTAACCAGAGTGACGGGAGCGGCACAATTCAGAAAAAGTGCTCAGCTCGCCGAGAAAATGCGATTTAAGCAATAAAATTAAAAATGCTTATTAAACATAAACCAAACGTTGGAGGTGGTCATTTCTTCATGCGCAGTGAATAACTCGGCACTCTAAAGCACCCGATAGCGTTTTTTTCGATGCCAACCTAACCAGAGTGACGGGAGCGGCACAATTCAGAAAAAGTGCTCAGCTCGCCGAGAAAATGCGATTTAAGCAATAAAATTAAAAATTCTTATAAAACATAAACCAAACGTTGGAGGTGGTCATTTCTTAATGCGCAGTAATAAACTCGGCACTCTAAAGCACCCGAGAGCGTTTTTTTCGATGCCAACCTAACCAGAGTGACGGGAGCGGCACAATTCAGAAAAAGTGCTCAGCTCGCCGAGAAAATGCGATTTAAGCAATAAAATTAAAAATGCTTATTAAACATAAACCAAACGTTGGAGGTGGTCATTTCTTCATGCGCAGTGAATAACTCGGCACTCTAAAGCACCCGAGAGCGTTTTTTTCGATGCCAACCTAACCAGAGTGACGGGAGCGGCACAATTCAGAAAAAGCGCTCAGTTCGCCGAGAAAATGCGATTTAAGCAATAAAATTAAAAATGCTTATTAAACATAAACCAAACGTTGGAGGTGGTCATTTCTTCATGCGCAGTGAATAACTCGGCACTCTAAAGCACCCGAGAGCGTTTTTTTCGATGCCAACCTAACCAGAGTGACGGGAGCGGCACAATTCAGAAAAAGCGCTCAGCTCGCCGAGAAAATGCGTTTTAAGCAATAAAATTAAAAATGCTTATAAAACATAAACCAAACGTTGGAGGTGGTCATTTCTTCATGCGCAGTGATAAACTCGGCACTCTAAAGCACCCGAGAGCGTTTTTTTCGATGCCAACCTAACCAGAGTGACGGGAGCGGCACAATTCAGAAAAAGTGCTCAGCTCGCCGAGAAAATGCGATTTAAGCAATAAAATTAAAAATGCTTATAAAACATAAACCAAACGTTGGAGGTGGTCATTTCTTCATGCGCAGTGAATAACTCGGCACTCTAAAGCACCCGAGAGCGTTTTTTTCGATGCCAACCTAACCAGAGTGACGGGAGCGGCACAATTCAGAAAAAGTGCTCAGCTCGCCGAGAAAATGTGATTTAAGCAATAAAATTAAAAATGCTTATAAAACATAAACCAAACGTTGGAGGTGGTCATTTCTTAATGCGCAGTAATAAACTCGGCACTCTAAAGCACCCGAGAGCGTTTTTTTCGATGCCAACCTAACCAGAGTGACGGGAGCGGCACAATTCAGAAAAAGTGCTCAGCTCGCCGAGAAAATGCGATTTAAGCAATAAAATTAAAAATGCTTATTAAACATAAACCAAACGTTGGAGGTGGTCATTTCTTCATGCGCAGTGAATAACTCGGCACTCTAAAGCACCCGAGAGCGTTTTTTTCGATGCCAACCTAACCAGAGTGACAGGAGCGGCACAATTCAGAAAAAGCGCTCAGCTCGCCGAGAAAATGCGATTTAAGCAATAAAATTAAAAATGCTTATTAAACATAAACCAAACGTTGGAGGTGGTCATTTCTTCATGCGCAGTGAATAACTCGGCACTCTAAAGAACCCGAGAGCGTTTTTTTCGATGCCAACCTAACCAGAGTGACGGGAGCGGCACAATTCAGAAAAAGCGCTCAGCTCGCCGAGAAAATGCGATTTAAGCAATAAAATTAAAAATGCTTATAAAACATAAACCAAACGTTGGAGGTGGTCATTTCTTCATGCGCAGTGATAAACTCGGCACTCTAAAGCACCCGAGAGCGTTTTTTTCGATGCCAACCTAACCAGAGTGACGGGAGCGGCACAATTCAGAAAAAGTGCTCAGCTCGCCGAGAAAATGCGATTTAAGCAATAAAATTAAAAATGCTTATAAAACATAAACCAAACGTTGGAGGTGGTCATTTCTTCATGCGCAGTGAATAACTCGGCACTCTAAAGCACCCGAGAGCGTTTTTTTCGATGCCAACCTAACCAGAGTGACGGGAGCGGCACAATTCAGAAAAAGTGCTCAGCTCGCCGAGAAAATGCGATTTAAGCAATAAAATTAAAAATGCTTATAAAACATAAACCAAACGTTGGAGGTGGTCATTTCTTCATGCGCAGTGAATAACTCGGCACTCTAAAGCACCCGAGAGCGTTTTTTTCGATGCCAACCTAACCAGAGTGACGGGAGCGGAACAATTCAGAAAAAGTGCTCAGCTCGCCGAGAAAATGCGATTTAAGCAATAAAATTAAAAATGCTTATAAAACATAAACCAAACGTTGGAGGTGGTCATTTCTTAATGCGCAGTAATAAACTCGGCACTCTAAAGCACCCGTGAGCGTTTTTTTCGATGCCAACCTAACCAGAGTGACGAGAGCGGCACAATTCAGAAAAAGTGCTCAGCTCGCCGAGAAAATGCGATTTAAGCAATAAAATTAAAAATGCTTATAAAACATAAACCAAACGTTGGAGGTGGTCATTTCTTCATGCGCAGTGATAAAGTCGGCACTCTAAAGCACCCGAGAGCGTTTTTTTCGATGCCAACCTAACCAGAGTGACGGGAGCGGCACAATTCAGAAAAAGTGCTCAGCTCGCCGAGAAAATGCGATTTAAGCAATAAAATTAAAAATGCTTATTAAACATAAACCAAACGTTGGAGGTGGTCATTTCTTCATGCGCAGTGATAAACTCGGCACTCTAAAGCACCCGAGAGCGTTTTTTTCGATGCCAACCTAACCAGAGTGACGGGAGCGGCACAATTCAGAAAAAGTGCTCAGCTCGCCGAGAAAATGCGATTTAAGCAATAAAATTAAAAATGCTTATAAAACATAAACCAAACGTTGGAGGTGGTCATTTCTTAATGCGCAGTAATAAACTCGGCACTCTAAAGCACCCGAGAGCGTTTTTTTCGATGCCAACCTAACCAGAGTGACGGGAGCGGCACAATTCAGAAAAAGTGCTCAGCTCGCCGAGAAAATGCGATTTAAGCAATAAAATTAAAAATGCTTATTAAACATAAACCAAACGTTGGAGGTGGTCATTTCTTCATGCGCAGTGAATAACTCGGCACTCTAAAGCACCCGAGAGCGTTTTTTTCGATGCCAACCTAACCAGAGTGACGGGAGCGGCACAATTCAGAAAAAGCGCTCAGCTCGCCGAGAAAATGCGATTTAAGCAATAAAATTAAAAATTCTTATAAAACATAAACCAAACGTTGGAGGTGGTCATTTCTTCATGCGCAGTGATAAAGTCGGCACTCTAAAGCACCCGAGAGCGTTTTTTTTGATGCCAACCTAACCACAGTGACGGGAGCGGCACAATTCAGAAAAAGTGCTCAGCTCGCCGAGAAAATGCGATTTAAGCAATAAAATTAAAAATGCTTATTAAACATAAACCAAACGTTGGAGGTGGTCATTTCTTCATGCGCAGTGATAAACTCGGCACTCTAAAGCACCCGAGAGCGTTTTTTTCGATGCCAACCTAACCAGAGTGACGGGAGCGGCACAATTCAGAAAAAGTGCTCAGCTCGCCGAGAAAATGCGATTTAAGCAATAAAATTAAAAATGCTTATTAAACATAAACCAAACGTTGGAGGTGGTCATTTCTTCATGCGCAGTGAATAACTCGGCACTCTAAAGCACCCGAGAGCGTTTTTTTCGATGCCAACCTAACCAGAGTGACGGGAGCGGCACAATTCAGAAAAAGTGCTCAGCTCGCCGAGAAAATGCGATTTAAGCAATAAAATTAAAAATGCTTATTAAACATAAACCAAACGTTGGAGGTGGTCATTTCTTCATGCGCAGTGAATAACTCGGCACTCTAAAGCACCCGAGAGCGTTTTTTTCGATGCCAACCTAACCAGAGTGACGGGAGCGGCACAATTCAGAAAAAGCGCTCAGCTCGCCGAGAAAATGCGATTTAAGCAATAAAATTAAAAATTCTTATAAAACATAAACCAAACGTTGGAGGTGGTCATTTCTTCATGCGCAGTGATAAAGTCGGCACTCTAAAGCACCCGAGAGCGTTTTTTTCGATGCCAACCTAACCAGAGTGACGGGAGCGGCACAATTCAGAAAAAGTGCTCAGCTCGCCGAGAAAATGCGATTTAAGCAATAAAATTAAAAATGCTTATTAAACATAAACCAAACGTTGGAGGTGGTCATTTCTTCATGCGCAGTGATAAACTCGGCACTCTAAAGCACCCGAGAGCGTTTTTTTCGATGCCAACCTAACCAGAGTGACGGGAGCGGCACAATTCAGAAAAAGTGCTCAGCTCGCCGAGAAAATGCGATTTAAGCAATAAAATTAAAAATGCTTATAAAACATAAACCAAACGTTGGAGGTGGTCATTTCTTAATGCGCAGTAATAAACTCGGCACTCTAAAGCACCCGAGAGCGTTTTTTTCGATGCCAACCTAACCAGAGTGACGGGAGCGGCACAATTCAGAAAAAGTGCTCAGCTCGCCGAGAAAATGCGATTTAAGCAATAAAATTAAAAATGCTTATTAAACATAAACCAAACGTTGGAGGTGGTCATTTCTTCATGCGCAGTGAATAACTCGGCACTCTAAAGCACCCGAGAGCGTTTTCTTCGATGCCAACCTAACCAGAGTGACGGGAGCGGCACAATTCAGAAAAAGCGCTCAGCTCGCCGAGAAAATGCGATTTAAGCAATAAAATTAAAAATTCTTATAAAACATAAACCAAACGTTGGAGGTGGTCATTTCTTCATGCGCAGTGATAAAGTCGGCACTCTAAAGCACCCGAGAGCGTTTTTTTCGATGCCAACCTAACCAGAGTGACGGGAGCGGCACAATTCAGAAAAAGTGCTCAGCTCGCCGAGAAAATGCGATTTAAGCAATAAAATTAAAAATGCTTATTAAACATAAACCAAACGTTGGAGGTGGTCATTTCTTCATGCGCAGTGATAAACTCGGCACTCTAAAGCACCCGAGAGCGTTTTTTTCGATGCCAACCTAACCAGAGTGATGGGAGCGGCACAATTCAGAAAAAGTGCTCAGCTCGCCGAGAAAATGCGATTTAAGCAATAAAATTAAAAATGCTTATAAAACATAAACGAAACGTTGGAGGTGGTCATTTCTTAATGCGCAGTAATAAACTCGGCACTCTAAAGCACCCGAGAGCGTTTTTTTCGATGCCAACCTAACCAGAGTGACGGGAGCGGCACAATTCAGAAAAAGTGCTCAGCTCGCCGAGAAAATGCGATTTAAGCAATAAAATTAAAAATGCTTATTAAACATAAACCAAACGTTGGAGGTGGTCATTTCTTCATGCGCAGTGAATAACTCGGCACTCTAAAGCACCCGAGAGCGTTTTTTTCGATGCCAACCTAACCAGAGTGACGGGAGCGGCACAATTCAGAAAAAGCGCTCAGCTCGCCGAGAAAATGCGATTTAAGCAATAAAATTAAAAATGCTTATAAAACATAAACCAAACGTTGGAGGTGGTCATTTCTTAATGCGCAGTAATAAACTCGGCACTCTAAAGCACCCGAGAGCGTTTTTTCGATGCCAACCTAACCAGAGTGACGGGAGCGGCACAATTCAGAAAAAGTGCTCAGCTCGCCGAGAAAATGCGATTTAAGCAATAAAATTAAAAATGCTTATTAAACATAAACCAAACGTTGGAGGTGGTCATTTCTTCATGCGCAGTGAATAACTCGGCACTCTAAAGCACCCGAGAGCGTTTTTTTCGATGCTAACCTAACCAGAGTGACGGGAGCGGCACAATTCAGAAAAAGCGCTCAGCTCGCCGAGAAAATGCGATTTAAGCAATAAAATTAAAAATGCTTATTAAACATAAACCAAACGTTGGAGGTGGTCATTTCTTCATGCGCAGTGAATAACTCGGCACTCTAAAGCACCCGAGAGCGTTTTTTTCGATGCCAAACTAACCAGAGTGACGGGAGCGGCACAATTCAGAAAAAGCGCTCAGCTCGCCGAGAAAATGCGATTTAAGCATTAAAATTAAAAATGCTTATAAAACATAAACCAAACGTTGGAGGTGGTCATTTCTTCATGCGCAGTGTTAAACTCGGCACTCTAAAGCACCCGAGAGCGTTTTTTTCGATGCCAACCTAACCAGAGTGACGGGAGCGGCACAATTCAGAAAAAGTGCTCAGCTCGCCGAGAAAATGCGATTTAAGCAATAAAATTAAAAATGCTTATAAAACATAAACCAAACGTTGGAGGTGGTCATTTCTTCATGCGCAGTGAATAACTCGGCACTCTAAAGCACCCGAGAGCGTTTTTTTCGATGCCAACCTAACCAGAGTGACGGGAGCGGCACAATTCAGAAAAAGTGCTCAGCTCGCCGAGAAAATGCGATTTAAGCAATAAAATTAAAAATGCTTATAAAACATAAACCAAACGTTGGAGGTGGTCATTTCTTAATGCGCAGTAATAAACTCGGCACTCTAAAGCACCCGAGAGCGATTTTTTCGATGCCAACCTAACCAGAGTGACGGGAGCGGCACAATTCAGAAAAAGCGCACAGCTCGCCGAGAAAATGCGATTTAAGCAATAAAAATAAAAATGCTTATAAAACATAAACCAAACGTTGGAGGTGGTCATTTCCTAATGCGCAGTAATAAACTCGGCACTCTAAAGCACCCGAGAGCGTTTTTTTCGATGCCAACCTAACTAGAGTGACGACAGCGGCACAATTCAGAAAAAGTGCTCAGCTCGCCGAGAAAATGCGATTTAAGCAATAAAATTAAAAATGCTTATTAAACATAAACCAAACGTTGGAGGTGGTCATTTCTTCATGCGCAGTGAATAACTCGGCACTCTAAAGCACCCGAGAGCGTTTTTTTCGATGCCAACCTAACCAGAGTGACGGGAGCGGCACAATTCAGAAAAAGCGCTCAGCTCGCCGAGAAAATGCGATTTAAGCAATAAAATTAAAAATGCTTATTAAACATAAACCAAACAATGGAGGTGGTCATTTCTTCATGCGCAGTGAATAACTCGGCACTCTAAAGCACCCGAGAGCGTTTTTTTCGATGCCAACCTAACCAGAGTGACGGGAGCGGCACAATTCAGAAAAAGCGCTCAGCTCGCCGAGAAAATGCGATTTAAGCAATAAAATTAAAAATGCTTATAAAACATAAACCAAACGTTGGAGGTGGTCATTTCTTCATGCGCAGTGATAAACTCGGCACTCTAAAGCACCCGAGAGCGTTTTTTTCGATGCCAACCTAACCAGAGTGACGGGAGCGGCACAATTCAGAAAAAGTGCTCAGCTCGCCGAGAAAATGCGATTTAAGCAATGAAATTAAAAATGCTTATAAAACATAAACCAAACGTTGGAGGTGGTCATTTCTTCATGCGCAGTGAATAACTCGGCACTCTAAAGCACGCGAGAGCGTTTTTTTCGATGCCAACCTAACCAGAGTGACGGGAGCGGCACAATTCAGAAAAAGTGCTCAGCTCGCCGAGAAAATGCGATTTAAGCAATAAAATTAAAAATGCTTATAAAACATAAACCAAACGTTGGAGGTGGTCATTTCTTAATGCGCAGTAATAAACTCGGCACTCTAAAGCACCCGAGAGCGTTTTTTTCGATGCCAACCTAACCAGAGTGACGGGAGCGGCACAATTCAGAAAAAGTGCTCAGCTCGCCGAGAAAATGCGATTCAAGCAATAAAATTAAAAATGCTTATAAAACATAAACCAAACGTTGGAAGTGGTCATTTCTTCATGCGCAGTGATAAACTCGGCACTCTAAAGCACCCGAGAGCGTTTTTTTCGATGCCAACCTAACCAGAGTTACGGGAGCGGCACAATTCAGAAAAAGCGCTCAGCTCGCCGAGAAAATGCGATTTAAGCAATAAAATTAAAAATGCTTATAAAACATAAACCAAACGTTGGAGGTGGTCATTTCTTCATGCGCAGTGATAAACTCGGCACTCTAAAGCACCCGAGAGCGTTTTTTTCGATGCCAACCTAACCAGAGTGACGGGAGCGGCACAATTCAGAAAAAGCGCTCAGCTCGCCGAGAAAATGCGATTTAAGCAATAAAATTAAAAATGCTTATAAAACATAAACCAAACGTTGGAGGTGGTCATTTCTTCATGCGCAGTTATAAACTCGGCACTCTAAAGCACCCGAGAGCGTTTTTTTCGATGCCAACCTAACCAGATTGACGGGAGCGGCACAATTCAGAAAAAGTGCTCAGCTCGCCGAGAAAATGCGATTTAAGCAATAAAATTAAAAATGCTTATAAAACATAAACCAAACGTTGGAGGTGGTCATTTCTTCATGCGCAGTGATAAACTCGGCACTCTAAAGCACCCGAGAGCGTTTTTTTCGATGCCAACCTAACCAGAGTGACGGGAGCGGCACAATTCAGAAAAAGCGCTCAGCTCGCCGAGAAAATGCGATTTAAGCAATAAAATTAAAAATGCTTATAAAACATAAACCAAACGTTGGAGGTGGTCATTTCTTCATGCGCAGTGATAAACTCGGCACTGTAAAGCACCCGAGAGCGTTTTTTTCGATGCCAACCTAACCAGAGTGACGGGAGCGGCACAATTCAGAAAAAGTGCTCAGCTCGCCGAGAAAATGCGATTCAAGCAATAAAATTAAAAATGCTTATTAAACATAAACCAAACGTTGGAGGTGGTCATTTCTTCATGCGCAGTGAATAACTCGGCACTCTAAAGCACCCGAGAGCGTTTTTTTCGATGCCAACCTAACCAGAGTGACGGGAGCGGCACAATTCAGAAAAAGTGCTCAGCTCGCCGAGAAAATGCGATTTAAGCAATAAAATTAAAAATGCTTATAAAACATAAACCAAACGTTGGAGGTGGTCATTTCTTAATGCGCAGTAATAAACTCGGCACTCTAAAGCACCCGAGAGCGTTTTTTTCGATGCCAACCTAACCAGAGTGACGGGAGCGAAACAATTCAGAAAAAGTGCTCAGCTCGCCGAGAAAATGCGATTTAAGCAATAAAATTAAAAATGCTTATTAAACATAAACCAAACGTTGGAGGTGGTAATTTCTTCATGCGCAGTGAATAACTCGGCACTCTAAAGCACCCGAGAGCGTTTTTTTCGATGCCAACCTAACCAGAGTGACGGCAGCGGCACAATTCAGAAAAAGCGCTCAGCTCGCCGAGAAAATGCGATTTAAGCAATAAAATTAAAAATGCTTATAAAACATAAACCAAACGTTGGAGGTGGTCATTTCTTAATGCGCAGTAATAAACTCGGCACTCTAAAGCACCCGAGAGCGTTTTTTTCGATGCCAACCTAACCAGAGTGACGGGAGCGGCACAATTCAGAAAAAGTGCTCAGCTCGCCGAGAAAATGCGATTTAAGCAATAAAATTAAAAATGCTTATTAAACATAAACCAAACGTTGGAGGTGGTCATTTCTTCATGCGCAGTGAATAACTCGGCACTCTAAAGCACCCGAGAGCGTTTTTTTCGATGCCAACCTAACCAGAGTGACGGGAGCGGCACAATTCAGAAAAAGTGCTCAGCTCGCCGAGAAAATGCGATTTAAGCAATAAAATTAAAAATGCTTATAAAACATAAACCAAACGTTGGAGGTGGTCATTTCTTAATGCGCAGTAATAAACTCGGCACTCTAAAGCACCCGTGAGCGTTTTTTTCGATGCCAACCTAACCAGAGTGACGGGAGCGGCACAATTCAGAAAAAGTGCTCAGCTCGCCGAGAAAATGCGATTTAAGCATTAAAATTAAAAATGCTTATAAAACATAAACCAAACGTTGGAGGTGGTCATTTCTTCATGCGCAGTGATAAACTCGGCACTCTAAAGCACCCGAGAGCGTTTTTTTCGATGCCAACCTAACCAGAGTGACGGGAGCGGCACAATTCAGAAAAAGTGCTCAGCTCGCCGAGAAAATGCGATTTAAGCAATAAAATTAAAAATGTTTATTAAACATAAACCAAACGTTGGAGGTGGTCATTTCTTCATGCGCAGTGATAAACTCGGCACTCTAAAGCACCCGAGAGCGTTTTTTTCGATGCCAACCTAACCAGAGTGACGGGAGCGGCACAATTCAGAAAAAGTGCTCAGCTCGCCGAGAAAATGCGATTTAAGCAATAAAATTAAAAATGCTTATTAAACATAAACCAAACGTTGGAGGTGGTCATTTCTTCATGCGCAGTGAATAACTCGGCACTCTAAAGCACCCGAGAGCGTTTTTTTCGATGCCAACCTAACCAGAGTGACGGGAGCGGCACAATTCAGAAAAAGTGCTCAGCTCGCCGAGAAAATGCGATTTAAGCAATAAAATTAAAAATGCTTATAAAACATAAACCAAACGTTGGAGGTGGTCATTTCTTAATGCGCAGTAATAAACTCGGCACTCTAAAGCACCCGTGAGCGTTTTTTTCGATGCCAACCTAACCAGAGTGACGGGAGCGGCACAATTCAGAAAAAGTGCTCAGCTCGCCGAGAAAATGCGATTTAAGCATTAAAATTAAAAATGCTTATAAAACATAAACCAAACGTTGGAGGTGGTCATTTCTTCATGCGCAGTGATAAACTCGGCACTCTAAAGCACCCGAGAGCGTTTTTTTCGATGCCAACCTAACCAGAGTGACGGGAGCGGCACAATTCAGAAAAAGTGCTCAGCTCGCCGAGAAAATGCGATTTAAGCAATAAAATTAAAAATGTTTATTAAACATAAACCAAACGTTGGAGGTGGTCATTTCTTCATGCGCAGTGATAAACTCGGCACTCTAAAGCACCCGAGAGCGTTTTTTTCGATGCCAACCTAACCAGAGTGACGGGAGCGGCACAATTCAGAAAAAGTGCTCAGCTCGCCGAGAAAATGCGATTTAAGCAATAAAATTAAAAATGCTTATAAAACATAAACCAAACGTTGGAGGTGGTCATTTCTTAATGCGCAGTAATAAACTCGGCACTCTAAAGCACCCGAGAGCGTTTTTTTCGATGCCAACCTAACCAGAGTGACGGGAGCGGCACAATTCAGAAAAAGTGCTCAGCTCGCCGAGAAAATGCGATTTAAGCAATAAAATTAAAAATGCTTATAAAACATAAACCAAACGTTGGAGGTGGTCATTTCTTAATGCGCAGTAATAAACTCGGCACTCTAAAGCACCCGAGAGCGTTTTTTTCGATGCCAACCTAACCAGAGTGACGGGAGCGGCACAATTCAGAAAAAGCGCTCAGCTCGCCGAGAAAATGCGATTTAAGCAATAAAATTAAAAATGCTTATAAAACATAAACCAAACGTTGGAGGTGGTCATTTCTTAATGCGCAGTAATAAACTCGGCACTCTAAAGCACCCGAGAGCGTTTTTTTCGATGCCAACCTAACCAGAGTGACGGGAGCGGCACAATTCAGAAAAAGTGCTCAGCTCGCCGAGAAAATGCGATTTAAGCAATAAAATTAAAAATGCTTATTAAACATAAACCAAACGTTGGAGGTGGTCATTTCTTCATGCGCAGTGAATAACTCGGCACTCTAAAGCACCCGATAGCGTTTTTTTCGATGCCAACCTAACCAGAGTGACGGGAGCGGCACAATTCAGAAAAAGTGCTCAGCTCGCCGAGAAAATGCGATTTAAGCAATAAAATTAAAAATGCTTATAAAACATAAACCAAACGTTGGAGGTGGTCATTTCTTAATGCGCAGTAATAAACTCGGCACTCTAAAGCACCCGAGAGCGTTTTTTTCGATGCCAACCTAACCAGAGTGACGGGAGCGGCACAATTCAGAAAAAGTGCTCAGCTCGCCGAGAAAATGCGATTTAAGCAATACAATTAAAAATGCTTATAAAACATAAACCAAACGTTGGAGGTGGTCATTTCTTCATGCGCAGTGAATAACTCGGCACTCTAAAGCACCCGAGAGCGTTTTTTTCGATGCCAACCTAACCAGAGTGACGGGAGCGGCACAATTCAGAAAAAGCGCTCAGCTCGCCGAGAAAATGCGATTTAAGCAATAAAATTAAAAATGCTTATAAAACATAAACCAAACGTTGGAGGTGGTCATTTCTTAATGCGCAGTAATAAACTCGGCACTCTAAAGCACCCGAGAGCGTTTTTTTCGATGCCAACCTAACCAGAGTGACGGGAGCGGCACAATTCAGAAAAAGTGCTCAGCTCGCCGAGAAAATGCGATTTAAGCAATAAAATTAAAAATGCTTATTAAACATAAACCAAACGTTGGAGGTGGTCATTTCTTCATGCGCAGTGAATAACTCGGCACTCTAAAGCACCCGATAGCGTTTTTTTCGATGCCAACCTAACCAGAGTGACGGGAGCGGCACAATTCAGAAAAAGTGCTCAGCTCGCCGAGAAAATGCGATTTAAGCAATAAAATTAAAAATGCTTATTAAACATAAACCAAACGTTGGAGGTGGTCATTTCTTCATGCGCAGTGATAAACTCGGCACTCTAAAGCACCCGAGAGCGTTTTTTTCGATGCCAACCTAACCAGAGTGACGGGAGCGGCACAATTCAGAAAAAGTGCTCAGCTCGCCGAGAAAATGCGATTTAAGCAATAAAATTAAAAATGCTTATAAAACATAAACCAAACGTTGGAGGTGGTCATTTCTTAATGCGCAGTAATAAACTCGGCACTCTAAAGCACCCGAGAGCGTTTTTTTCGATGCCAACCTAACCAGAGTGACGGGAGCGGCACAATTCAGAAAAAGTGCTCAGCTCGCCGAGAAAATGCGATTTAAGCAATAAAATTAAAAATGCTTATTAAACATAAACCAAACGTTGGAGGTGGTCATTTCTTCATGCGCAGTGAATAACTCGGCACTCTAAAGCACCCGAGAGCGTTTTTTTCGATGCCAACCTAACCAGAGTGACGGGAGCGGCACAATTCAGAAAAAGCGCTCAGCTCGCCGAGAAAATGCGATTTAAGCAATAAAATTAAAAATGCTTATAAAACATAAACCAAACGTTGGAAGTGGTCATTTCTTCATGCGCAGTGATAAACTCGGCACTCTAAAGCACCCGAGAGCGTTTTTTTCGATGCCAACCTAACCAGAGTTACGGGAGCGGCACAATTCAGAAAAAGCGCTCAGCTCGCAGAGAAAATGCGATTCAAGCAATAAAATTAAAAATGCTTATTAAACATAAACCAAACGTTGGAGGTGGTCATTTCTTCATGCGCAGTGAATAACTCGGCACTCAAAAGCACCCGAGAGCGTTTTTTTCGATGCCAACCTAACCAGAGTGACGGGAGCGGCACAATTCAGAAAAAGCGCTCAGCTCGCCGAGAAAATGCGATTTAAGCAATAAAATTAAAAATGCTTATAAAACATAAACCAAACGTTGGAGGTGGTCATTTCTTCATGCGCAGTGATAAACTCGGCACTCTAAAGCACCCGAGAGCGTTTTTTTCGATGCCAACCTAACCAGAGTGACGGGAGCGGCACAATTCAGAAAAAGTGCTCAACTCGCCGAGAAAATGCGATTTAAGCAATAAAATTAAAAATGCTTATAAAACATAAACCAAACGTTGGAAGTGGTCATTTCTTCATGCGCAGTGATAAACTCGGCACTCTAAAGCACCCGAGAGCGTTTTTTTCGATGCCAACCTAACCAGAGTTACGGGAGCGGCACAATTCAGAAAAAGCGCTCAGCTCGCCGAGAAAATGCGATTTAAGCAATAAAATTAAAAATGCTTATTAAACATAAACCAAACGTTGGAGGTGGTCATTTCTTCATGCGCAGTGAATAACTCGGCACTCTAAAGCACCCGAGAGCGTTTTTTTCGATGCCAACCTAACCAGAGTGACGGGAGCGGCACAATTCAGAAAAAGCGCTCAGCTCGCCGAGAAAATGCGATTTAAGCAATAAAATTAAAAATGCTTATAAAACATAAACCAAACGTTGGAAGTGGTCATTTCTTCATGCGCAGTGATAAACTCGGCACTCTAAAGCACCCGAGAGCGTTTTTTTCGATGCCAACCTAACCAGAGTTACGGGAGCGGCACAATTCAGAAAAAGCGCTCAGCTCGCCGAGAAAATGCGATTCAAGCAATAAAATTAAAAATGCTTATTAAACATAAACCAAACGTTGGAGGTGGTCATTTCTTCATGCGCAGTGAATAACTCGGCACTCAAAAGCACCCGAGAGCGTTTTTTTCGATGCCAACCTAACCAGAGTGACGGGAGCGGCACAATTCAGAAAAAGCGCTCAGCTCGCCGAGAAAATGCGATTTAAGCAATAAAATTAAAAATGCTTATAAAACATAAACCAAACGTTGGAGGTGGTCATTTCTTCATGCGCAGTGATAAACTCGGCACTCTAAAGCACCCGAGAGCGTTTTTTTCGATGCCAACCTAACCAGAGTGACGGGAGCGGCACAATTCAGAAAAAGTGCTCAGCTCGCCGAGAAAATGCGATTTAAGCAATAAAATTAAAAATGCTTATAAAACATAAACCAAACGTTGGAAGTGGTCATTTCTTCATGCGCAGTGATAAACTCGGCACTCTAAAGCACCCGAGAGCGTTTTTTTCGATGCCAACCTAACCAGAGTTACGGGAGCGGCACAATTCAGAAAAAGCGCTCAGCTCGCCGAGAAAATGCGATTTAAGCAATAAAATTAAAAATGCTTATAAAACATAAACCAAACGTTGGAAGTGGTCATTTCTTCATGCGCAGTGATAAACTCGGCACTCTAAAGCACCCGAGAGCGTTTTTTTCGATGCCAACCTAACCAGAGTTACGGGAGCGGCACAATTCAGAAAAAGCGCTCAGCTCGCCGAGAAAATGCGATTTAAGCAATAAAATTAAAAATGCTTATAAAACATAAACCAAACGTTGGAGGTGGTCATTTCTTCATGCGCAGTGATAAACTCGGCACTCTAAAGCACCCGAGAGCGTTTTTTTCGATGCCAACCTAACCAGAGTGACGGGAGCGGCACAATTCAGAAAAAGTGCTCAGCTCGCCGAGAAAATGCGATTTAAGCAATAAAATTAAAAATGCTTATAAAACATAAACCAAACGTTGGAGGTGGTCATTTCGCCATGCGCAGTGAATAACTCGGCACTCTAAAGCAACCGAGAGCGTTTTTTTCGATGCCAACCTAACCAGAGTGACGGGAGCGGCACAATTCAGAAAAAGTGCTCAGCTCGCCGAGAAAATGCGATTTAAGCAATAAAATTAAAAATGCTTATAAAACATAAACCAAACGTTGGAGGTGGTCATTTCTTAATGCGCAGTAATAAACTCGGCACTCTAAAGCACCCGAGAGCGTTTTTTTCGATGCCAACCTAACCAGAGTGACGGGAGCGGCACAATTCAGAAAAAGCGCTCAGCTCGCCGAGAAAATGCGATTTAAGCAATAAAATTAAAAATGCTTATAAAACATAAACCAAACGTTGGAGGTGGTCATTTCCTAATGCGCAGTAATAAACTCGGCACTCTAAAGCACCCGAGAGCGTTTTTTTCGATGCCAACCTAACCAGAGTGACGGGAGCGGCACAATTCAGAAAAAGTGCTCAGCTCGCCGAGAAAATGCGATTTAAGCAATAAAATTAAAAATGCTTATTAAACATAAACCAAACGTTGGAGGTGGTCATTTCTTCATGCGCAGTGAATAACTCGGCACTCTAAAGCACCCGAGTGCGTTTTTTTCGATGCCAACCTAACCAGAGTGACGGGAGCGGCACAATTCAGAAAAAGCGCTCAGCTCGCCGAGAAAATGCGATTTAAGCAATAAAATTAAAAATGCTTATTAAACATAAACCAAACATTGGAGGTGGTCATTTCTTCATGCGCAGTGAATAACTCGGCACTCTAAAGCACCCGAGAGTGTTTTTTTCGATGCCAACCTAACCAGAGTGACGGGAGCGGCACAATTCAGAAAAAGCGCTCAGCTCGCCGAGAAAATGCGATTTAAGCAATGAAATTAAAAATGCTTATAAAACATAAACCAAACGTTGGAGGTGGTCATTTCTTCATGCGCAGTGAATAACTCGGCACTCTAAAGCACCCGAGAGCGTTTTTTTCGATGCCAACCTAACCAGAGTGACGGGAGCGGCACAATTCAGAAAAAGCGCTCAGCTCGCCGAGAAAATGCGATTTAAGCAATAAATTTAAAAATGCTTATAAAACATAAACCAAACGTTGGAGGTGATCATTTCTTCATGCGCAGTGATAAACTCGGCACTCTAAAGCACCCGAGAGCGTTTTTTTCGATGCCAACCTAACCAGAGTGACGGGAGCGGCACAATTCAGAAAAAGTGCTCAGCTCGCCGAGAAAATGCGATTTAAGCAATAAAATTAAAAATGCTTGTAAAACATAAACCAAACGTTGGAGGTGGTCATTTCTTCATGCGCAGTGAATAACTCGGCACTCAAAAGCACCCGAGAGCGTTTTTTTCGATGCCAACCTAACCAGAGTGACGGGAGCGGCACAATTCAGAAAAAGCGCTCAGCTCGCCGAGAAAATGCGATTTAAGCAATAAAATTAAAAATGCTTATAAAACATAAACCAAACGTTGGAGGTGGTCATTTCTTCATGCGCAGTGATAAACTCGGCACTCTAAAGCACCCGAGAGCGTTTTTTTCGATGCCAACCTAACCAGAGTGACGGGAGCGGCACAATTCAGAAAAAGTGCTCAGCTCGCCGAGAAAATGCGATTTAAGCAATAAAATTAAAAATGCTTATAAAACATAAACCAAACGTTGGAGGTGGTCATTTCTTAATGCGCAGTAATAAACTCGGCACTCTAAAGCACCCGAGAGCGTTTTTTTCGATGCCAACCTAACCAGAGTGACGGGAGCGGCACAATTCAGAAAAAGCGCTCAGCTCGCCGAGAAAATGCGATTTAAGCAATAAAATTAAAAATGCTTATAAAACATAAACCAAACGTTGGAGGTGGTCATTTCTTCATGCGCAGTGAATAACTCGGCACTCTAAAGCACCCGAGAGCGTTTTTTTCGATGCCAACCTAACCAGAGTGACGGGAGCGGCACAATTCAGAAAAAGTGCTCAGCTCGCCGAGAAAATGCGATTTAAGCAATAAAATTAAAAATGCTTATTAAACATAAACCAAACGTTGGAGGTGGTCATTTCTTCATGCGCAGTGAATAACTCGGCACTCTAAAGCACCCGATAGCGTTTTTTTCGATGCCAACCTAACCAGAGTGACGGGAGCGGCACAATTCAGAAAAAGTGCTCAGCTCGCCGAGAAAATGCGATTTAAGCAATAAAATTAAAAATGCTTATAAAACATGAACCAAACGTTGGAGGTGGTCATTTCTTAATGCGCAGTAATAAACTCGGCACTCTAAAGCACCCGAGAGCGTTTTTTTCGATGCCAACCTAACCAGAGTGACGGGAGCGGCACAATTCAGAAAAAGTGCTCAGCTCGCCGACAAAATGCGATTTAAGCAATAAAATTAAAAATGCTTATAAAACATAAACCAAATGTTGGAGGTGGTCATTTCTTCATGCGCAGTGAATAACTCGGCACTCTAAAGCACCCGAGAGCGTTTTTTTCGATGCCAACCTAACCAGAGTGACGGGAGCGGCACAATTCAGAAAAAGCGCTCAGCTCGCCGAGAAAATGCGATTTAAGCAATAAAATTAAAAATGCTTATAAAACATAAACCAAACGTTGGAGGTGGTCATTTCTTAATGCGCAGTAATAAACTCGGCACTCTAAAGCACCCGAGAGCGTTTTTTTCGATGCCAACCTAACCAGAGTGACGGGAGCGGCACAATTCAGAAAAAGTGCTCAGCTCGCCGAGAAAATGCGATTTAAGCAATAAAATTAAAAATGCTTATTAAACATAAACCAAACGTTGGAGGTGGTCATTTCTTCATGCGCAGTGAATAACTCGGCACTCTAAAGCACCCGATAGCGTTTTTTTCGATGCCAACCTAACCAGAGTGACGGGAGCGGCACAATTCAGAAAAAGTGCTCAGCTCGCCGAGAAAATGCGATTTAAGCAATAAAATTAAAAATGCTTATAAAACATAAACCAAACGTTGGAGGTGGTCATTTCTTAATGCGCAGTAATAAACTCGGCACTCTAAAGCACCCGAGAGCGTTTTTTTCGATGCCAACCTAACCAGAGTGACGGGAGCGGCACAATTCAGAAAAAGCGCTCAGCTCGCCGAGAAAATGCGATTTAAGCAATAAAATTAAAAATGCTTATAAAACATAAACCAAACGTTGGAGGTGGTCATTTCTTCATGCGCAGTGATAAAGTCGGCACTCTAAAGCACCCGAGAGCGTTTTTTTCGATGCCAACCTAACCAGAGTGACGGGAGCGGCACAATTCAGAAAAAGTGCTCAGCTGGCCGAGAAAATGCGATTTAAGCAATAAAATTAAAAATGCTTATTAAACATAAACCAAACGTTGGAGGTGGTCATTTCTTCATGCGCAGTGATAAACTCGGCACTCTAAAGCACCCGAGAGCGTTTTTTTCGATGCCAACCTAACCAGAGTGACGGGAGCGGCACAATTCAGAAAAAGTGCTCAGCTCGCCGAGAAAATGCGATTTAAGCAATAAAACTAAAAATGCTTATAAAACATAAACCAAACGTTGGAGGTGGTCATTTCTTCATGCGCAGTGAATAACTCGGCACTCTAAAGCACCCGAGAGCGTTTTTTTCGATGCCAACCTAACCAGAGTGACGGGAGCGGCACAATTCAGAAAAAGCGCTCAGCTCGCCGAGAAAATGCGATTTAAGCAATAAATTTAAAAATGCTTATAAAACATAAACCAAACGTTGGAGGTGATCATTTCTTCATGCGCAGTGATAAACTCGGCACTCTAAAGCACCCGAGAGCGTTTTTTTCGATGCCAACCTAACCAGAGTGACGGGAGCGGCACAATTCAGAAAAAGTGCTCAGCTCGCCGAGAAAATGCGATTTAAGCAATAAAATTAAAAATGCTTGTAAAACATAAACCAAACGTTGGAGGTGGTCATTTCTTCATGCGCAGTGATAAACTCGGCACTCTAAAGCACCCGAGAGCGTTTTTTTCGATGCCAACCTAACCAGAGTGACGGGAGCGGCACAATTCAGAAAAAGTGCTCAGCTCGCCGAGAAAATGCGATTTAAGCAATAAAATTAAAAATGCTTATAAAACATAAACCAAACGTTGGAGGTGGTCATTTCTTAATGCGCAGTAATAAACTCGGCACTCTAGAGCACCCGAGAGCGTTTTTTTCGATGCCAACCTAACCAGAGTGACGGGAGCGGCACAATTCAGAAAAAGTGCTCAGCTCGCCGAGAAAATGCGATTTAAGCAATAAAATTAAAAATGCTTATAAAACATAAACCAAACGTTGGAAGTGGTCATTTCTTCATGCGCAGTGATAAACTCGGCACTCTAAAGCACCCGAGAGCGTTTTTTTCGATGCCAACCTAACCAGAGTTACGGGAGCGGCACAATTCAGAAAAAGCGCTCAGCTCGCCGAGAAAATGCGATTTAAGCAATAAAATTAAAAATGCTTATAAAACATAAACCAAACGTTGGAGGTGGTCATTTCTTCATGCGCAGTGATAAACTCGGCACTCTAAAGCACCCGAGAGCGTTTTTTTCGATGCCAACCTAACCAGAGTGACGGGAGCGGCACAATTCAGAAAAAGTGCTCAGCTCGCCGAGAAAATGCGATTTAAGCAATAAAATTAAAAATGCTTATAAAACATAAACCAAACGTTGGAGGTGGTCATTTCTTCATGCGCAGTGAATAACTCGGCACTCTAAAGCACCCGAGAGCGTTTTTTTCGATGCCAACCTAACCAGAGTGACGGGAGCGGCACAATTCAGAAAAAGTGCTCAGCTCGCCGAGAAAATGCGATTTAAGCAATAAAATTAAAAATGCTTATAAAACATAAACCAAACGTTGGAGGTGGTCATTTCTTAATGCGCAGTAATAAACTCGGCACTCTAAAGCACCCGTGAGCGTTTTTTTCGATGCCAACCTAACCAGAGTGACGGGCGCGGCACAATTCAGAAAAAGTGCTCAGCTCGCCGAGAAAATGCGATTTAAGCAATAAAATTAAAAATGCTTATAAAACATAAACCAAACGTTGGAGGTGGTCATTTCTTCATGCGCAGTGATAAAGTCGGCACTCTAAAGCACCCGAGAGCGTTTTTTTCGATGCCAACCTAACCAGAGTGACGGGAGCGGCACAATTCAGAAAAAGTGCTCAGCTCGCCGAGAAAATGCGATTTAAGCAAGAAAATTAAAAATGCTTATTAAACATAAACCAAACGTTGGAGGTGGTCATTTCTTCATGCGCAGTGAATAACTCGGCACTCTAAAGCACCCGAGAGCGTTTTTTTCGATGCCAACCTAACCAGAGTGACGGGAGCGGCACAATTCAGAAAAAGCGCTCAGCTCGCCGAGAAAATGCGATTTAAGCAATAAAATTAAAAATGCTTATAAAACATAAACCAAACGTTGGAGGTGGTCATTTCTTCATGCGCAGTGATAAACTCGGCACTCTAAAGCACCCGAGAGCGTTTTTTTCGATGCCAACCTAACCAGAGTGACGGGAGCGGCACAATTCAGAAAAAGTGCTCAGCTCGCCGAGAAAATGCGATTTAAGCAATACAATTAAAAATGCTTATAAAACATAAACCAAACGTTGGAGGTGGTCATTTCTTCATGCGCAGTGAATAACTCGGCACTCTAAAGCACCCGAGAGCGTTTTTTTCGATGCCAACCTAACCAGAGTTACGGGAGCGGCACAATTCAGAAAAAGCGCTCAGCTCGCCGAGAAAATGCGATTTAAGCAATAAAATTAAAAATGCTTATTAAACATAAACCAAACGTTGGAGGTGGTCATTTCTTCATGCGCAGTGAATAACTCGGCACTCAAAAGCACCCGAGAGCGTTTTTTTCGATGCCAACCTAACCAGAGTGACGGGAGCGGCACAATTCAGAAAAAGCGCTCAGCTCGCCGAGAAAATTCGATTTAAGCAATAAAATTAAAAATGCTTATAAAACATAAACCAAACGTTGGAGGTGGTCATTTCTTCATGCGCAGTGATAAACTCGGCACTCTAAAGCACCCGAGAGCGTTTTTTTCGATGCCAACCTAACCAGAGTGACGGGAGCGGCACAATTCAGAAAAAGTGCTCAGCTCGCCGAGAAAATGCGATTTAAGCAATAAAATTAAAAATGCTTATAAAACATAAACCAAACGTTGGAGGTGGTCATTTCTTCATGCGCAGTGAATAACTCGGCACTCTAAAGCACCCGAGAGCGTTTTTTTCGATGCCAACCTAACCAGAGTGACGGGAGCGGCACAATTCAGAAAAAGTGCTCAGCTCGCCGAGAAAATGCGATTTAAGCAATAAAATTAAAAATGCTTATAAAACATAAACCAAACGTTGGAGGTGGTCATTTCTTAATGCGCAGTAATAAACTCGGCACTCTAGAGCACCCGAGAGCGTTTTTTTCGATGCCAACCTAACCAGAGTGACGGGAGCGGCACAATTCAGAAAAAGTGCTCAGCTCGCCGAGAAAATGCGATTTAAGCAATAAAATTAAAAATGCTTATAAAACATAAACCAAACGTTGGAAGTGGTCATTTCTTCATGCGCAGTGATAAACTCGGCACTCTAAAGCACCCGAGAGCGTTTTTTTCGATGCCAACCTAACCAGAGTTACGGGAGCGGCACAATTCAGAAAAAGCGCTCAGCTCGCCGAGAAAATGCGATTTAAGCAATAAAATTAAAAATGCTTATAAAACATAAACCAAACGTTGGAAGTGGTCATTTCTTCATGCGCAGTGATAAACTCGGCACTCTAAAGCACCCGAGAGCGTTTTTTTCGATGCCAACCTAACCAGAGTTACGGGAGCGGCACAATTCAGAAAAAGCGCTCAGCTCGCCGAGAAAATGCGATTTAAGCAATAAAATTAAAAATGCTTATAAAACATAAACCAAACGTTGGAGGTGGTCATTTCGCCATGCGCAGTGAATAACTCGGCACTCTAAAGCACCCGAGAGCGTTTTTTTCGATGCCAACCTAACCAGAGTGACGGGAGCGGCACAATTCAGAAAAAGTGCTCAGCTCGCCGAGAAAATGCGATTTAAGCAATAAAATTAAAAATGCTTATAAAACATAAACCAAACGTTGGAGGTGGTCATTTCTTAATGCGCAGTAATAAACTCGGCACTCTAAAGCACCCGAGAGCGTTTTTTTCGATGCCAACCTAACCAGAGTGACGGGAGCGGCACAATTCAGAAAAAGCGCTCAGCTCGCCGAGAAAATGCGATTTAAGCAATAAAATTAAAAATGCTTATAAAACATAAACCAAACGTTGGAGGTGGTCATTTCCTAATGCGCAGTAATAAACTCGGCACTCTAAAGCACCCGAGAGCGTTTTTTTCGATGCCAACCTAACCAGAGTGACGGGAGCGGCACAATTCAGAAAAAGTGCTCAGCTCGCCGAGAAAATGCGATTTAAGCAATAAAATTAAAAATGCTTATTAAACATAAACCAAACGTTGGAGGTGGTCATTTCTTCATGCGCAGTGAATAACTCGGCACTCTAAAGCACCCGAGAGCGTTTTTTTCGATGCCAACCTAACCAGAGTGACGGGAGCGGCACAATTCAGAAAAAGCGCTCAGCTCGCCGAGAAAATGCGATTTAAGCAATAAAATTAAAAATGCTTATTAAACATAAACCAAACATTGGAGGTGGTCATTTCTTCATGCGCAGTGAATAACTCGGCACTCTAAAGCACCCGAGAGCGTTTTTTTCGATGCCAACCTAACCAGAGTGACGGGAGCGGCACAATTCAGAAAAAGCGCTCAGCTCGCCGAGAAAATGCGATTTAAGCAATAAAATTAAAAATGCTTATAAAACATAAACCAAACGTTGGAGGTGGTCATTTATTCATGCGCAGTGATAAACTCGGCACTCTAAAGCACCCGAGAGCGTTTTTTTCGATGCCAACCTAACCAGAGTGACGGGAGCGGCACAATTCAGAAAAAGTGCTCAGCTCGCCGAGAAAATGCGATTTAAGCAATAAAATTAAAAATGCTTATAAAACATAAACCAAACGTTGGAGGTGGTCATTTCTTCATGCGCAGTGAATAACTCGGCACTCTAAAGCACCCGAGAGCGTTTTTTTCGATGCCAACCTAACCAGAGTGACGGGAGCGGCACAATTCAGAAAAAGTGCTCAGCTCGCCGAGAAAATGCGATTTAAGCAATAAAATTAAAAATGCTTATAAAACATAAACCAAACGTTGGAGGTGGTCATTTCTTAATGCGCAGTAATAAACTCGGCACTCTAAAGCACCCGAGAGCGTTTTTTTCGATGCCAACCTAACCAGAGTGACGGGAGCGGCACAATTCAGAAAAAGTGCTCAGCTCGCCGAGAAAATGCGATTTAAGCAATAAAATTAAAAATGCTTATAAAACATAAACCAAACGTTGGAGGTGGTCATTTCTTAATGCGCAGTAATAAACTCGACACTCTAGAGCACCCGAGAGCGTTTTTTTCGATGCCAACCTAACCAGAGTGACGGGAGCGGCACAATTCAGAAAAAGTGCTCAGCTCGCCGAGAAAATGCGATTTAAGCAATAAAATTAAAAATGCTTATAAAACATAAACCAAACGTTGGAAGTGGTCATTTCTTCATGCGCAGTGATAAACTCGGCACTCTAAAGCACCCGAGAGCGTTTTTTTCGATGCCAACCTAACCAGAGTTACGGGAGCGGCACAATTCAGAAAAAGCGCTCAGCTCGCCGAGAAAATGCGATTTAAGCAATAAAATTAAAAATGCTTATAAAACATAAACCAAACGTTGGAGGTGGTCATTTCTTCATGCGCAGTGATAAACTCGGCACTCTAAAGCACCCGAGAGCGTTTTTTTCGATGCCAACCTAACCAGAGTGACGGGAGCGGCACAATTCAGAAAAAGTGCTCAGCTCGCCGAGAAAATGCATGCGATTTAAGCAATAAAATTAAAAATGCTTATAAAACATAAACCAAACGTTGGAGGTGGTCATTTCTTCATGCGCAGTGAATAACTCGGCACTCTAAAGCACCCGAGAGCGTTTTTTTCGATGCCAACCTAACCAGAGTGACGGGAGCGGCACAATTCAGAAAAAGTGCTCAGCTCGCCGAGAAAATGCGATTTAAGCAATAAAATTAAAAATGCTTATAAAACATAAACCAAACGTTGGAGGTGGTCATTTCTTAATGCGCAGTAATAAACTCGGCACTCTAAAGCACCCGTGAGCGTTTTTTTCGATGCCAACCTAACCAGAGTGACGGGCGCGGCACAATTCAGAAAAAGTGCTCAGCTCGCCGAGAAAATGCGATTTAAGCAATAAAATTAAAAATGCTTATAAAACATAAACCAAACGTTGGAGGTGGTCATTTCTTCATGCGCAGTGATAAAGTCGGCACTCTAAAGCACCCGAGAGCGTTTTTTTCGATGCCAACCTAACCAGAGTGACGGGAGCGGCACAATTCAGAAAAAGTGCTCAGCTCGCCGAGAAAATGCGATTTAAGCAATAAAATTAAAAATGCTTATTAAACATAAACCAAACGTTGGAGGTGGTCATTTCTTCATGCGCAGTGATAAACTCGGCACTCTAAAGCACCCGAGAGCGTTTTTTTCGATGCCAACCTAACCAGAGTGACGGGAGCGGCACAATTCAGAAAAAGTGCTCAGCTCGCCGAGAAAATGCGATTTAAGCAATAAAATTAAAAATGCTTATAAAACATAAACCAAACGTTGGAGGTGGTCATTTCTTAATGCGCAGTAATAAACTCGGCACTCTAAAGCACCCGAGAGCGTTTTTTTCGATGCCAACCTAACCAGAGTGACGGGAGCGGCACAATTCAGAAAAAGTGCTCAGCTCGCCGAGAAAATGCGATTTAAGCAATAAAATTAAAAATGCTTATTAAACATAAACCAAACGTTGGAGGTGGTCATTTCTTCATGCGCAGTGAATAACTCGGCACTCTAAAGCACCCGAGAGCGTTTTTTTCGATGCCAACCTAACCAGAGTGACGGGAGCGGCACAATTCAGAAAAAGCGCTCAGCTCGCCGAGAAAATGCGATTTAAGCAATAAAATTAAAAATGCTTATAAAACATAAACGAAACGTTGGAAGTGGTCATTTCTTCATGCGCAGTGATAAACTCGGCACTCTAAAGCACCCGAGAGCGTTTTTTTCGATGCCAACCTAACCAGAGTTACGGGAGCGGCACAATTCAGAAAAAGCGCTCAGCTCGCCGAGAAAATGCGATTCAAGCAATAAAATTAAAAATGCTTATTAAACATAAACCAAACGTTGGAGGTGGTCATTTCTTCATGCGCAGTGAATAACTCGGCACTCTAAAGCACCCGAGAGCGTTTTTTTCGATGCCAACCTAACCAGAGTGACGGGAGCGGCACAATTCAGAAAAAGTGCTCAGCTCGCCGAGAAAATGCGATTTAAGCAATAAAATTAAAAATGCTTATAAAACATAAACCAAACGTTGGAGGTGGTCATTTCTCAATGCGCAGTAATAAACTCGGCACTCTAAAGCACCCGAGAGCGTTTTTTTCGATGCCAACCTAACCAGAGTGACGGGAGCGGCACAATTCAGAAAAAGTGCTCAGCTCGCCGAGAAAATGCGATTTAAGCAATACAATTAAAAATGCTTATAAAACATAAACCAAACGTTGGAGGTGGTCATTTCTTCATGCGCAGTGAATAACTCGGCACTCTAAAGCACCCGAGAGCGTTTTTTTCGATGCCAACCTAACCAGAGTTACGGGAGCGGCACAATTCAGAAAAAGCGCTCAGCTCGCCGAGAAAATGCGATTTAAGCAATAAAATTAAAAATGCTTATTAAACATAAACCAAACGTTGGAGGTGGTCATTTCTTCATGCGCAGTGAATAACTCGGCACTCAAAAGCACCCGAGAGCGTTTTTTTCGATGCCAACCTAACCAGAGTGACGGGAGCGGCACAATTCAGAAAAAGCGCTCAGCTCGCCGAGAAAATGCGATTTAAGCAATAAAATTAAAAATGCTTATAAAACATAAACCAAACGTTGGAGGTGGTCATTTCTTCATGCGCAGTGATAAACTCGGCACTCTAAAGCACCCGAGAGCGTTTTTTTCGATGCCAACCTAACCAGAGTGACGGGAGCGGCACAATTCAGAAAAAGTGCTCAGCTCGCCGAGAAAATGCGATTTAAGCAATAAAATTAAAAATGCTTATAAAACATAAACCAAACGTTGGAGGTGGTCATTTCTTCATGCGCAGTGAATAACTCGGCACTCTAAAGCACCCGAGAGCGTTTTTTTCGATGCCAACCTAACCAGAGTGACGGGAGCGGCACAATTCAGAAAAAGTGCTCAGCTCGCCGAGAAAATGCGATTTAAGCAATAAAATTAAAAATGCTTATAAAACATAAACCAAACGTTGGAGGTGGTCATTTCTTAATGCGCAGTAATAAACTCGGCACTCTAGAGCACCCGAGAGCGTTTTTTTCGATGCCAACCTAACCAGAGTGACGGGAGCGGCACAATTCAGAAAAAGTGCTCAGCTCGCCGAGAAAATGCGATTTAAGCAATAAAATTAAAAATGCTTATAAAACATAAACCAAACGTTGGAAGTGGTCATTTCTTCATGCGCAGTGATAAACTCGGCACTCTAAAGCACCCGAGAGCGTTTTTTTCGATGCCAACCTAACCAGAGTTACGGGAGCGGCACAATTCAGAAAAAGCGCTCAGCTCGCCGAGAAAATGCGATTTAAGCAATAAAATTAAAAATGCTTATAAAACATAAACCAAACGTTGGAAGTGGTCATTTCTTCATGCGCAGTGATAAACTCGGCACTCTAAAGCACCCGAGAGCGTTTTTTTCGATGCCAACCTAACCAGAGTTACGGGAGCGGCACAATTCAGAAAAAGCGCTCAGCTCGCCGAGAAAATGCGATTTAAGCAATAAAATTAAAAATGCTTATAAAACATAAACCAAACGTTGGAGGTGGTCATTTCTTCATGCGCAGTGATAAACTCGGCACTCTAAAGCACCCGAGAGCGTTTTTTTCGATGCCAACCTAACCAGAGTGACGGGAGCGGCACAATTCAGAAAAAGCGCTCAGCTCGCCGAGAAAATGCGATTTAAGCAATAAAATTAAAAATGCTTATAAAACATAAACCAAACGTTGGAGGTGGTCATTTCTTTATGCGCAGTGATAAACTCGGCACTCTAAAGCACCCGAGAGCGTTTTTTTCGATGCCAACCTAACCAGAGTTACGGGAGCGGCACAATTCAGAAAAAGCGCTCAGCTCGCCGAGAAAATGCGATTTAAGCAATAAAATTAAAAATGCTTATAAAACATAAACCAAACGTTGGAAGTGGTCATTTCTTCATGCGCAGTGATAAACTCGGCACTCTAAAGCACCCGAGAGCGTTTTTTTCGATGCCAACCTAACCAGAGTTACGGGAGCGGCACAATTCAGAAAAAGCGCTCAGCTCGCCGAGAAAATGCGATTTAAGCAATAAAATTAAAAATGCTTATAAAACATAAACCAAACGTTGGAGGTGGTCATTTCTTCATGCGCAGTGATAAACTCGGCACTCTAAAGCACCCGAGAGCGTTTTTTTCGATGCCAACCTAACCAGAGTGACGGGAGCGGCACAATTCAGAAAAAGCGCTCAGCTCGCCGAGAAAATGCGATTTAAGCAATAAAATTAAAAATGCTTATAAAACATAAACCAAACGTTGGAGGTGGTCATTTCTTCATGCGCAGTGATAAACTCGGCACTCTAAAGCACCCGAGAGCGTTTTTTTCGATGCCAACCTAACCAGAGTGACGGGAGCGGCACAATTCAGAAAAAGTGCTCAGCTCGCCGAGAAAATGCGATTTAAGCAATAAAATTAAAAATGCTTATAAAACATAAACCAAACGTTGGAGGTGGTCATTTCGCCATGCGCAGTGAATAACTCGGCACTCTAAAGCACCCGAGAGCGTTTTTTTCGATGCCAACCTAACCAGAGTGACGGGAGCGGCACAATTCAGAAAAAGTGCTCAGCTCGCCGAGAAAATGCGATTTAAGCAATAAAATTAAAAATGCTTATAAAACATAAACCAAACGTTGGAGGTGGTCATTTCTTAATGCGCAGTAATAAACTCGGCACTCTAAAGCACCCGAGAGCGTTTTTTTCGATGCCAACCTAACCAGAGTGACGGGAGCGGCACAATTCAGAAAAAGCGCTCAGCTCGCCGAGAAAATGCGATTTAAGCAATAAAATTAAAAATGCTTATAAAACATAAACCAAACGTTGGAGGTGGTCATTTCCTAATGCGCAGTAATAAACTCGGCACTCTAAAGCACCCGAGAGCGTTTTTTTCGATGCCAACCTAACCAGAGTGACGGGAGCGGCACAATTCAGAAAAAGTGCTCAGCTCGCCGAGAAAATGCGATTTAAGCAATAAAATTAAAAATGCTTATTAAACATAAACCAAACGTTGGAGGTGGTCATTTCTTCATGCGCAGTGAATAACTCGGCACTCTAAAGCACCCGAGAGCGTTTTTTTCGATGCCAACCTAACCAGAGTGACGGGAGCGGCACAATTCAGAAAAAGCGCTCAGCTCGCCGAGAAAATGCGATTTAAGCAATAAAATTAAAAATGCTTATTAAACATAAACCAAACATTGGAGGTGGTCATTTCTTCATGCGCAGTGAATAACTCGGCACTCTAAAGCACCCGAGAGCGTTTTTTTCGATGCCAACCTAACCAGAGTGACGGGAGCGGCACAATTCAGAAAAAGCGCTCAGCTCGCCGAGAAAATGCGATTTAAGCAATAAAATTAAAAATGCTTATAAAACATAAACCAAACGTTGGAGGTGGTCATTTCTTCATGCGCAGTGATAAACTCGGCACTCTAAAGCACCCGAGAGCGTTTTTTTCGATGCCAACCTAACCAGAGTGACGGGAGCGGCACAATTCAGAAAAAGTGCTCAGCTCGCCGAGAAAATGCGATTTAAGCAATAAAATTAAAAATGCTTATAAAACATAAACCAAACGTTGGAGGTGGTCATTTCTTCATGCGCAGTGAATAACTCGGCACTCTAAAGCACCCGAGAGCGTTTTTTTCGATGCCAACCTAACCAGAGTGACGGGAGCGGCACAATTCAGAAAAAGTGCTCAGCTCGCCGAGAAAATGCGATTTAAGCAATAAAATTAAAAATGCTTATAAAACATAAACCAAACGTTGGAGGTGGTCATTTCTTAATGCGCAGTAATAAACTCGGCACTCTAAAGCACCCTAGAGCGTTTTTTTCGATGCCAACCTAACCAGAGTGACGGGAGCGGCACAATTCAGAAAAAGTGCTCAGCTCGCCGAGAAAATGCGATTTAAGCAATAAAATTAAAAATGCTTATAAAACATAAACCAAACGTTGGAGGTGGTCATTTCTTAATGCGCAGTAATAAACTCGACACTCTAGAGCACCCGAGAGCGTTTTTTTCGATGCCAACCTAACCAGAGTGACGGGAGCGGCACAATTCAGAAAAAGTGCTCAGCTCGCCGAGAAAATGCGATTTAAGCAATAAAATTAAAAATGCTTATAAAACATAAACCAAACGTTGGAAGTGGTCATTTCTTCATGCGCAGTGATAAACTCGGCACTCTAAAGCACCCGAGAGCGTTTTTTTCGATGCCAACCTAACCAGAGTTACGGGAACGGCACAATTCAGAAAAAGCGCTCAGCTCGCCGAGAAAATGCGATTTAAGCAATAAAATTAAAAATGCTTATAAAACATAAACCAAACGTTGGAGGTGGTCATTTCTTCATGCGCAGTGATAAACTCGGCACTCTAAAGCACCCGAGAGCGTTTTTTTCGATGCCAACCTAACCAGAGTGACGGGAGCGGCACAATTCAGAAAAAGCGCTCAGCTCAGCGAGAAAATGCGATTTAAGCAATAAAATTAAAAATGCTTATAAAACATAAACCAAACGTTGGAGGTGGTCATTTCTTAATGCGCAGTAATAAACTCGGCACTCTAAAGCACCCGAGAGCGTTTTTTTCGATGCCAACCTAACCAGAGTGACGGGAGCGGCACAATTCAGAAAAAGTGCTCAGCTCGCCGAGAAAATGCGATTTAAGCAATAAAATTAAAAATGCTTATAAAACATAAACCAAACGTTGGAGGTGGTCATTTCTCAATGCGCAGTAATAAACTCGGCACTCTAAAGCACCCGAGAGCGTTTTTTTCGATGCCAACCTAACCAGAGTGACGGGAGCGGCACAATTCAGAAAAAGTGCTCAGCTCGCCGAGAAAATGCGATTTAAGCAATAAAATTAAAAATGCTTATAAAACATAAACCAAACGTTGGAGGTGGCCATTTCTTAATGCGCAGTAATAAACTCGGCACTCTAAAGCACCCGTGAGCGTTTTTTTCGATGCCAACCTAACCAGAGTGACGGGAGCGGCACAATTCAGAAAAAGTGCTCAGCTCGCCGAGAAAATGCGATTTAAGCAATAAAATTAAAAATGCTTATAAAACATAAACCAAACGTTGGAGGTGGTCATTTCTTCATGCGCAGTGATAAAGTCGGCACTCTAAAGCACCCGAGAGCGTTTTTTTCGATGCCAACCTAACCAGAGTGACGGGAGCGGCACAATTCAGAAAAAGTGCTCAGCTCGCCGAGAAAATGCGATTTAAGCAATAAAATTAAAAATGCTTCTTAAACATAAACCAAACGTTGGAGGTGGTCATTTCTTCATGCGCAGTGATAAACTCGGCACTCTAAAGCACCCGAGAGCGTTTTTTTCGATGCCAACCTAACCAGAGTGACGGGAGCGGCACAATTCAGAAAAAGTGCTCAGCTCGCCGAGAAAATGCGATTTAAGCAATAAAATTAAAAATGCTTATAAAACATAAACCAAACGTTGGAGGTGGTCATTTCTTCATGCGCAGTGATAAACTCGGCACTCTAAAGCACCCGAGAGCGTTTTTTTCGATGCCAACCTAACCAGAGTGACGGGAGCGGCACAATTCAGAAAAAGTGCTCAGCTCGCCGAGAAAATGCGATTTAGGCAATAAAATTAAAAATGCTGATAAAACATAAACCAAACGTTGGAGGTGGTCATTTCTTAATGCGCAGTAATAAACTCGGCACTCTAAAGCACCCGAGAGCGTTTTTTTCGATGCCAACCTAACCAGAGTGACGGGAGCGGCACAATTCAGAAAAAGCGCTCAGCTCGCCGAGAAAATGCGATTTAAGCAATAAAATTAAAAATGCTTATAAAACATAAACCAAACGTTGGAGGTGGTCATTTCTTCATGCGCAGTGAATAACTCGGCACTCTAAAGCACCCGAGAGCGTTTTTTTCGATGCCAAGTGACGGGAGCGGCACAATTCAGAAAAAGTGCTCAGCTCGCCGAGAAAATGCGATTTAAGCAATAAAATTAAAAATGCTTATAAAACATAAACCAAACGTTGGAGGTGGTCATTTCTTAATGCGCAGTAATAAACTCGGCACTCTAAAGCACCCGAGAGCGTTTTTTTCGATGCCAACCTAACCAGAGTGACGGGAGCGGCACAATTCAGAAAAAGTGCTCAGCTCGCCGAGAAAATGCGATTTAAGCAATAAAATTAAAAATGCTTATAAAACATAAACCAAACGTTGGAGGTGGTCATTTCTTAATGCGCAGTAATAAACTCGGCACTCTAAAGCACCCGAGAGCGTTTTTTTCGATGCCAACCTAACCAGAGTGACGGGAGCGGCACAATTCAGAAAAAGTGCTCAGCTCGCCGAGAAAATGCGATTTAAGCAATAAAATTAAAAATGCTTATTAAACATAAACCAAACGTTGGAGGTGGTCATTTCTTCATGCGCAGTGAATAACTCGGCACTCTAAAGCACCCGATAGCGTTTTTTTCGATGCCAACCTAACCAGAGTGACGGGAGCGGCACAATTCAGAAAAAGTGCTCAGCTCGCCGAGAAAATGCGATTTAAGCAATAAAATTAAAAATGCTTATAAAACATAAACCAAACGTTGGAGGTGGTCATTTCTTAATGCGCAGTAATAAACTCGGCACTCTAAAGCACCCGAGAGCGTTTTTTTCGATGCCAACCTAACCAGAGTGACGGGAGCGGCACAATTCAGAAAAAGTGCTCAGCTCGCCGAGAAAATGCGATTTAAGCAATAAAATTAAAAATGCTTATAAAACATAAACCAAACGTTGGAGGTGGTCATTTCTTAATGCGCAGTAATAAACTCGGCACTCTAAAGCACCCGAGAGCGTTTTTTTCGATGCCAACCTAACCAGAGTGACGGGAGCGGCACAATTCAGAAAAAGTGCTCAGCTCGCCGAGAAAATGCGATTTAAGCAATAAAATTAAAAATGCTTATAAAACATAAACCAAACGTTGGAGGTGGTCATTTCTTAATGCGCAGTAATAAACTCGGCACTCTAAAGCACCCGAGAGCGTTTTTTTCGATGCCAACCTAACCAGAGTGACGGGAGCGGCACAATTCAGAAAAAGTGCTCAGCCCGCCGAGAAAATGCGATTTAAGCAATAAAATTAAAAATGCTTATTAAACATAAACCAAACGTTGGAGGTGGTCATTTCTTCATGCGCAGTGAATAACTCGGCACTCTAAAGCACCCGATAGCGTTTTTTTCGATGCCAACCTAACCAGAGTGACGGGAGCGGCACAATTCAGAAAAAGTGCTCAGCTCGCCGAGAAAATGCGATTTAAGCAATAAAATTAAAAATGCTTATAAAAAATAAACCAAACGTTGGAGGTGGTCATTTCTTAATGCGCAGTAATAAACTCGGCACTCTAAAGCACCCGAGAGCGTTTTTTTCGATGCCAACCTAACCAGAGTGACGGGAGCGGCACAATTCAGAAAAAGTGCTCAGCTCGCCGAGAAAATGCGATTTAAGCAATAAAATTAAAAATGCTTATAAAACATGAACCAAACGTTGGAGGTGGTCATTTCTTAATGCGCAGTAATAAACTCGGCACTCTAAAGCACCCGAGAGCGTTTTTTTCGATGCCAACCTAACCAGAGTGACGGGAGCGGCACAATTCAGAAAAAGTGCTCAGCTCGCCGAGAAAATGCGATTTAAGCAATAAAATTAAAAATGCTTATAAAACATAAACCAAACGTTGGAGGTGGTCATTTCTTAATGCGCAGTAATAAACTCGGCACTCTAAAGCACCCGAGAGCGTTTTTTTCGATGCCAACCTAACCAGAGTGACGGAGCGGCACAATTCAGAAAAAGCGCTCAGCTCGCCGAGAAAATGCGATTTAAGCAATAAAATTAAAAATGCTTATAAAACATAAACCAAACGTTGGAGGTGGTCATTTCTTCGTGCGCAGTGAATAACTCGGCACTCTAAAGCACCCGAGAGCGTTTTTTTCGATGCCAACCTAACCAGAGTGACGGGAGCGGCACAATTCAGAAAAAGTGCTCAGCTCGCCGAGAAAATGCGATTTAAGCAATAAAATTAAAAATGCTTATAAAACATAAACCAAACGTTGGAGGTGGTCATTTCTTTATGCGCAGTAATAAACTCGGCACTCTAAAGCACCCGAGAGCGGTTTTTTCGATGCCAACCTAACCAGAGTGACGGGAGCGGCACAATTCAGAAAAAGTGCTCAGCTCGCCGAGAAAATGCGATTTAGGCAATAAAATTAAAAATGCTTATAAAACATAAACCAAACGTTGGAGGTGGTCATTTCTTAATGCGCAGTAATAAACTCGGCACTCTAAAGCACCCGAGAGCGTTTTTTTCGATGCCAACCTAACCAGAGTGACGGGAGCGGCACAATTCAGAAAAAGCGCTCAGCTCGCCGAGAAAATGCGATTTAAGCAATAAAATTAAAAATGCTTATAAAACATAAACCAAACGTTGGAGGTGGTCATTTCTTCATGCGCAGTGAATAACTCGGCACTCTAAAGCACCCGAGAGCGTTTTTTTCGATGCCAAGTGACGGGAGCGGCACAATTCAGAAAAAGTGCTCAGCTCGCCGAGAAAATGCGATTTAAGCAATAAAATTAAAAATGCTTATAAAACATAAACCAAACGTTGGAGGTGGTCATTTCTTCATGCGCAGTGAATAACTCGGCACTCTAAAGCACCCGAGAGCGTTTTTTTCGATGCCAACCTAACCAGAGTGACGGGAGCGGCACAATTCAGAAAAAGTGCTCAGCTCGCCGAGAAAATGCGATTTAAGCAATAAAATTAAAAATGCTTATAAAACATAAACCAAACGTTGGAGGTGGTCATTTCTTAATGCGCAGTAATAAACTCGGCACTCTAAAGCACCCGAGAGCGTTTTTTTCGATGCCAACCTAACCAGAGTGACGGGAGCGGCACAATTCAGAAAAAGTGCTCAGCTCGCCGAGAAAATGCGATTTAAGCAATAAAATTAAAAATGCTTATAAAACATAAACCAAACGTTGGAGGTGGTCATTTCTTAATGCGCAGTAATAAACTCGACACTCTAGAGCACCCGAGAGCGTTTTTTTCGATGCCAACCTAACCAGAGTGACGGGAGCGGCACAATTCAGAAAAAGTGCTCAGCTCGCCGAGAAAATGCGATTTAAGCAATAAAATTAAAAATGCTTATAAAACATAAACCAAACGTTGGAAGTGGTCATTTCTTCATGCGCAGTGATAAACTCGGCACTCTAAAGCACCCGAGAGCGTTTTTTTCGATGCCAACCTAACCAGAGTTACGGGAGCGGCACAATTCAGAAAAAGCGCTCAGCTCGCCGAGAAAATGCGATTTAAGCAATAAAATTAAAAATGCTTATAAAACATAAACCAAACGTTGGAGGTGGTCATTTCTTCATGCGCAGTGATAAACTCGGCACTCTAAAGCACCCGAGAGCGTTTTTTTCGATGCCAACCTAACCAGAGTGACGGGAGCGGCACAATTCAGAAAAAGTGCTCAGCTCGCCGAGAAAATGCATGCGATTTAAGCAATAAAATTAAAAATGCTTATAAAACATAAACCAAACGTTGGAGGTGGTCATTTCTTCATGCGCAGTGAATAACTCGGTACTCTAAAGCACCCGAGAGCGTTTTTTTCGATGCCAACCTAACCAGAGTGACGGGAGCGGCACAATTCAGAAAAAGTGCTCAGCTCGCCGAGAAAATGCGATTTAAGCAATAAAATTAAAAATGCTTATAAAACATAAACCAAACGTTGGAGGTGGTCATTTCTTAATGCGCAGTAATAAACTCGGCACTCTAAAGCACCCGTGAGCGTTTTTTTCGATGCCAACCTAACCAGAGTGACGGGCGCGGCACAATTCAGAAAAAGTGCTCAGCTCGCCGAGAAAATGCGATTTAAGCAATAAAATTAAAAATGCTTATAAAACATAAACCAAACGTTGGAGGTGGTCATTTCTTCATGCGCAGTGATAAAGTCGGCACTCTAAAGCACCCGAGAGCGTTTTTTTCGATGCCAACCTAACCAGAGTGACGGGAGCGGCACAATTCAGAAAAAGTGCTCAGCTCGCCGAGAAAATGCGATTTAAGCAATAAAATTAAAAATGCTTATTAAACATAAACCAAACGTTGGAGGTGGTCATTTCTTCATGCGCAGTGATAAACTCGGCACTCTAAAGCACCCGAGAGCGTTTTTTTCGATGCCAACCTAACCAGAGTGACGGGAGCGGCACAATTCAGAAAAAGTGCTCAGCTCGCCGAGAAAATGCGATTTAAGCAATAAAATTAAAAATGCTTATAAAACATAAACCAAACGTTGGAGGTGGTCATTTCGCCATGCGCAGTGAATAACTCGGCACTCTAAAGCACCCGAGAGCGTTTTTTTCGATGCCAACCTAACCAGAGTGACGGGAGCGGCACAATTCAGAAAAAGTGCTCAGCTCGCCGAGAAAATGCGATTTAAGCAATAAAATTAAAAATGCTTATAAAACATAAACCAAACGTTGGAGGTGGTCATTTCTTCATGCGCAGTGATAAACTCGGCACTCTAAAGCACCCGAGAGCGTTTTTTTCGATGCCAACCTAACCAGAGTGACGGGAGCGGCACAATTCAGAAAAAGTGCTCAGCTCGCCGAGAAAATGCGATTTAAGCAATAAAATTAAAAATGCTTATAAAACATAAACCAAACGTTGGAGGTGGTCATTTCTTCATGCGCAGTGAATAACTCGGCACTCTAAAGCACCCGAGAGCGTTTTTTTCGATGCCAACCTAACCAGAGTGACGGGAGCGGCACAATTCAGAAAAAGTGCTCAGCTCGCCGAGAAAATGCGATTTAAGCAATAAAATTAAAAATGCTTATAAAACATAAACCAAACGTTGGAGGTGGTCATTTCTTAATGCGCAGTAATAAACTCGGCACTCTAAAGCACCCGAGAGCGTTTTTTTCGATGCCAACCTAACCAGAGTGACGGGAGCGGCACAATTCAGAAAAAGTGCTCAGCTCGCCGAGAAAATGCGATTTAAGCAATAAAATTAAAAATGCTTATAAAACATAAACCAAACGTTGGAGGTGGTCATTTCTTAATGCGCAGTAATAAACTCGACACTCTAGAGCACCCGAGAGCGTTTTTTTCGATGCCAACCTAACCAGAGTGACGGGAGCGGCACAATTCAGAAAAAGTGCTCAGCTCGCCGAGAAAATGCGATTTAAGCAATAAAATTAAAAATGCTTATAAAACATAAACCAAACGTTGGAAGTGGTCATTTCTTCATGCGCAGTGATAAACTCGGCACTCTAAAGCACCCGAGAGCGTTTTTTTCGATGCCAACCTAACCAGAGTTACGGGAGCGGCACAATTCAGAAAAAGCGCTCAGCTCGCCGAGAAAATGCGATTTAAGCAATAAAATTAAAAATGCTTATAAAACATAAACCAAACGTTGGAGGTGGTCATTTCTTCATGCGCAGTGATAAACTCGGCACTCTAAAGCACCCGAGAGCGTTTTTTTCGATGCCAACCTAACCAGAGTGACGGGAGCGGCACAATTCAGAAAAAGTGCTCAGCTCGCCGAGAAAATGCGATTTAAGCAATAAAATTAAAAATGCTTATAAAACATAAACCAAACGTTGGAGGTGGTCATTTCTTCATGCGCAGTGAATAACTCGGCACTCTAAAGCACCCGAGAGCGTTTTTTTCGATGCCAACCTAACCAGAGTGACGGGAGCGGCACAATTCAGAAAAAGTGCTCAGCTCGCCGAGAAAATGCGATTTAAGCAATAAAATTAAAAATGCTTATAAAACATAAACCAAACGTTGGAGGTGGTCATTTCTTAATGCGCAGTAATAAACTCGGCACTCTAAAGCACCCGTGAGCGTTTTTTTCGATGCCAACCTAACCAGAGTGACGGGCGCGGCACAATTCAGAAAAAGTGCTCAGCTCGCCGAGAAAATGCGATTTAAGCAATAAAATTAAAAATGCTTATAAAACATAAACCAAACGTTGGAGGTGGTCATTTCTTCATGCGCAGTGATAAAGTCGGCACTCTAAAGCACCCGAGAGCGTTTTTTTCGATGCCAACCTAACCAGAGTGACGGGAGCGGCACAATTCAGAAAAAGTGCTCAGCTCGCCGAGAAAATGCGATTTAAGCAATAAAATTAAAAATGCTTATTAAACATAAACCAAACGTTGGAGGTGGTCATTTCTTCATGCGCAGTGATAAACTCGGCACTCTAAAGCACCCGAGAGCGTTTTTTTCGATGCCAACCTAACCAGAGTGACGGGAGCGGCACAATTCAGAAAAAGTGCTCAGCTCGCCGAGAAAATGCGATTTAAGCAATAAAATTAAAAATGCTTATAAAACATAAACCAAACGTTGGAGGTGGTCATTTCTTAATGCGCAGTAATAAACTCGGCACTCTAAAGCACCCGAGAGCGTTTTTTTCGATGCCAACCTAACCAGAGTGACGGGAGCGGCACAATTCAGAAAAAGTGCTCAGCTCGCCGAGAAAATGCGATTTAAGCAATAAAATTAAAAATGCTTATTAAACATAAACCAAACGTTGGAGGTGGTCATTTCTTCATGCGCAGTGAATAACTCGGCACTCTAAAGCACCCGAGAGCGTTTTTTTCGATGCCAACCTAACCAGAGTGACGGGAGCGGCACAATTCAGAAAAAGCGCTCAGCTCGCCGAGAAAATGCGATTTAAGCAATAAAATTAAAAATGCTTATAAAACATAAACGAAACGTTGGAAGTGGTCATTTCTTCATGCGCAGTGATAAACTCGGCACTCTAAAGCACCCGAGAGCGTTTTTTTCGATGCCAACCTAACCAGAGTTACGGGAGCGGCACAATTCAGAAAAAGCGCTCAGCTCGCCGAGAAAATGCGATTCAAGCAATAAAATTAAAAATGCTTATTAAACATAAACCAAACGTTGGAGGTGGTCATTTCTTCATGCGCAGTGAATAACTCGGCACTCTAAAGCACCCGAGAGCGTTTTTTTCGATGCCAACCTAACCAGAGTGACGGGAGCGGCACAATTCAGAAAAAGTGCTCAGCTCGCCGAGAAAATGCGATTTAAGCAATAAAATTAAAAATGCTTATAAAACATAAACCAAACGTTGGAGGTGGTCATTTCTCAATGCGCAGTAATAAACTCGGCACTCTAAAGCACCCGAGAGCGTTTTTTTCGATGCCAACCTAACCAGAGTGACGGGAGCGGCACAATTCAGAAAAAGTGCTCAGCTCGCCGAGAAAATGCGATTTAAGCAATACAATTAAAAATGCTTATAAAACATAAACCAAACGTTGGAGGTGGTCATTTCTTCATGCGCAGTGAATAACTCGGCACTCTAAAGCACCCGAGAGCGTTTTTTTCGATGCCAACCTAACCAGAGTTACGGGAGCGGCACAATTCAGAAAAAGCGCTCAGCTCGCCGAGAAAATGCGATTTAAGCAATAAAATTAAAAATGCTTATTAAACATAAACCAAACGTTGGAGGTGGTCATTTCTTCATGCGCAGTGAATAACTCGGCACTCAAAAGCACCCGAGAGCGTTTTTTTCGATGCCAACCTAACCAGAGTGACGGGAGCGGCACAATTCAGAAAAAGCGCTCAGCTCGCCGAGAAAATGCGATTTAAGCAATAAAATTAAAAATGCTTATAAAACATAAACCAAACGTTGGAGGTGGTCATTTCTTCATGCGCAGTGATAAACTCGGCACTCTAAAGCACCCGAGAGCGTTTTTTTCGATGCCAACCTAACCAGAGTGACGGGAGCGGCACAATTCAGAAAAAGTGCTCAGCTCGCCGAGAAAATGCGATTTAAGCAATAAAATTAAAAATGCTTATAAAACATAAACCAAACGTTGGAGGTGGTCATTTCTTCATGCGCAGTGAATAACTCGGCACTCTAAAGCACCCGAGAGCGTTTTTTTCGATGCCAACCTAACCAGAGTGACGGGAGCGGCACAATTCAGAAAAAGTGCTCAGCTCGCCGAGAAAATGCGATTTAAGCAATAAAATTAAAAATGCTTATAAAACATAAACCAAACGTTGGAGGTGGTCATTTCTTAATGCGCAGTAATAAACTCGGCACTCTAGAGCACCCGAGAGCGTTTTTTTCGATGCCAACCTAACCAGAGTGACGGGAGCGGCACAATTCAGAAAAAGTGCTCAGCTCGCCGAGAAAATGCGATTTAAGCAATAAAATTAAAAATGCTTATAAAACATAAACCAAACGTTGGAAGTGGTCATTTCTTCATGCGCAGTGATAAACTCGGCACTCTAAAGCACCCGAGAGCGTTTTTTTCGATGCCAACCTAACCAGAGTTACGGGAGCGGCACAATTCAGAAAAAGCGCTCAGCTCGCCGAGAAAATGCGATTTAAGCAATAAAATTAAAAATGCTTATAAAACATAAACCAAACGTTGGAAGTGGTCATTTCTTCATGCGCAGTGATAAACTCGGCACTCTAAAGCACCCGAGAGCGTTTTTTTCGATGCCAACCTAACCAGAGTTACGGGAGCGGCACAATTCAGAAAAAGCGCTCAGCTCGCCGAGAAAATGCGATTTAAGCAATAAAATTAAAAATGCTTATAAAACATAAACCAAACGTTGGAGGTGGTCATTTCTTCATGCGCAGTGATAAACTCGGCACTCTAAAGCACCCGAGAGCGTTTTTTTCGATGCCAACCTAACCAGAGTGACGGGAGCGGCACAATTCAGAAAAAGCGCTCAGCTCGCCGAGAAAATGCGATTTAAGCAATAAAATTAAAAATGCTTATAAAACATAAACCAAACGTTGGAGGTGGTCATTTCTTCATGCGCAGTGATAAACTCGGCACTCTAAAGCACCCGAGAGCGTTTTTTTCGATGCCAACCTAACCAGAGTTACGGGAGCGGCACAATTCAGAAAAAGCGCTCAGCTCGCCGAGAAAATGCGATTTAAGCAATAAAATTAAAAATGCTTATAAAACATAAACCAAACGTTGGAAGTGGTCATTTCTTCATGCGCAGTGATAAACTCGGCACTCTAAAGCACCCGAGAGCGTTTTTTTCGATGCCAACCTAACCAGAGTTACGGGAGCGGCACAATTCAGAAAAAGCGCTCAGCTCGCCGAGAAAATGCGATTTAAGCAATAAAATTAAAAATGCTTATAAAACATAAACCAAACGTTGGAGGTGGTCATTTCTTCATGCGCAGTGATAAACTCGGCACTCTAAAGCACCCGAGAGCGTTTTTTTCGATGCCAACCTAACCAGAGTGACGGGAGCGGCACAATTCAGAAAAAGCGCTCAGCTCGCCGAGAAAATGCGATTTAAGCAATAAAATTAAAAATGCTTATAAAACATAAACCAAACGTTGGAGGTGGTCATTTCTTCATGCGCAGTGATAAACTCGGCACTCTAAAGCACCCGAGAGCGTTTTTTTCGATGCCAACCTAACCAGAGTGACGGGAGCGGCACAATTCAGAAAAAGTGCTCAGCTCGCCGAGAAAATGCGATTTAAGCAATAAAATTAAAAATGCTTATAAAACATAAACCAAACGTTGGAGGTGGTCATTTCGCCATGCGCAGTGAATAACTCGGCACTCTAAAGCACCCGAGAGCGTTTTTTTCGATGCCAACCTAACCAGAGTGACGGGAGCGGCACAATTCAGAAAAAGTGCTCAGCTCGCCGAGAAAATGCGATTTAAGCAATAAAATTAAAAATGCTTATAAAACATAAACCAAACGTTGGAGGTGGTCATTTCTTAATGCGCAGTAATAAACTCGGCACTCTAAAGCACCCGAGAGCGTTTTTTTCGATGCCAACCTAACCAGAGTGACGGGAGCGGCACAATTCAGAAAAAGCGCTCAGCTCGCCGAGAAAATGCGATTTAAGCAATAAAATTAAAAATGCTTATAAAACATAAACCAAACGTTGGAGGTGGTCATTTCCTAATGCGCAGTAATAAACTCGGCACTCTAAAGCACCCGAGAGCGTTTTTTTCGATGCCAACCTAACCAGAGTGACGGGAGCGGCACAATTCAGAAAAAGTGCTCAGCTCGCCGAGAAAATGCGATTTAAGCAATAAAATTAAAAATGCTTATTAAACATAAACCAAACGTTGGAGGTGGTCATTTCTTCATGCGCAGTGAATAACTCGGCACTCTAAAGCACCCGAGAGCGTTTTTTTCGATGCCAACCTAACCAGAGTGACGGGAGCGGCACAATTCAGAAAAAGCGCTCAGCTCGCCGAGAAAATGCGATTTAAGCAATAAAATTAAAAATGCTTATTAAACATAAACCAAACATTGGAGGTGGTCATTTCTTCATGCGCAGTGAATAACTCGGCACTCTAAAGCACCCGAGAGCGTTTTTTTCGATGCCAACCTAACCAGAGTGACGGGAGCGGCACAATTCAGAAAAAGCGCTCAGCTCGCCGAGAAAATGCGATTTAAGCAATAAAATTAAAAATGCTTATAAAACATAAACCAAACGTTGGAGGTGGTCATTTCTTCATGCGCAGTGATAAACTCGGCACTCTAAAGCACCCGAGAGCGTTTTTTTCGATGCCAACCTAACCAGAGTGACGGGAGCGGCACAATTCAGAAAAAGTGCTCAGCTCGCCGAGAAAATGCGATTTAAGCAATAAAATTAAAAATGCTTATAAAACATAAACCAAACGTTGGAGGTGGTCATTTCTTCATGCGCAGTGAATAACTCGGCACTCTAAAGCACCCGAGAGCGTTTTTTTCGATGCCAACCTAACCAGAGTGACGGGAGCGGCACAATTCAGAAAAAGTGCTCAGCTCGCCGAGAAAATGCGATTTAAGCAATAAAATTAAAAATGCTTATAAAACATAAACCAAACGTTGGAGGTGGTCATTTCTTAATGCGCAGTAATAAACTCGGCACTCTAAAGCACCCTAGAGCGTTTTTTTCGATGCCAACCTAACCAGAGTGACGGGAGCGGCACAATTCAGAAAAAGTGCTCAGCTCGCCGAGAAAATGCGATTTAAGCAATAAAATTAAAAATGCTTATAAAACATAAACCAAACGTTGGAGGTGGTCATTTCTTAATGCGCAGTAATAAACTCGACACTCTAGAGCACCCGAGAGCGTTTTTTTCGATGCCAACCTAACCAGAGTGACGGGAGCGGCACAATTCAGAAAAAGTGCTCAGCTCGCCGAGAAAATGCGATTTAAGCAATAAAATTAAAAATGCTTATAAAACATAAACCAAACGTTGGAAGTGGTCATTTCTTCATGCGCAGTGATAAACTCGGCACTCTAAAGCACCCGAGAGCGTTTTTTTCGATGCCAACCTAACCAGAGTTACGGGAACGGCACAATTCAGAAAAAGCGCTCAGCTCGCCGAGAAAATGCGATTTAAGCAATAAAATTAAAAATGCTTATAAAACATAAACCAAACGTTGGAGGTGGTCATTTCTTCATGCGCAGTGATAAACTCGGCACTCTAAAGCACCCGAGAGCGTTTTTTTCGATGCCAACCTAACCAGAGTGACGGGAGCGGCACAATTCAGAAAAAGCGCTCAGCTCAGCGAGAAAATGCGATTTAAGCAATAAAATTAAAAATGCTTATAAAACATAAACCAAACGTTGGAGGTGGTCATTTCTTAATGCGCAGTAATAAACTCGGCACTCTAAAGCACCCGAGAGCGTTTTTTTCGATGCCAACCTAACCAGAGTGACGGGAGCGGCACAATTCAGAAAAAGTGCTCAGCTCGCCGAGAAAATGCGATTTAAGCAATAAAATTAAAAATGCTTATAAAACATAAACCAAACGTTGGAGGTGGTCATTTCTCAATGCGCAGTAATAAACTCGGCACTCTAAAGCACCCGAGAGCGTTTTTTTCGATGCCAACCTAACCAGAGTGACGGGAGCGGCACAATTCAGAAAAAGTGCTCAGCTCGCCGAGAAAATGCGATTTAAGCAATAAAATTAAAAATGCTTATAAAACATAAACCAAACGTTGGAGGTGGCCATTTCTTAATGCGCAGTAATAAACTCGGCACTCTAAAGCACCCGTGAGCGTTTTTTTCGATGCCAACCTAACCAGAGTGACGGGAGCGGCACAATTCAGAAAAAGTGCTCAGCTCGCCGAGAAAATGCGATTTAAGCAATAAAATTAAAAATGCTTATAAAACATAAACCAAACGTTGGAGGTGGTCATTTCTTCATGCGCAGTGATAAAGTCGGCACTCTAAAGCACCCGAGAGCGTTTTTTTCGATGCCAACCTAACCAGAGTGACGGGAGCGGCACAATTCAGAAAAAGTGCTCAGCTCGCCGAGAAAATGCGATTTAAGCAATAAAATTAAAAATGCTTCTTAAACATAAACCAAACGTTGGAGGTGGTCATTTCTTCATGCGCAGTGATAAACTCGGCACTCTAAAGCACCCGAGAGCGTTTTTTTCGATGCCAACCTAACCAGAGTGACGGGAGCGGCACAATTCAGAAAAAGTGCTCAGCTCGCCGAGAAAATGCGATTTAAGCAATAAAATTAAAAATGCTTATAAAACATAAACCAAACGTTGGAGGTGGTCATTTCTTCATGCGCAGTGATAAACTCGGCACTCTAAAGCACCCGAGAGCGTTTTTTTCGATGCCAACCTAACCAGAGTGACGGGAGCGGCACAATTCAGAAAAAGTGCTCAGCTCGCCGAGAAAATGCGATTTAGGCAATAAAATTAAAAATGCTGATAAAACATAAACCAAACGTTGGAGGTGGTCATTTCTTAATGCGCAGTAATAAACTCGGCACTCTAAAGCACCCGAGAGCGTTTTTTTCGATGCCAACCTAACCAGAGTGACGGGAGCGGCACAATTCAGAAAAAGCGCTCAGCTCGCCGAGAAAATGCGATTTAAGCAATAAAATTAAAAATGCTTATAAAACATAAACCAAACGTTGGAGGTGGTCATTTCTTCATGCGCAGTGAATAACTCGGCACTCTAAAGCACCCGAGAGCGTTTTTTTCGATGCCAAGTGACGGGAGCGGCACAATTCAGAAAAAGTGCTCAGCTCGCCGAGAAAATGCGATTTAAGCAATAAAATTAAAAATGCTTATAAAACATAAACCAAACGTTGGAGGTGGTCATTTCTTAATGCGCAGTAATAAACTCGGCACTCTAAAGCACCCGAGAGCGTTTTTTTCGATGCCAACCTAACCAGAGTGACGGGAGCGGCACAATTCAGAAAAAGTGCTCAGCTCGCCGAGAAAATGCGATTTAAGCAATAAAATTAAAAATGCTTATAAAACATAAACCAAACGTTGGAGGTGGTCATTTCTTAATGCGCAGTAATAAACTCGGCACTCTAAAGCACCCGAGAGCGTTTTTTTCGATGCCAACCTAACCAGAGTGACGGGAGCGGCACAATTCAGAAAAAGTGCTCAGCTCGCCGAGAAAATGCGATTTAAGCAATAAAATTAAAAATGCTTATTAAACATAAACCAAACGTTGGAGGTGGTCATTTCTTCATGCGCAGTGAATAACTCGGCACTCTAAAGCACCCGATAGCGTTTTTTTCGATGCCAACCTAACCAGAGTGACGGGAGCGGCACAATTCAGAAAAAGTGCTCAGCTCGCCGAGAAAATGCGATTTAAGCAATAAAATTAAAAATGCTTATAAAACATAAACCAAACGTTGGAGGTGGTCATTTCTTAATGCGCAGTAATAAACTCGGCACTCTAAAGCACCCGAGAGCGTTTTTTTCGATGCCAACCTAACCAGAGTGACGGGAGCGGCACAATTCAGAAAAAGTGCTCAGCTCGCCGAGAAAATGCGATTTAAGCAATAAAATTAAAAATGCTTATAAAACATAAACCAAACGTTGGAGGTGGTCATTTCTTAATGCGCAGTAATAAACTCGGCACTCTAAAGCACCCGAGAGCGTTTTTTTCGATGCCAACCTAACCAGAGTGACGGGAGCGGCACAATTCAGAAAAAGTGCTCAGCTCGCCGAGAAAATGCGATTTAAGCAATAAAATTAAAAATGCTTATAAAACATAAACCAAACGTTGGAGGTGGTCATTTCTTAATGCGCAGTAATAAACTCGGCACTCTAAAGCACCCGAGAGCGTTTTTTTCGATGCCAACCTAACCAGAGTGACGGGAGCGGCACAATTCAGAAAAAGTGCTCAGCCCGCCGAGAAAATGCGATTTAAGCAATAAAATTAAAAATGCTTATTAAACATAAACCAAACGTTGGAGGTGGTCATTTCTTCATGCGCAGTGAATAACTCGGCACTCTAAAGCACCCGATAGCGTTTTTTTCGATGCCAACCTAACCAGAGTGACGGGAGCGGCACAATTCAGAAAAAGTGCTCAGCTCGCCGAGAAAATGCGATTTAAGCAATAAAATTAAAAATGCTTATAAAAAATAAACCAAACGTTGGAGGTGGTCATTTCTTAATGCGCAGTAATAAACTCGGCACTCTAAAGCACCCGAGAGCGTTTTTTTCGATGCCAACCTAACCAGAGTGACGGGAGCGGCACAATTCAGAAAAAGTGCTCAGCTCGCCGAGAAAATGCGATTTAAGCAATAAAATTAAAAATGCTTATAAAACATGAACCAAACGTTGGAGGTGGTCATTTCTTAATGCGCAGTAATAAACTCGGCACTCTAAAGCACCCGAGAGCGTTTTTTTCGATGCCAACCTAACCAGAGTGACGGGAGCGGCACAATTCAGAAAAAGTGCTCAGCTCGCCGAGAAAATGCGATTTAAGCAATAAAATTAAAAATGCTTATAAAACATAAACCAAACGTTGGAGGTGGTCATTTCTTAATGCGCAGTAATAAACTCGGCACTCTAAAGCACCCGAGAGCGTTTTTTTCGATGCCAACCTAACCAGAGTGACGGAGCGGCACAATTCAGAAAAAGCGCTCAGCTCGCCGAGAAAATGCGATTTAAGCAATAAAATTAAAAATGCTTATAAAACATAAACCAAACGTTGGAGGTGGTCATTTCTTCGTGCGCAGTGAATAACTCGGCACTCTAAAGCACCCGAGAGCGTTTTTTTCGATGCCAACCTAACCAGAGTGACGGGAGCGGCACAATTCAGAAAAAGTGCTCAGCTCGCCGAGAAAATGCGATTTAAGCAATAAAATTAAAAATGCTTATAAAACATAAACCAAACGTTGGAGGTGGTCATTTCTTTATGCGCAGTAATAAACTCGGCACTCTAAAGCACCCGAGAGCGGTTTTTTCGATGCCAACCTAACCAGAGTGACGGGAGCGGCACAATTCAGAAAAAGTGCTCAGCTCGCCGAGAAAATGCGATTTAGGCAATAAAATTAAAAATGCTTATAAAACATAAACCAAACGTTGGAGGTGGTCATTTCTTAATGCGCAGTAATAAACTCGGCACTCTAAAGCACCCGAGAGCGTTTTTTTCGATGCCAACCTAACCAGAGTGACGGGAGCGGCACAATTCAGAAAAAGCGCTCAGCTCGCCGAGAAAATGCGATTTAAGCAATAAAATTAAAAATGCTTATAAAACATAAACCAAACGTTGGAGGTGGTCATTTCTTCATGCGCAGTGAATAACTCGGCACTCTAAAGCACCCGAGAGCGTTTTTTTCGATGCCAAGTGACGGGAGCGGCACAATTCAGAAAAAGTGCTCAGCTCGCCGAGAAAATGCGATTTAAGCAATAAAATTAAAAATGCTTATAAAACATAAACCAAACGTTGGAGGTGGTCATTTCTTAATGCGCAGTAATAAACTCGGCACTCTAAAGCACCCGAGAGCGTTTTTTTCGATGCCAACCTAACCAGAGTGACGGGAGCGGCACAATTCAGAAAAAGTGCTCGGCTCGCCGAGAAAATGCGATTTAAGCAATAAAATTAAAAATGCTTATAAAACATAAACCAAACGTTGGAGGTGGTCATTTCTTAATGCGCAGTAATAAACTCGGCACTCTAAAGCACCCGAGAGCGTTTTTTTCGATGCCAACCTAACCAGAGTGACGGGAGCGGCACAATTCAGAAAAAGTGCTCAGCTCGCCGAGAAAATGCGATTTAAGCAATAAAATTAAAAATGCTTATTAAACATAAACCAAACGTTGGAGGTGGTCATTTCTTCATGCGCAGTGAATAACTCGGCACTCTAAAGCACCCGATAGCGTTTTTTTCGATGCCAACCTAACCAGAGTGACGGGAGCGGCACAATTCAGAAAAAGTGCTCAGCTCGCCGAGAAAATGCGATTTAAGCAATAAAATTAAAAATGCTTATAAAACATAAACCAAACGTTGGAGGTGGTCATTTCTTAATGCGCAGTAATAAACTCGGCACTCTAAAGCACCCGAGAGCGTTTTTTTCGATGCCAACCTAACCAGAGTGACGGGAGCGGCACAATTCAGAAAAAGTGCTCAGCTCGCCGAGAAAATGCGATTTAAGCAATAAAATTAAAAATGCTTATAAAACATAAACCAAACGTTGGAGGTGGTCATTTCTTAATGCGCAGTAATAAACTCGGCACTCTAAAGCACCCGAGAGCGTATTTTTCGATGCCAACCTAACCAGAGTTACGGGAGCGGCACAATTCAGAAAAAGCGCTCAGCTCGCCGAGAAAATGCGATTTAAGCAATAAAATTAAAAATGCTTATAAAACATAAACCAAACGTTGGAGGTGGTCATTTCTTCATGCGCAGTGAATAACTCGGCACTCTAAAGCACCCGAGAGCGTTTTTTTCGATGCCAACCTAACCAGAGTGACGGGAGCGGCACAATTCAGAAAAAGTGCTCAGCTCGCCGAGAAAATGCGATTTAAGCAATAAAATTAAAAATGCTTATAAAACATAAACCAAACGTTGGAGGTGGTCATTTCTTAATGCGCAGTAATAAACTCGGCACTCTAAAGCACCCGAGAGCGTTTTTTTCGATGCCAACCTAACCAGAGTGACGGGAGCGGCACAATTCAGAAAAAGCGCTCAGCTCGCCGAGAAAATGCGATTTAAGCAATAAAATTAAAAATGCTTATAAAACATAAACCAAACGTTGGAGGTGGTCATTTCTTCGTGCGCAGTGAATAACTCGGCACTCTAAAGCACCCGAGAGCGTTTTTTTCGATGCCAACCTAACCAGAGTGACGGGAGCGGCACAATTCAGAAAAAGTGCTCAGCTCGCCGAGAAAATGCGATTTAAGCAATAAAATTAAAAATGCTTATAAAACATAAACCAAACGTTGGAGGTGGTCATTTCTTTATGCGCAGTAATAAACTCGGCACTCTAAAGCACCCGAGAGCGGTTTTTTCGATGCCAACCTAACCAGAGTGACGGGAGCGGCACAATTCAGAAAAAGTGCTCAGCTCGCCGAGAAAATGCGATTTAGGCAATAAAATTAAAAATGCTTATAAAACATAAACCAAACGTTGGAGGTGGTCATTTCTTAATGCGCAGTAATAAACTCGGCACTCTAAAGCACCCGAGAGCGTTTTTTTCGATGCCAACCTAACCAGAGTGACGGGAGCGGCACAATTCAGAAAAAGCGCTCAGCTCGCCGAGAAAATGCGATTTAAGCAATAAAATTAAAAATGCTTATAAAACATAAACCAAACGTTGGAGGTGGTCATTTCTTCATGCGCAGTGAATAACTCGGCACTCTAAAGCACCCGAGAGCGTTTTTTTCGATGCCAACCTAACCAGAGTGACGGGAGCGGCACAATTCAGAAAAAGTGCTCAGCTCGCCGAGAAAATGCGATTTAAGCAATAAAATTAAAAATGCTTATAAAACATAAACCAAACGTTGGAGGTGGTCATTTCTTTATGCGCAGTAATAAACTCGGCACTCTAAAGCACCCGAGAGCGGTTTTTTCGATGCCAACCTAACCAGAGTGACGGGAGCGGCACAATTCAGAAAAAGTGCTCAGCTCGCCGAGAAAATGCGATTTAGGCAATAAAATTAAAAATGCTTATAAAACATAAACCAAACGTTGGAGGTGGTCATTTCTTAATGCGCAGTAATAAACTCGGCACTCTAAAGCACCCGAGAGCGTTTTTTTCGATGCCAACCTAACCAGAGTGACGGGAGCGGCACAATTCAGAAAAAGCGCTCAGCTCGCCGAGAAAATGCGATTTAAGCAATAAAATTAAAAATGCTTATAAAACATAAACCAAACGTTGGAGGTGGTCATTTCTTCATGCGCAGTGAATAACTCGGCACTCTAAAGCACCCGAGAGCGTTTTTTTCGATGCCAAGTGACGGGAGCGGCACAATTCAGAAAAAGTGCTCAGCTCGCCGAGAAAATGCGATTTAAGCAATAAAATTAAAAATGCTTATAAAACATAAACCAAACGTTGGAGGTGGTCATTTCTTAATGCGCAGTAATAAACTCGGCACTCTAAAGCACCCGAGAGCGTTTTTTTCGATGCCAACCTAACCAGAGTGACGGGAGCGGCACAATTCAGAAAAAGTGCTCGGCTCGCCGAGAAAATGCGATTTAAGCAATAAAATTAAAAATGCTTATAAAACATAAACCAAACGTTGGAGGTGGTCATTTCTTAATGCGCAGTAATAAACTCGGCACTCTAAAGCACCCGAGAGCGTTTTTTTCGATGCCAACCTAACCAGAGTGACGGGAGCGGCACAATTCAGAAAAAGTGCTCAGCTCGCCGAGAAAATGCGATTTAAGCAATAAAATTAAAAATGCTTATTAAACATAAACCAAACGTTGGAGGTGGTCATTTCTTCATGCGCAGTGAATAACTCGGCACTCTAAAGCACCCGATAGCGTTTTTTTCGATGCCAACCTAACCAGAGTGACGGGAGCGGCACAATTCAGAAAAAGTGCTCAGCTCGCCGAGAAAATGCGATTTAAGCAATAAAATTAAAAATGCTTATAAAACATAAACCAAACGTTGGAGGTGGTCATTTCTTAATGCGCAGTAATAAACTCGGCACTCTAAAGCACCCGAGAGCGTTTTTTTCGATGCCAACCTAACCAGAGTGACGGGAGCGGCACAATTCAGAAAAAGTGCTCAGCTCGCCGAGAAAATGCGATTTAAGCAATAAAATTAAAAATGCTTATAAAACATAAACCAAACGTTGGAGGTGGTCATTTCTTAATGCGCAGTAATAAACTCGGCACTCTAAAGCACCCGAGAGCGTATTTTTCGATGCCAACCTAACCAGAGTTACGGGAGCGGCACAATTCAGAAAAAGCGCTCAGCTCGCCGAGAAAATGCGATTTAAGCAATAAAATTAAAAATGCTTATAAAACATAAACCAAACGTTGGAGGTGGTCATTTCTTCATGCGCAGTGAATAACTCGGCACTCTAAAGCACCCGAGAGCGTTTTTTTCGATGCCAACCTAACCAGAGTGACGGGAGCGGCACAATTCAGAAAAAGTGCTCAGCTCGCCGAGAAAATGCGATTTAAGCAATAAAATTAAAAATGCTTATAAAACATAAACCAAACGTTGGAGGTGGTCATTTCTTAATGCGCAGTAATAAACTCGGCACTCTAAAGCACCCGAGAGCGTTTTTTTCGATGCCAACCTAACCAGAGTGACGGGAGCGGCACAATTCAGAAAAAGTGCTCAGCTCGCCGAGAAAATGCGATTTAAGCAATAAAATTAAAAATGCTTATAAAACATAAACCAAACGTTGGAGGTGGTCATTTCTTAATGCGCAGTAATAAACTCGGCACTCTAAAGCACCCGAGAGCGTTTTTTTCGATGCCAACCTAACCAGAGTGACGGGAGCGGCACAATTCAGAAAAAGTGCTCAGCTCGCCGAGAAAATGCGATTTAAGCAATAAAATTAAAAATGCTTATTAAACATAAACCAAACGTTGGAGGTGGTCATTTCTTCATGCGCAGTGAATAACTCGGCACTCTAAAGCACCCGATAGCGTTTTTTTCGATGCCAACCTAACCAGAGTGACGGGAGCGGCACAATTCAGAAAAAGTGCTCAGCTCGCCGAGAAAATGCGATTTAAGCAATAAAATTAAAAATGCTTATAAAACATAAACCAAACGTTGGAGGTGGTCATTTCTTAATGCGCAGTAATAAACTCGGCACTCTAAAGCACCCGAGAGCGTTTTTTTCGATGCCAACCTAACCAGAGTGACGGGAGCGGCACAATTCAGAAAAAGTGCTCAGCTCGCCGAGAAAATGCGATTTAAGCAATAAAATTAAAAATGCTTATAAAACATAAACCAAACGTTGGAGGTGGTCATTTCTTAATGCGCAGTAATAAACTCGGCACTCTAAAGCACCCGAGAGCGTATTTTTCGATGCCAACCTAACCAGAGTTACGGGAGCGGCACAATTCAGAAAAAGCGCTCAGCTCGCCGAGAAAATGCGATTTAAGCAATAAAATTAAAAATGCTTATAAAACATAAACCAAACGTTGGAGGTGGTCATTTCTTCATGCGCAGTGAATAACTCGGCACTCTAAAGCACCCGAGAGCGTTTTTTTCGATGCCAACCTAACCAGAGTGACGGGAGCGGCACAATTCAGAAAAAGTGCTCAGCTCGCCGAGAAAATACGATTTAAGCAATAAAATTAAAAATGCTTATAAAACATAAACCAAACGTTGGAGGTGGTCATTTCTTAATGCGCAGTAATAAACTCGGCACTCTAAAGCACCCGTGAGCGTTTTTTTCGATGCCAACCTAACCAGAGTGACGGGAGCGGCACAATTCAGAAAAAGTGCTCAGCTCGCCGAGAAAATGCGATTTAAGCAATAAAATTAAAAATGCTTATAAAACATAAACCAAACGTTGGAGGTGGTCATTTCTTCATGTGCAGTGATAAAGTCGGCACTCTAAAGCACCCGAGAGCGTTTTTTTCGATGCCAACCTAACCAGAGTGACGGGAGCGGCACAATTCAGAAAAAGTGCTCAGCTCGCCGAGAAAATGCGATTTAAGCAATAAAATTACAAATGCTTATTAAACATAAACCAAACGTTGGAGGTGGTCATTTCTTCATGCGCAGTGATAAACTCGGCACTCTAAAGCACCCGAGAGCGTTTTTTTCGATGCCAACCTAACCAGAGTGACGGGAGCGGCACAATTCAGAAAAAGTGCTCAGCTCGCCGAGAAAATGCGATTTAAGCAATAAAATTAAAAATGCTTATAAAACAAACCAAACGTTGGAGGTGGTCATTTCTTAATGCGCAGTAATAAACTCGGCACTCTAAAGCACCCGAGAGCGTTTTTTTCGATGCCAACCTAACCAGAGTGACGGGAGCGGCACAATTCAGAAAAAGTGCTCAGCTCGCCGAGAAAATGCGATTTAAGCAATAAAATTAAAAATGCTTATTAAACATAAACCAAACGTTGGAGGTGGTCATTTCTTCATGCGCAGTGAATAACTCGGCACTCTAAAGCACCCGAGAGCGTTTTTTTCGATGCCAACCTAACCAGAGTGACGGGAGCGGCACAATTCAGAAAAAGCGCTCAGCTCGCCGAGAAAATGCGATTTAAGCAATAAAATTAAAAATGCTTATAAAACATAAACCAAACGTTGGAGGTGGTCATTTCTTAATGCGCAGTAATAAACTCGGCACTCTAAAGCACCCGAGAGCGTTTTTTTCGATGCCAACCTAACCAGAGTGACGGGAGCGGCACAATTCAGAAAAAGTGCTCAGCTCGCCGAGAAAATGCGATTTAAGCAATAAAATTAAAAATGCTTATAAAACATAAACCAAACGTTGGAGGTGGTCATTTCTTAATGCGCAGTAATAAACTCGGCACTCTAAAGCACCCGAGAGCGTTTTTTTCGATGCCAACCTAACCAGAGTGACGGGAGCGGCACAATTCAGAAAAAGTGCTCAGCTCGCCGAGAAAATGCGATTTAAGCAATAAAATTAAAAATGCTTATAAAACATAAACCAAACGTTGGAGGTGGTCATTTCTTAATGCGCAGTAATAAACTCGGCACTCTAAAGCACCCGAGAGCGTTTTTTTCGATGCCAACCTAACCAGAGTGACGGGAGCGGCACAATTCAGAAAAAGTGCTCATCTCGCCGAGAAAATGCGATTTAAGCAATAAAATTAAAAATGCTTATTAAACATAAACCAAACGTTGGAGGTGGTCATTTCTTCGTGCGCAGTGAATAACTCGGCACTCTAAAGCACCCGAGAGCGTTTTTTTCGATGCCAACCTAACCAGAGTGACGGGAGCGGCACAATTCAGAAAAAGTGCTCAGCTCGCCGAGAAAATGCGATTTAAGCAATAAAATTAAAAATGCTTATAAAACATAAACCAAACGTTGGAGGTGGTCATTTCTTAATGCGCAGTAATAAACTCGGCACTCTAAAGCACCCGAGAGCGTTTTTTTCGATGCCAACCTAACCAGAGTGACGGGAGCGGCACAATTCAGAAAAAGTGCTCATCTCGCCGAGAAAATGCGATTTAAGCAATAAAATTAAAAATGCTTATTAAACATAAACCAAACGTTGGAGGTGGTCATTTCTTCGTGCGCAGTGAATAACTCGGCACTCTAAAGCACCCGAGAGCGTTTTTTTCGATGCCAACCTAACCAGAGTGACGGGAGCGGCACAATTCAGAAAAAGTGCTCAGCTCGCCGAGAAAATGCGATTTAAGCAAGAAAATTAAAAATGCTTATAAAACATAAACCAAACGTTGGAGGTGGTCATTTCTTAATGCGCAGTAATAAACTCGGCACTCTAAAGCACCCGAGAGCGTTTTTTTCGATGCCAACCTAACCAGAGTGACGGGAGCGGCACAATTCAGAAAAAGTGCTCAGCTCGCCGAGAAAATGCGATTTAAGCAATAAAATTAAAAATGCTTATTAAACATAAACCAAACGGTGGAGGTGGTCATTTCTTCATGCGCAGTGAATAACTCGGCACTCTAAAGCACCCGAGAGCGTTTTTTTCGATGCCAACCTAACCAGAGTGACGGGAGCGGCACAATTCAGAAAAAGCGCTCAGCTCGCCGAGAAAATGCGATTTAAGCAATAAAATTAAAAATGCTTATTAAACATAAACCAAACGTTGGAGGTGGTCATTTCTTCATGCGCAGTGAATAACTCGGCACTCTAAAGCACCTGAGAGCGTTTTTTTCGATGCCAACCTAACCAGAGTGACGGGAGCGGCACAATTCAGAAAAAGCGCTCAGCTCGCCGAGAAAATGCGATTTAAGCAATAAAATTAAAAATGCTTATAAAACATAAACCAAACGTTGGAGGTGGTCATTTCTTCATGCGCAGTGATAAACTCGGCACTCTAAAGCACCCGAGAGCGTTTTTTTCGATGCCAACCTAACCAGAGTGACGGGAGCGGCACAATTCAGAAAAAGTGCTCAGCTCGCCGAGAAAATGCGATTTAAGCAATAAAATTAAAAATGCTTATAAAACATAAACCAAACGTTGGAGGTGGTCATTTCTTAATGCGCAGTAATAAACTCGGCACTCTAAAGCACCCGATAGCGTTTTTTTCGATGCCAACCTAACCAGAGTGACGGGAGCGGCACAATTCAGAAAAAGTGCTCAGCTCACCGAGAAAATGCGATTTAAGCAATAAAATTAAAAATGCTTATAAAACATAAACCAAACGTTGGATGGAGGTGCATTTCTTAATGCGCAGTAATAAACTCGGCACTCTAAAGCACCCGAGAGCGTTTTTTTCGATGCCAACCTAACCAGAGTGACGGGAGCGGCACAATTCAGAAAAAGTGCTCAGCTCGCCGAGAAAATGCGATTTAGGCAATAAAATTAAAAATGCTTATAAAACATAAACCAAACGTTGGAGGTGGTCATTTCTTAATGCGCAGTAATAAACTCGGCACTCTAAAGCACCCGAGAGCGTTTTTTTCGATGCCAACCTAACCAGAGTGACGGGAGCGGCACAATTCAGAAAAAGCGCTCAGCTCGCCGAGAAAATGCGATTTAAGCAATAAAATTAAAAATGCTTATAAAACATAAACCAAACGTTGGAGGTGGTCATTTCTTCATGCGCAGTGAATAACTCGGCACTCTAAAGCACCCGAGAGCGTTTTTTTCGATGCCAAGTGACGGGAGCGGCACAATTCAGAAAAAGTGCTCAGCTCGCCGAGAAAATGCGATTTAAGCAATAAAATTAAAAATGCTTATAAAACATAAACCAAACGTTGGAGGTGGTCATTTCTTAATGCGCAGTAATAAACTCGGCACTCTAAAGCACCCGAGAGCGTTTTTTTCGATGCCAACCTAACCAGAGTGACGGGAGCGGCACAATTCAGAAAAAGTGCTCAGCTCGCCGAGAAAATGCGATTTAAGCAATAAAATTAAAAATGCTTATAAAACATAAACCAAACGTTGGAGGTGGTCATTTCTTAATGCGCAGTAATAAACTCGGCACTCTAAAGCACCCGAGAGCGTTTTTTTCGATGCCAACCTAACCAGAGTGACGGGAGCGGCACAATTCAGAAAAAGCGCTCAGCTCGCCGAGAAAATGCGATTTAAGCAATAAAATTAAAAATGCTTATAAAACATAAACCAAACGTTGGAGGTGGTCATTTCTTAATGCGCAGTAATAAACTCGGCACTCTAAAGCACCCGAGAGCGTTTTTTTCGATGCCAACCTAACCAGAGTGACGGGAGCGGCACAATTCAGAAAAAGTGCTCAGCTCGCCGAGAAAATGCGATTTAAGCAATAAAATTAAAAATGCTTATAAAACATAAACCAAACGTTGGAGGTGGTCATTTCTTAATGCGCAGTAATAAACTCGGCACTCTAAAGCACCCGAGAGCGTTTTTTTCGATGCCAACCTAACCAGAGTGACGGGAGCGGCACAATTCAGAAAAAGTGCTCAGCTCGCCGAGAAAATGCGATTTAAGCAATAAAATTAAAAATGCTTATTAAACATAAACCAAACGTTGGAGGTGGTCATTTCTTCATGCGCAGTGAATAACTCGGCACTCTAAAGCACCCGATAGCGTTTTTTTCGATGCCAACCTAACCAGAGTGACGGGAGCGGCACAATTCAGAAAAAGTGCTCAGCTCGCCGAGAAAATGCGATTTAAGCAATAAAATTAAAAATGCTTATAAAACATAAACCAAACGTTGGAGGTGGTCATTTCTTAATGCGCAGTAATAAACTCGGCACTCTAAAGCACCCGAGAGCGTTTTTTTCGATGCCAACCTAACCAGAGTGACGGGAGCGGCACAATTCAGAAAAAGTGCTCAGCTCGCCGAGAAAATGCGATTTAAGCAATAAAATTAAAAATGCTTATAAAACATAAACCAAACGTTGGAGGTGGTCATTTCTTAATGCGCAGTAATAAACTCGGCACTCTAAAGCACCCGAGAGCGTTTTTTTCGATGCCAACCTAACCAGAGTTACGGGAGCGGCACAATTCAGAAAAAGCGCTCAGCTCGCCGAGAAAATGCGATTTAAGCAATAAAATTAAAAATGCTTATAAAACATAAACCAAACGTTGGAGGTGGTTATTTCTTCATGCGCAGTGAATAACTCGGCACTCTAAAGCACCCGAGAGCGTTTTTTTCGATGCCAACCTAACCAGAGTGACGGGAGCGGCACAATTCAGAAAAAGTGCTCAGCTCGCCGAGAAAATGCAATTTAAGCAATAAAATTAAAAATGCTTATAAAACATAAACCAAACGTTGGAGGTGGTCATTTCTTAATGCGCAGTAATAAACTCGGCACTCTAAAGCACCCGTGAGCGTTTTTTTCGATGCCAACCTAACCAGAGTGACGGGAGCGGCACAATTCAGAAAAAGTGCTCAGCTCGCCGAGAAAATGCGATTTAAGCAATAAAATTAAAAATGCTTATAAAACATAAACCAAACGTTGGAGGTGGTCATTTCTTCATGCGCAGTGATAAAGTCGGCACTCTAAAGCACCCGAGAGCGTTTTTTTCGATGCCAACCTAACCAGAGTGACGGGAGCGGCACAATTCAGAAAAAGCGCTCAGCTCGCCGAGAAAATGCGATTTAAGCAATAAAATTAAAAATGCTTATAAAACATAAACCAAACGTTGGAGGTGGTCATTTCTTAATGCGCAGTAATAAACTCGGCACTCTAAAGCACCCGAGAGCGTTTTTTTCGATGCCAACCTAACCAGAGTGACGGGAGCGGCACAATTCAGAAAAAGTGCTCAGCTCGCCGAGAAAATGCGATTTAAGCAATAAAATTAAAAATGCTTATAAAACATAAACCAAACGTTGGAGGTGGTCATTTCTTAATGCGCAGTAATAAACTCGGCACTCTAAAGCACCCGAGAGCGTTTTTTTCGATGCCAACCTAACCAGAGTGACGGGAGCGGCACAATTCAGAAAAAGTGCTCAGCTCGCCGAGAAAATGCGATTTAAGCAATAAAATTAAAAATGCTTATTAAACATAAACCAAACGTTGGAGGTGGTCATTTCTTCATGCGCAGTGAATAACTCGGCACTCTAAAGCACCCGATAGCGTTTTTTTCGATGCCAACCTAACCAGAGTGACGGGAGCGGCACAATTCAGAAAAAGTGCTCAGCTCGCCGAGAAAATGCGATTTAAGCAATAAAATTAAAAATGCTTATAAAAAATAAACCAAACGTTGGAGGTGGTCATTTCTTAATGCGCAGTAATAAACTCGGCACTCTAAAGCACCCGAGAGCGTTTTTTTCGATGCCAACCTAACCAGAGTGACGGGAGCGGCACAATTCAGAAAAAGTGCTCAGCTCGCCGAGAAAATGCGATTTAAGCAATAAAATTAAAAATGCTTATAAAACATGAACCAAACGTTGGAGGTGGTCATTTCTTAATGCGCAGTAATAAACTCGGCACTCTAAAGCACCCGAGAGCGTTTTTTTCGATGCCAACCTAACCAGAGTGACGGGAGCGGCACAATTCAGAAAAAGTGCTCAGCTCGCCGAGAAAATGCGATTTAAGCAATAAAATTAAAAATGCTTATAAAACATAAACCAAACGTTGGAGGTGGTCATTTCTTAATGCGCAGTAATAAACTCGGCACTCTAAAGCACCCGAGAGCGTTTTTTTCGATGCCAACCTAACCAGAGTGACGGGAGCGGCACAATTCAGAAAAAGCGCTCAGCTCGCCGAGAAAATGCGATTTAAGCAATAAAATTAAAAATGCTTATAAAACATAAACCAAACGTTGGAGGTGGTCATTTCTTCGTGCGCAGTGAATAACTCGGCACTCTAAAGCACCCGAGAGCGTTTTTTTCGATGCCAACCTAACCAGAGTGACGGGAGCGGCACAATTCAGAAAAAGTGCTCAGCTCGCCGAGAAAATGCGATTTAAGCAATAAAATTAAAAATGCTTATAAAACATAAACCAAACGTTGGAGGTGGTCATTTCTTTATGCGCAGTAATAAACTCGGCACTCTAAAGCACCCGAGAGCGGTTTTTTCGATGCCAACCTAACCAGAGTGACGGGAGCGGCACAATTCAGAAAAAGTGCTCAGCTCGCCGAGAAAATGCGATTTAGGCAATAAAATTAAAAATGCTTATAAAACATAAACCAAACGTTGGAGGTGGTCATTTCTTAATGCGCAGTAATAAACTCGGCACTCTAAAGCACCCGAGAGCGTTTTTTTCGATGCCAACCTAACCAGAGTGACGGGAGCGGCACAATTCAGAAAAAGCGCTCAGCTCGCCGAGAAAATGCGATTTAAGCAATAAAATTAAAAATGCTTATAAAACATAAACCAAACGTTGGAGGTGGTCATTTCTTCATGCGCAGTGAATAACTCGGCACTCTAAAGCACCCGAGAGCGTTTTTTTCGATGCCAAGTGACGGGAGCGGCACAATTCAGAAAAAGTGCTCAGCTCGCCGAGAAAATGCGATTTAAGCAATAAAATTAAAAATGCTTATAAAACATAAACCAAACGTTGGAGGTGGTCATTTCTTAATGCGCAGTAATAAACTCGGCACTCTAAAGCACCCGAGAGCGTTTTTTTCGATGCCAACCTAACCAGAGTGACGGGAGCGGCACAATTCAGAAAAAGTGCTCGGCTCGCCGAGAAAATGCGATTTAAGCAATAAAATTAAAAATGCTTATAAAACATAAACCAAACGTTGGAGGTGGTCATTTCTTAATGCGCAGTAATAAACTCGGCACTCTAAAGCACCCGAGAGCGTTTTTTTCGATGCCAACCTAACCAGAGTGACGGGAGCGGCACAATTCAGAAAAAGTGCTCAGCTCGCCGAGAAAATGCGATTTAAGCAATAAAATTAAAAATGCTTATTAAACATAAACCAAACGTTGGAGGTGGTCATTTCTTCATGCGCAGTGAATAACTCGGCACTCTAAAGCACCCGATAGCGTTTTTTTCGATGCCAACCTAACCAGAGTGACGGGAGCGGCACAATTCAGAAAAAGTGCTCAGCTCGCCGAGAAAATGCGATTTAAGCAATAAAATTAAAAATGCTTATAAAACATAAACCAAACGTTGGAGGTGGTCATTTCTTAATGCGCAGTAATAAACTCGGCACTCTAAAGCACCCGAGAGCGTTTTTTTCGATGCCAACCTAACCAGAGTGACGGGAGCGGCACAATTCAGAAAAAGTGCTCAGCTCGCCGAGAAAATGCGATTTAAGCAATAAAATTAAAAATGCTTATAAAACATAAACCAAACGTTGGAGGTGGTCATTTCTTAATGCGCAGTAATAAACTCGGCACTCTAAAGCACCCGAGAGCGTATTTTTCGATGCCAACCTAACCAGAGTTACGGGAGCGGCACAATTCAGAAAAAGCGCTCAGCTCGCCGAGAAAATGCGATTTAAGCAATAAAATTAAAAATGCTTATAAAACATAAACCAAACGTTGGAGGTGGTCATTTCTTCATGCGCAGTGAATAACTCGGCACTCTAAAGCACCCGAGAGCGTTTTTTTCGATGCCAACCTAACCAGAGTGACGGGAGCGGCACAATTCAGAAAAAGTGCTCAGCTCGCCGAGAAAATGCGATTTAAGCAATAAAATTAAAAATGCTTATAAAACATAAACCAAACGTTGGAGGTGGTCATTTCTTAATGCGCAGTAATAAACTCGGCACTCTAAAGCACCCGAGAGCGTTTTTTTCGATGCCAACCTAACCAGAGTGACGGGAGCGGCACAATTCAGAAAAAGCGCTCAGCTCGCCGAGAAAATGCGATTTAAGCAATAAAATTAAAAATGCTTATAAAACATAAACCAAACGTTGGAGGTGGTCATTTCTTCGTGCGCAGTGAATAACTCGGCACTCTAAAGCACCCGAGAGCGTTTTTTTCGATGCCAACCTAACCAGAGTGACGGGAGCGGCACAATTCAGAAAAAGTGCTCAGCTCGCCGAGAAAATGCGATTTAAGCAATAAAATTAAAAATGCTTATAAAACATAAACCAAACGTTGGAGGTGGTCATTTCTTTATGCGCAGTAATAAACTCGGCACTCTAAAGCACCCGAGAGCGGTTTTTTCGATGCCAACCTAACCAGAGTGACGGGAGCGGCACAATTCAGAAAAAGTGCTCAGCTCGCCGAGAAAATGCGATTTAGGCAATAAAATTAAAAATGCTTATAAAACATAAACCAAACGTTGGAGGTGGTCATTTCTTAATGCGCAGTAATAAACTCGGCACTCTAAAGCACCCGAGAGCGTTTTTTTCGATGCCAACCTAACCAGAGTGACGGGAGCGGCACAATTCAGAAAAAGCGCTCAGCTCGCCGAGAAAATGCGATTTAAGCAATAAAATTAAAAATGCTTATAAAACATAAACCAAACGTTGGAGGTGGTCATTTCTTCATGCGCAGTGAATAACTCGGCACTCTAAAGCACCCGAGAGCGTTTTTTTCGATGCCAAGTGACGGGAGCGGCACAATTCAGAAAAAGTGCTCAGCTCGCCGAGAAAATGCGATTTAAGCAATAAAATTAAAAATGCTTATAAAACATAAACCAAACGTTGGAGGTGGTCATTTCTTAATGCGCAGTAATAAACTCGGCACTCTAAAGCACCCGAGAGCGTTTTTTTCGATGCCAACCTAACCAGAGTGACGGGAGCGGCACAATTCAGAAAAAGTGCTCGGCTCGCCGAGAAAATGCGATTTAAGCAATAAAATTAAAAATGCTTATAAAACATAAACCAAACGTTGGAGGTGGTCATTTCTTAATGCGCAGTAATAAACTCGGCACTCTAAAGCACCCGAGAGCGTTTTTTTCGATGCCAACCTAACCAGAGTGACGGGAGCGGCACAATTCAGAAAAAGTGCTCAGCTCGCCGAGAAAATGCGATTTAAGCAATAAAATTAAAAATGCTTATAAAACATAAACCAAACGTTGGAGGTGGTCATTTCTTAATGCGCAGTAATAAACTCGGCACTCTAAAGCACCCGAGAGCGTATTTTTCGATGCCAACCTAACCAGAGTTACGGGAGCGGCACAATTCAGAAAAAGCGCTCAGCTCGCCGAGAAAATGCGATTTAAGCAATAAAATTAAAAATGCTTATAAAACATAAACCAAACGTTGGAGGTGGTCATTTCTTCATGCGCAGTGAATAACTCGGCACTCTAAAGCACCCGAGAGCGTTTTTTTCGATGCCAACCTAACCAGAGTGACGGGAGCGGCACAATTCAGAAAAAGTGCTCAGCTCGCCGAGAAAATGCGATTTAAGCAATAAAATTAAAAATGCTTATAAAACATAAACCAAACGTTGGAGGTGGTCATTTCTTAATGCGCAGTAATAAACTCGGCACTCTAAAGCACCCGAGAGCGTTTTTTTCGATGCCAACCTAACCAGAGTTACGGGAGCGGCACAATTCAGAAAAAGCGCTCAGCTCGCCGAGAAAATGCGATTTAAGCAATAAAATTAAAAATGCGTATAAAACATAAACCAAACGTTGGAGGTGGTCATTTCTTCGTGCGCAGTGAATAACTCGGCACTCTAAAGCACCCGAGAGCGTTTTTTTCGATGCCAACCTAACCAGAGTGACGGGAGCGGCACAATTCAGAAAAAGTGCTCAGCTCGCCGAGAAAATGCGATTTAAGCAATAAAATTAAAAATGCTTATAAAACATAAACCAAACGTTGGAGGTGGTCATTTCTTTATGCGCAGTAATAAACTCGGCACTCTAAAGCACCCGAGAGCGGTTTTTTCGATGCCAACCTAACCAGAGTGACGGGAGCGGCACAATTCAGAAAAAGTGCTCAGCTCGCCGAGAAAATGCGATTTAGGCAATAAAATTAAAAATGCTTATAAAACATAAACCAAACGTTGGAGGTGGTCATTTCTTAATGCGCAGTAATAAACTCGGCACTCTAAAGCACCCGAGAGCGTTTTTTTCGATGCCAACCTAACCAGAGTGACGGGAGCGGCACAATTCAGAAAAAGCGCTCAGCTCGCCGAGAAAATGCGATTTAAGCAATAAAATTAAAAATGCTTATAAAACATAAACCAAACGTTGGAGGTGGTCATTTCTTCATGCGCAGTGAATAACTCGGCACTGTAAAGCACCCGAGAGCGTTTTTTTCGATGCCAAGTGACGGGAGCGGCACAATTCAGAAAAAGTGCTCAGCTCGCCGAGAAAATGCGATTTAAGCAATAAAATTAAAAATGCTTATAAAACATAAACCAAACGTTGGAGGTGGTCATTTCTTAATGCGCAGTAATAAACTCGGCACTCTAAAGCACCCGAGAGCGTTTTTTTCGATGCCAACCTAACCAGAGTGACGGGAGCGGCACAATTCAGAAAAAGTGCTCGGCTCGCCGAGAAAATGCGATTTAAGCAATAAAATTAAAAATGCTTATAAAACATAAACCAAACGTTGGAGGTGGTCATTTCTTAATGCGCAGTAATAAACTCGGCACTCTAAAGCACCCGAGAGCGTTTTTTTCGATGCCAACCTAACCAGAGTGACGGGAGCGGCACAATTCAGAAAAAGTGCTCAGCTCGCCGAGAAAATGCGATTTAAGCAATAAAATTAAAAATGCTTATTAAACATAAACCAAACGTTGGAGGTGGTCATTTCTTCATGCGCAGTGAATAACTCGGCACTCTAAAGCACCCGATAGCGTTTTTTTCGATGCCAACCTAACCAGAGTGACGGGAGCGGCACAATTCAGAAAAAGTGCTCAGCTCGCCGAGAAAATGCGATTTAAGCAATAAAATTAAAAATGCTTATAAAACATAAACCAAACGTTGGAGGTGGTCATTTCTTAATGCGCAGTAATAAACTCGGCACTCTAAAGCACCCGAGAGCGTTTTTTTCGATGCCAACCTAACCAGAGTGACGGGAGCGGCACAATTCAGAAAAAGTGCTCAGCTCGCCGAGAAAATGCGATTTAAGCAATAAAATTAAAAATGCTTATAAAACATAAACCAAACGTTGGAGGTGGTCATTTCTTAATGCGCAGTAATAAACTCGGCACTCTAAAGCACCCGAGAGCGTATTTTTCGATGCCAACCTAACCAGAGTTACGGGAGCGGCACAATTCAGAAAAAGCGCTCAGCTCGCCGAGAAAATGCGATTTAAGCAATAAAATTAAAAATGCTTATAAAACATAAACCAAACGTTGGAGGTGGTCATTTCTTCATGCGCAGTGAATAACTCGGCACTCTAAAGCACCCGAGAGCGTTTTTTTCGATGCCAACCTAACCAGAGTGACGGGAGCGGCACAATTCAGAAAAAGTGCTCAGCTCGCCGAGAAAATGCGATTTAAGCAATAAAATTAAAAATGCTTATAAAACATAAACCAAACGTTGGAGGTGGTCATTTCTTAATGCGCAGTAATAAACTCGGCACTCTAAAGCACCCGAGAGCGTTTTTTTCGATGCCAACCTAACCAGAGTGACGGGAGCGGCACAATTCAGAAAAAGTGCTCAGCTCGCCGAGAAAATGCGATTTAAGCAATAAAATTAAAAATGCTTATAAAACATAAACCAAACGTTGGAGGTGGTCATTTCTTAATGCGCAGTAATAAACTCGGCACTCTAAAGCACCCGAGAGCGTTTTTTTCGATGCCAACCTAACCAGAGTGACGGGAGCGGCACAATTCAGAAAAAGTGCTCAGCTCGCCGAGAAAATGCGATTTAAGCAATAAAATTAAAAATGCTTATTAAACATAAACCAAACGTTGGAGGTGGTCATTTCTTCATGCGCAGTGAATAACTCGGCACTCTAAAGCACCCGATAGCGTTTTTTTCGATGCCAACCTAACCAGAGTGACGGGAGCGGCACAATTCAGAAAAAGTGCTCAGCTCGCCGAGAAAATGCGATTTAAGCAATAAAATTAAAAATGCTTATAAAACATAAACCAAACGTTGGAGGTGGTCATTTCTTAATGCGCAGTAATAAACTCGGCACTCTAAAGCACCCGAGAGCGTTTTTTTCGATGCCAACCTAACCAGAGTGACGGGAGCGGCACAATTCAGAAAAAGTGCTCAGCTCGCCGAGAAAATGCGATTTAAGCAATAAAATTAAAAATGCTTATAAAACATAAACCAAACGTTGGAGGTGGTCATTTCTTAATGCGCAGTAATAAACTCGGCACTCTAAAGCACCCGAGAGCGTATTTTTCGATGCCAACCTAACCAGAGTTACGGGAGCGGCACAATTCAGAAAAAGCGCTCAGCTCGCCGAGAAAATGCGATTTAAGCAATAAAATTAAAAATGCTTATAAAACATAAACCAAACGTTGGAGGTGGTCATTTCTTAATGCGCAGTGAATAACTCGGCACTCTAAAGCACCCGAGAGCGTTTTTTTCGATGCCAACCTAACCAGAGTGACGGGAGCGGCACAATTCAGAAAAAGTGCTCAGCTCGCCGAGAAAATACGATTTAAGCAATAAAATTAAAAATGCTTATAAAACATAAACCAAACGTTGGAGGTGGTCATTTCTTAATGCGCAGTAATAAACTCGGCACTCTAAAGCACCCGTGAGCGTTTTTTTCGATGCCAACCTAACCAGAGTGACGGGAGCGGCACAATTCAGAAAAAGTGCTCAGCTCGCCGAGAAAATGCGATTTAAGCAATAAAATTAAAAATGCTTATAAAACATAAACCAAACGTTGGAGGTGGTCATTTCTTCATGTGCAGTGATAAAGTCGGCACTCTAAAGCACCCGAGAGCGTTTTTTTCGATGCCAACCTAACCAGAGTGACGGGAGCGGCACAATTCAGAAAAAGTGCTCAGCTCGCCGAGAAAATGCGATTTAAGCAATAAAATTACAAATGCTTATTAAACATAAACCAAACGTTGGAGGTGGTCATTTCTTCATGCGCAGTGATAAACTCGGCACTCTAAAGCACCCGAGAGCGTTTTTTTCGATGCCAACCTAACCAGAGTGACGGGAGCGGCACAATTCAGAAAAAGTGCTCAGCTCGCCGAGAAAATGCGATTTAAGCAATAAAATTAAAAATGCTTATAAAACAAACCAAACGTTGGAGGTGGTCATTTCTTAATGCGCAGTAATAAACTCGGCACTCTAAAGCACCCGAGAGCGTTTTTTTCGATGCCAACCTAACCAGAGTGACGGGAGCGGCACAATTCAGAAAAAGTGCTCAGCTCGCCGAGAAAATGCGATTTAAGCAATAAAATTAAAAATGCTTATTAAACATAAACCAAACGTTGGAGGTGGTCATTTCTTCATGCGCAGTGAATAACTCGGCACTCTAAAGCACCCGAGAGCGTTTTTTTCGATGCCAACCTAACCAGAGTGACGGGAGCGGCACAATTCAGAAAAAGCGCTCAGCTCGCCGAGAAAATGCGATTTAAGCAATAAAATTAAAAATGCTTATAAAACATAAACCAAACGTTGGAGGTGGTCATTTCTTAATGCGCAGTAATAAACTCGGCACTCTAAAGCACCCGAGAGCGTTTTTTTCGATGCCAACCTAACCAGAGTGACGGGAGCGGCACAATTCAGAAAAAGTGCTCAGCTCGCCGAGAAAATGCGATTTAAGCAATAAAATTAAAAATGCTTATAAAACATAAACCAAACGTTGGAGGTGGTCATTTCTTAATGCGCAGTAATAAACTCGGCACTCTAAAGCACCCGAGAGCGTTTTTTTCGATGCCAACCTAACCAGAGTGACGGGAGCGGCACAATTCAGAAAAAGTGCTCAGCTCGCCGAGAAAATGCGATTTAGGCAATAAAATTAAAAATGCTTATAAAACATAAACCAAACGTTGGAGGTGGTCATTTCTTAATGCGCAGTAATAAACTCGGCACTCTAAAGCACCCGAGAGCGTTTTTTTCGATGCCAACCTAACCAGAGTGACGGGAGCGGCACAATTCAGAAAAAGCGCTCAGCTCGCCGAGAAAATGCGATTTAAGCAATAAAATTAAAAATGCTTATAAAACATAAACCAAACGTTGGAGGTGGTCATTTCTTCATGCGCAGTGAATAACTCGGCACTCTAAAGCACCCGAGAGCGTTTTTTTCGATGCCAAGTGACGGGAGCGGCACAATTCAGAAAAAGTGCTCAGCTCGCCGAGAAAATGCGATTTAAGCAATAAAATTAAAAATGCTTATAAAACATAAACCAAACGTTGGAGGTGGTCATTTCTTAATGCGCAGTAATAAACTCGGCACTCTAAAGCACCCGAGAGCGTTTTTTTCGATGCCAACCTAACCAGAGTGACGGGAGCGGCACAATTCAGAAAAAGTGCTCAGCTCGCCGAGAAAATGCGATTTAAGCAATAAAATTAAAAATGCTTATAAAACATAAACCAAACGTTGGAGGTGGTCATTTCTTAATGCACAGTAATAAACTCGGCACTCTAAAGCACCCGAGAGCGTTTTTTTCGATGCCAACCTAACCAGAGTTACGGGAGCGGCACAATTCAGAAAAAGCGCTCAGCTCGCCGAGAAAATGCGATTTAAGCAATACAATTAAAAATGCTTATAAAACATAAACCAAACGTTGGAGGTGGTCATTTCTTCATGCGCAGTGAATAACTCGGCACTCTAAAGCACCCGAGAGCGTTTTTTTCGATGCCAACCTAACCAGAGTGACGGGAGCGGCACAATTCAGAAAAAGTGCTCAGCTCGCCGAGAAAATGCGATTTAAGCAATAAAATTAAAAATGCTTATTAAACATAAACCAAACGTTGGAGGTGGTCATTTCTTCATGCGCAGTGATAAACTCGGCACTCTAAAGCACCCGAGAGCGTTTTTTTCGATGCCAACCTAACCAGAGTGACGGGAGCGGCACAATTCAGAAAAAGTGCTCAGCTCGCCGAGAAAATGCGATTTAAGCAATAAAATTAAAAATGCTTATAAAACATAAACCAAACGTTAGAGGTGGTCATTTCTTAATGCGCAGTAATAAACTCGGCACTCTAAAGCACCCGAGAGCGTTTTTTTCGATGCCAACCTAACCAGAGTGACGGGAGCGGCACAATTCAGAAAAAGTGCTCAGCTCGCCGAGAAAATGCGATTTAAGCAATAAAATTAAAAATGCTTATTAAACATAAACCAAACGTTGGAGGTGGTCATTTCTTCATGCGCAGTGAATAACTCGGCACTCTAAAGCACCCGAGAGCGTTTTTTTCGATGCCAACCTAACCAGAGTGACGGGAGCGGCACAATTCAGAAAAAGCGCTCAGCTCGCCGAGAAAATGCGATTTAAGCAATAAAATTAAAAATGCTTATAAAACATAAACCAAACGTTGGAGGTGGTCATTTCTTAATGCGCAGTAATAAACTCGGCACTCTAAAGCACCCGAGAGCGTTTTTTTCGATGCCAACCTAACCAGAGTGACGGGAGCGGCACAATTCAGAAAAAGTGCTCAGCTCGCCGAGAAAATGCGATTTAAGCAATAAAATTAAAAATGCTTATTAAACATAAACCAAACGTTGGAGGTGGTCATTTCTTCATGCGCAGTGAATAACTCGGCACTCTAAAGCACCCGAGAGCGTTTTTTTCGATGCCAACCTAACCAGAGTGACGGGCGCGGCACAATTCAGAAAAAGCGCTCAGCTCGCCGAGAAAATGCAATTTAAGCAATAAAATTAAAAATGCTTATAAAACATAAACCAAACGTTGGAGGTGGTCATTTCTTAATGCGCAGTAATAAACTCGGCACTCTAAAGCACCCGAGAGCGTTTTTTTCGATGCCAACCTAACGAGAGTGACGGGAGCGGCACAATTCAGAAAAAGTGCTCAGCTCGCCGAGAAAATGCGATTTAAGCAATAAAATTAAAAATGCTTATTAAACATAAACCAAACGTTGGAGGTGGTCATTTCTTCATGCGCAGTGAATAACTCGGCACTCTAAAGCACCCGATAGCGTTTTTTTCGATGCCAACCTAACCAGAGTGACGGGAGCGGCACAATTCAGAAAAAGTGCTCAGCTCGCCGAGAAAATGCGATTTAAGCAATAAAATTAAAAATGCTTATAAAACATAAACCAAACGTTGGAGGTGGTCATTTCTTAATGCGCAGTAGTAAACTCGGCACTCTAAAGCACCCGAGAGCGTTTTTTTCGATGCCAACCTAACCAGAGTGACGGGAGCGGCACAATTCAGAAAAAGTGCTCAGCTCGCCGAGAAAATGCGATTTAAGCAATAAAATTAAAAATGCTTATAAAACATAAACCAAACGTTGGAGGTGGTCATTTCTTAATGCGCAGTAATAAACTCGGCACTCTAAAGCACCCGAGAGCGTTTTTTTTCGATGCCAACCTAACCAGAGTGACGGGAGCGGCACAATTCAGAAAAAGCGCTCAGCTCGCCGAGAAAATGCGATTTAAGCAATAAAATTAAAAATGCTTATAAAACATAAACCAAACGTTGGAGGTGGTCATTTCTTCGTGCGCAGTGAATAACTCGGCACTCTAAAGCACCCGAGAGCGTTTTTTTCGATGCCGACCTAACCAGAGTGACGGGAGCGGCACAATTCAGAAAAAGTGCTCAGCTCGCCGAGAAAATGCGATTTAAGCAATAAAATTAAAAATGCTTATAAAACATAAACCAAACGTTGGAGGTGGTCATTTCTTAATGCGCAGTAATAAACTCGGCACTCTAAAGCACCCGTGAGCGTTTTTTTCGATGCCAACCTAACCAGAGTGACGGGAGCGGCACAATTCAGAAAAAGTGCTCAGCTCGCCGAGAAAATGCGATTTAAGCAATAAAATTAAAAATGCTTATAAAACATAAACCAAACGTTGGAGGTGGTCATTTCTTCATGCGCAGTGATAAAGTCGGCACTCTAAAGCACCCGAGAGCGTTTTTTTCGATGCCAACCTAACCAGAGTGACGGGAGCGGCACAATTCAGAAAAAGTGCTCAGCTCGCCGAGAAAATGCGATTTAAGCAATAAAATTAAAAATGCTTATTAAACATAAACCAAACGTTGGAGGTGGTCATTTCTTCATGCGCAGTGATAAACTCGGCACTCTAAAGCACCCGAGAGCGTTTTTTTCGATGCCAACCTAACCAGAGTGACGGGAGCGGCACAATTCAGAAAAAGTGCTCAGCTCGCCGAGAAAATGCGATTTAAGCAATAAAATTAAAAATGCTTATAAAACATAAACCAAACGTTGGAGGTGGTCATTTCTTAATGCGCAGTAATAAACTCGGCACTCTAAAGCACCCGAGAGCGTTTTTTTCGATGCCAACCTAACCAGAGTGACGGGAGCGGCACAATTCAGAAAAAGTGCTCAGCTCGCCGAGAAAATGCGATTTAAGCAATAAAATTAAAAATGCTTATTAAACATAAACCAAACGTTGGAGGTGGTCATTTCTTCATGCGCAGTGAATAAGTCGGCACTCTAAAGCACCCGAGAGCGTTTTTTTCGATGCCAACCTAACCAGAGTGACGGGAGCGGCACAATTCAGAAAAAGCGCTCAGCTCGCCGAGAAAATGCGATTTAAGCAATAAAATTAAAAATGCTTATAAAACATAAACCAAACGTTGGAGGTGGTCATTTCTTAATGCGCAGTAATAAACTCGGCACTCTAAAGCACCCGAGAGCGTTTTTTTCGATGCCAACCTAACCAGAGTGACGGGAGCGGCACAATTCAGAAAAAGTGCTCAGCTCGCCGAGAAAATGCGATTTAAGCAATAAAATTAAAAATGCTTATTAAACATAAACCAAACGTTGGAGGTGGTCATTTCTTCATGCGCAGTGAATAACTCGGCACTCTAAAGCACCCGAGAGCGTTTTTTTCGATGCCAACCTAACCAGAGTGACGGGAGCGGCACAATTCAGAAAAAGCGCTCAGCTCGCCGAGAAAATGCGATTTAAGCAATAAAATTAAAAATGCTTATTAAACATAAACCAAACATTGGAGGTGGTCATTTCTTCATGCGCAGTGAATAACTCGGCACTCTAAAGCACCCGAGAGCGTTTTTTTCGATGCCAACCTAACCAGAGTGACGGGAGCGGCACAATTCAGAAAAAGCGCTCAGCTCGCCGAGAAAATGCGATTTAAGCAATAAAATTAAAAATGCTTATAAAACATAAACCAAACGTTGGAGGTGGTCATTTCTTCATGCGCAGTGATAAACTCGGCACTCTAAAGCACCCGAGAGCGTTTTTTTCGATGCCAACCTAACCAGAGTGACGGGAGCGGCACAATTCAGAAAAAGTGCTCAGCTCGCCGAGAAAATGCGATTTAAGCAATAAAATTAAAAATGCTTATAAAACATAAACCAAACGTTGGAGGTGGTCATTTCTTCATGCGCAGTGATAAACTCGGCACTCTAAAGCACCCGAGAGCGTTTTTTTCGATGCCAACCTAACCAGAGTGACGGGAGCGGCACAATTCAGAAAAAGTGCTCAGCTCGCCGAGAAAATGCGATTCAAGCAATAAAATTAAAAATGCTTATTAAACATAAACCAAACGTTGGAGGTGGTCATTTCTTCATGCGCAGTGAATAACTCGGCACTCTAAAGCACCCGATAGCGTTTTTTTCGATGCCAACCTAACCAGAGTGACGGGAGCGGCACAATTCAGAAAAAGTGCTCAGCTCGCCGAGAAAATGCGATTTAAGCAATAAAATTAAAAATGCTTCTAAAACATAAACCAAACGTTGGAGGTGGTCATTTCTTAATGCGCAGTAATAAACTCGGCACTCTAAAGCACCCGAGAGCGTTTTTTTCGATGCCAACCTAACCAGAGTGACGGGAGCGGCACAATTCAGAAAAAGTGCTCAGCTCGCCGAGAAAATGCGATTTAAGCAATAAAATTAAAAATGCTTATAAAACATAAACCAAATGTTGGAGGTGGTCATTTCTTAATGCGCAGTAATAAACTCGGCACTCTAAAGCACCCGAGAGCGTTTTTTTCGATGCCAACCTAACCAGAGTGACGGGAGCGGCACAATTCAGAAAAAGCGCTCAGCTCGCCGAGAAAATGCGATTTAAGCAATAAAATTAAAAATGCTTATAAAACATAAACCAAACGTTGGAGGTGGTCATTTCCTAATGCGCAGTAATAAACTCGGCACTCTAAAGCACCCGAGAGCGTTTTTTTCGATGCCAACCTAACCAGAGTGACGGGAGCGGCACAATTCAGAAAAAGTGCTCAGCTCGCCGAGAAAATGCGATTTAAGCAATAAAATTAAAAATCCTTATAAAACATAAACCAAACGTTGGAGGTGGTCATTTCTTAATGCGCAGTAATAAACTCGGCACTCTAAAGCACCCGAGAGCGTTTTTTTCGATGCCAACCTAACCAGAGTGACGGGAGCGGCACAATTCAGAAAAAGCGCTCAGCTCGCCGAGAAAATGCGATTTAAGCAATAAAATTAAAAATGCTTATAAAACATAAACCAAACGTTGGAGGTGGTCATTTCCTAATGCGCAGTAATAAACTCGGCACTCTAAAGCACCCGAGAGCGTTTTTTTCGATGCCAACCTAACCAGAGTGACGGGAGCGGCACAATTCAGAAAAAGTGCTCAGCTCGCCGAGAAAATGCGATTTAAGCAATAAAATTAAAAATGCTTATAAAACATAAACCAAACGTTGGAGGTGGTCATTTCTTAATGCGCAGTAATAAACTCGGCACTCTAAAGCACCCGAGAGCGTTTTTTTCGATGCCAACCTAACCAGAGTGACGGGAGCGGCACAATTCAGAAAAAGCGCTCAGCTCGCCGAGAAAATGCGATTTAAGCAATAAAATTAAAAATGCTTATAAAACATAAACCAAACGTTGGAGGTGGTCATTTCCTAATGCGCAGTAATAAACTCGGCACTCTAAAGCACCCGAGAGCGTTTTTTTCGATGCCAACCTAACCAGAGTGACGGGAGCGGCACAATTCAGAAAAAGTGCTCAGCTCGCCGAGAAAATGCGATTTAAGCAATAAAATTAAAAATCCTTATTAAACATAAACCAAACGTTGGAGGTGGTCATTTCTTCATGCGCAGTGAATAACTCGGCACTCTAAAGCACCCGAGAGCGTTTTTTTCGATGCCAACCTAACCAGAGTGACGGGAGCGGCACAATTCAGAAAAAGCGCTCAGCTCGCCGAGAAAATGCGATTTAAGCAATAAAATTAAAAATGCTTATTAAACATAAACCAAACATTGGAGGTGGTCATTTCTTCATGCGCAGTGAATAACTCGGCACTCTAAAGCACCCGAGAGCGTTTTTTTCGATGCCAACCTAACCAGAGTGACGGGAGCGGCACAATTCAGAAAAAGCGCTCAGCTCGCCGAGAAAATGCGATTTAAGCAATAAAATTAAAAATGCTTATAAAACATAAACCAAACGTTGGAGGTGGTCATTTCGTCATGCGCAGTGATAAACTCGGCACTCTAAAGCACCCGAGAGCGTTTTTTTCGATGCCAACCTAACCAGAGTGACGGGAGCGGCACAATTCAGAAAAAGTGCTCAGCTCGCCGAGAAAATGCGATTTAAGCAATAAAATTAAAAATGCTTATAAAACATAAACCAAACGTTGGAGGTGGTCATTTCTTCATGCGCAGTGAATAACTCGGCACTCTAAAGCACCCGAGAGCGTTTTTTTCGATGCCAACCTAACCAGAGTGACGGGAGCGGCACAATTCAGAAAAAGTGCTCAGCTCGCCGAGAAAATGCGATTTAAGCAATAAAATTAAAAATGCTTATAAAACATAAACCAAACGTTGGAGGTGGTCATTTCTTAATGCGCAGTAATAAACTCGGCACTCTAGAGCACCCGAGAGCGTTTTTTTCGATGCCAACCTAACCAGAGTGACGGGAGCGGCACAATTCAGAAAAAGTGCTCAGCTCGCCGAGAAAATGCGATTTAAGCAATAAAATTAAAAATGCTTATAAAACATAAACCAAACGTTGGAAGTGGTCATTTCTTCATGCGCAGTGATAAACTCGGCACTCTAAAGCACCCGAGAGCGTTTTTTTCGATGCCAACCTAACCAGAGTTACGGGAGCGGCACAATTCAGAAAAAGCGCTCAGCTCGCCGAGAAAATGCGATTTAAGCAATAAAATTAAAAATGCTTATAAAACATAAACCAAACGTTGGAGGTGGTCATTTCTTCATGCGCAGTGATAAACTCGGCACTCTAAAGCACCCGAGAGCGTTTTTTTCGATGCCAACCTAACCAGAGTGACGGGAGCGGCACAATTCAGAAAAAGCGCTCAGCTCGCCGAGAAAATGCGATTTAAGCAATAAAATTAAAAATGCTTATAAAACATAAACCAAACGTTGGAGGTGGTCATTTCTTAATGCGCAGTAATAAACTCGGCACTCTAAAGCACCCGAGAGCGTTTTTTTCGATGCCAACCTAACCAGAGTGACGGGAGCGGCACAATTCAGAAAAAGTGCTCAGCTCGCCGAGAAAATGCGATTTAAGCAATAAAATTAAAAATGCTTATAAAACATAAACCAAACGTTGGAGGTGGTCATTTCTCAATGCGCAGTAATAAACTCGGCACTCTAAAGCACCCGAGAGCGTTTTTTTCGATGCCAACCTAACCAGAGTGACGGGAGCGGCACAATTCAGAAAAAGTGCTCAGCTCGCCGAGAAAATGCGATTTAAGCAATAAAATTAAAAATCCTTATAAAACATAAACCAAACGTTGGAGGTGGTCATTTCTTAATGCGCAGTAATAAACTCGGCACTCTAAAGCACCCGAGAGCGTTTTTTTCGATGCCAACCTAACCAGAGTGACGGGAGCGGCACAATTCAGAAAAAGCGCTAAGCTCGCCGAGAAAATGCGATTTAAGCAATAAAATTAAAAATGCTTATAAAACATAAACCAAACGTTGGAGGTGGTCATTTCCTAATGCGCAGTAATAAACTCGGCACTCTAAAGCACCCGAGAGCGTTTTTTTCGATGCCAACCTAACCAGAGTGACGGGAGCGGCACAATTCAGAAAAAGTGCTCAGCTCGCCGAGAAAATGCGATTTAAGCAATAAAATTAAAAATGCTTATTAAACATAAACCAAACGTTGGAGGTGGTCATTTCTTCATGCGCAGTGAATAACCTGGCACTCTAAAGCACCCGAGAGCGTTTTTTTCGATGCCAACCTAACCAGAGTGACGGGAGCGGCACAATTCAGAAAAAGCGCTCAGCTCGCCGAGAAAATGCGATTTAAGCAATAAAATTAAAAATGCTTATTAAACATAAACCAAACATTGGAGGTGGTCATTTCTTCATGCGCAGTAATAAACTCGGCACTCTAAAGCACCCGAGAGCGTTTTTTTCGATGCCAACCTAACCAGAGTGACGGGAGCGGCACAATTCAGAAAAAGTGCTCAGCTCGCCGAGAAAATGCGATTTAAGCAATAAAATTAAAAATGCTTATAAAACATAAACCAAACGTTGGAGGTGGTCATTTCTTAATGCGCAGTAATAAACTCGGCACTCTAGAGCACCCGAGAGCGTTTTTTTCGATGCCAACCTAACCAGAGTGACGGGAGCGGCACAATTCAGAAAAAGTGCTCAGCTCGCCGAGAAAATGCGATTTAAGCAATAAAATTAAAAATGCTTATAAAACATAAACCAAACGTTGGAAGTGGTCATTTCTTCATGCGCAGTGATAAACTCGGCACTCTAAAGCACCCGAGAGCGTTTTTTTCGATGCCAACCTAACCAGAGTTACGGGAGCGGCACAATTCAGAAAAAGCGCTCAGCTCGCCGAGAAAATGCGATTTAAGCAATAAAATTAAAAATGCTTATAAAACATAAACCAAACGTTGGAGGTGGTCATTTCTTCATGCGCGGTGATAAACTCGGCACTCTAAAGCACCCGAGAGCGTTTTCTTCGATGCCAACCTAACCAGAGTGACGGGAGCGGCACAATTCAGAAAAAGCGCTCAGCTCGCCGAGAAAATGCGATTTAAGCAATAAAATTAAAAATGCTTATAAAACATAAACCAAACGTTGGAGGTGGTCATTTCTTCATGCGCAGTGATAAACTCGGCACTCTAAAGCACCCGAGAGCGTTTTTTTCGATGCCAACCTAACCAGAGTGACGGGAGCGGCACAATTCAGAAAAAGTGTTCAGCTCGCCGAGAAAATGCGATTTAAGCAATAAAATTAAAAATGCTTATAAAACATAAACCAAACGTTGGAGGTGGTCATTTCTTCATGCGCAGTGAATAACTCGGCACTCTAAAGCACCCGAGAGCGTTTTTTTCGATGCCAACCTAACCAGAGTGACGGGAGCGGCACAATTCAGAAAAAGTGCTCAGCTCGCCGAGAAAATGCGATTTAAGCAATAAAATTAAAAATGCTTATAAAACATAAACCAAACGTTGGAGGTGGTCATTTCTTAATGCGCAGTAATAAACTCGGCACTCTAAAGCACCCGAGAGCGTTTTTTTCGATGCCAACCTAACCAGAGTGACGGGAGCGGCACAATTCAGAAAAAGTGCTCAGCTCGCCGAGAAAATGCGATTTAAGCAATAAAATTAAAAATGCTTATAAAACATAAACCAAACGTTGGAGGTGGTCATTTCTTAATGCGCAGTAATAAACTCGGCACTCTAAAGCACCCGAGAGCGTTTTTTTCGATGCCAACCTAACCAGAGTGACGGGAGCGGCACAATTCAGAAAAAGTGCTCAGCTCGCCGAGAAAATGCGATTTAAGCAATAAAATTAAAAATGCTTATAAAACATAAACCAAACGTTGGAGGTGGTCATTTCTTAATGCGCAGTAATAAACTCGTTACTCTAAAGCACCCGAGAGCGTTTTTTTCGATGCCAACCTAACCAGAGTGACGGGAGCGGCACAATTCAGAATAAGTGCTCAGCTCGCCGAGAAAATGCGATTTAAGCAATAAAATTAAAAATGCTTATTAAACATAAACCAAACGTTGGAGGTGGTCATTTCTTCATGCGCAGTGAATAACTCGGCACTCTAAAGCACCCGAGAGCGTTTTTTTCGATGCCAACCTAACCAGAGTGACGGGAGCGGCACAATTCAGAAAAAGCGCTCAGCTCGCCGAGAAAATGCGATTTAAGCAATAAAATTAAAAATGCTTATTAAACATAAACCAAACATTGGAGGTGGTCATTTCTTCATGCGCAGTGAATAACTCGGCACTCTAAAGCACCCGAGAGCGTTTTTTTCGATGCCAACCTAACCAGAGTGACGGGAGCGGCACAATTCAGAAAAAGCGCTCAGCTCGCCGAGAAAATGCGATTTAAGCAATAAAATTAAAAATGCTTATAAAACATAAACCAAACGTTGGAGGTGGTCATTTCTTCATGCGCAGTGATAAACTCGGCACTCTAAAGCACCCGAGAGCGTTTTTTTCGATGCCAACCTAACCAGAGTTACGGGAGCGGCACAATTCAGAAAAAGCGCTCAGCTCGCCGAGAAAATGCGATTTAAGCAATAAAATTAAAAATGCTTATAAAACATAAACCAAACGTTGGAGGTGGTCATTTCTTCATGCGCAGTGATAAACTCGGCACTCTAAAGCACCCGAGAGCGTTTTTTTCGATGCCAACCTAACCAGAGTGACGGGAGCGGCACAATTCAGAAAAAGCGCTCAGCTCGCCGAGAAAATGCGATTTAAGCAATAAAATTAAAAATGCTTATAAAACATAAACCAAACGTTGGAGGTGGTCATTTCTTAATGCGCAGTAATAAACTCGGCACTCTAAAGCACCCGAGAGCGTTTTTTTCGATGCCAACCTAACCAGAGTGACGGGAGCGGCACAATTCAGAAAAAGTGCTCAGCTCGCCGAGAAAATGCGATTTAAGCAATAAAATTAAAAATGCTTATAAAACATAAACCAAACGTTGGAGGTGGTCATTTCTCAATGCGCAGTAATAAACTCGGCACTCTAAAGCACCCGAGAGCGTTTTTTTCGATGCCAACCTAACCAGAGTGACGGGAGCGGCACAATTCAGAAAAAGTGCTCAGCTCGCCGAGAAAATGCGATTTAAGCAATAAAATTAAAAATGCTTATAAAACATAAACCAAACGTTGGAGGTGGTCATTTCTTAATGCGCAGTAATAAACTCGGCACTCTAAAGCACCCGAGAGCGTTTTTTTCGATGCCAACCTAACCAGAGTGACGGGAGCGGCACAATTCAGAAAAAGCGCTCAGCTCGCCGAGAAAATGCGATTTAAGCAATAAAATTAAAAATGCTTATAAAACATAAACCAAACGTTGGAGGTGGTCATTTCCTAATGCGCAGTAATAAACTCGGCACTCTAAAGCACCCGAGAGCGTTTTTTTCGATGCCAACCTAACCAGAGTGACGGGAGCGGCACAATTCAGAAAAAGTGCCCAGCTCGCCGAGAAAATGCGATTTAAGCAATAAAATTAAAAATGCTTATTAAACATAAACCAAACGTTGGAGGTGGTCATTTCTTCATGCGCAGTGAATAACTCGGCACTCTAAAGCACCCGAGAGCGTTTTTTTCGATGCCAACCTAACCAGAGTGACGGGAGCGGCACAATTCAGAAAAAGCGCTCAGCTCGCCGAGAAAATGCGATTTAAGCAATAAAATTAAAAATGCTTATTAAACATAAACCAAACGTTGGAGGTGGTCATTTCTTAATGCGCAGTAATAAACTCGGCACTCTAAAGCACCCGAGAGCGTTTTTTTCGATGCCAACCTAACCAGAGTGACGGGAGCGGCACAATTCAGAAAAAGTGCTCAGCTCGCCGAGAAAATGCGATTTAAGCAATAAAATTAAAAATGCTTATTAAACATAAACCAAACGTTGGAGGTGGTCATTTCTTCATGCGCAGTGAATAACTCGGCACTCTAAAGCACCCGAGAGCGTTTTTTTCGATGCCAACAGAGTGACGGGAGCGGCACAATTCAGAAAAAGCGCTCAGCTCGCCGAGAAAATGCGATTTAAGCAATAAAATTAAAAATGCTTATAAAACATAAACCAAACGTTGGAGGTGGTCATTTCTTAATGCGCAGTAATAAACTCGGCACTCTAAAGCACCCGAGAGGGTTTTTTTCGATGCCAACCTAACCAGAGTGACGGGAGCGGCACAATTCAGAAAAAGTGCTCAGCTCGCCGAGAAAATGCGATTTAAGCAATAAAATTAAAAATGCTTATAAAACATAAACCAAACGTTGGAGGTGGTCATTTCTTAATGCGCAGTAATAAACTCGGCACTCTAAAGCACCCGAGAGCGTTTTTTTCGATGCCAACCTAACCAGAGTGACGGGAGCGGCACAATTCAGAAAAAGTGCTCAGCTCGCCGAGAAAATGCGATTTAAGCAATAAAATTAAAAATGCTTATTAAACATAAACCAAACGTTGGAGGTGGTCATTTCTTCATGCGCAGTGAATAACTCGGCACTCTAAAGCACCCGATAGCGTTTTTTTCGATGCCAACCTAACCAGAGTGACGGGAGCGGCACAATTCAGAAAAAGTGCTCAGCTCGCCGAGAAAATGCGATTTAAGCAATAAAATTAAAAATGCTTATAAAACATAAACCAAACGTTGGAGGTGGTCATTTCTTAATGCGCAGTAATAAACTCGGCACTCTAAAGCACCCGAGAGCGTTTTTTTCGATGCCAACCTAACCAGAGTGACGGGAGCGGCACAATTCAGAAAAAGTGCTCAGCTCGCCGAGAAAATTCGATTTAAGCAATAAAATTAAAAATGCTTATAAAACATAAACCAAACGTTGGAGGTGGTCATTTCTTAATGCGCAGTAATAAACTCGGCACTCTAAAGCACCCGAGAGCGTTTTTTTCGATGCCAACCTAACCAGAGTGACGGGAGCGGCACAATTCAGAAAAAGCGCTCAGCTCGCCGAGAAAATGCGATTTAAGCAATAAAATTAAAAATGCTTATAAAACATAAACCAAACGTTGGAGGTGGTCATTTCTACGTGCGCAGTAATAAACTCGGCACTCTAAAGCACCCGAGAGCGTTTTTTTCGATGCCAACCTAACCAGAGTGACGGGAGCGGCACAATTCAGAAAAAGTGCTCAGCTCGCCGAGAAAATGCGATTTAGGCAATAAAATTAAAAATGCTTATAAAACATAAACCAAACGTTGGAGGTGGTCATTTCTTAATGCGCAGTAATAAACTCGGCACTCTAAAGCACCCGAGAGCGTTTTTTTCGATGCCAACCTAACCAGAGTGACGGGAGCGGCACAATTCAGAAAAAGCGCTCAGCTCGCCGAGAAAATGCGATTTAAGCAATAAAATTAAAAATGCTTATAAAACATAAACCAAACGTTGGAGGTGGTCATTTCTTCATGCGCAGTGAATAACTCGGCACTCTAAAGCACCCGAGAGCGTTTTTTTCGATGCCAAGTGACGGGAGCGGCACAATTCAGAAAAAGTGCTCAGCTTGCCGAGAAAATGCGATTTAAGCAATAAAATTAAAAATGCTTATAAAACATAAACCAAACGTTGGAGGTGGTCATTTCTTATTGCGCAGTAATAAACTCGGCACTCTAAAGCACCCGAGAGCGTTTTTTTCGATGCCAACCTAACCAGAGTGACGGGAGCGGCACAATTCAGAAAAAGTGCTCAGCTCGCCGAGAAAATGCGATTTAAGCAATAAAATTAAAAATGCTTATAAAACATAAACCAAACGTTGGAGGTGGTCATTTCTCAATGCGCAGTAATAAACTCGGCACTCTAAAGCACCCGAGAGCGTTTTTTTCGATGCCAACCTAACCAGAGTGACGGGAGCGGCACAATTCAGAAAAAGTGCTCAGCTCGCCGAGAAAATGCGATTTAAGCAATAAAATTAAAAATGCTTATAAAACATAAACCAAACGTTGGAGGTGGTCATTTCTTAATGCGCAGTAATAAACTCGGCACTCTAAAGCACCCGAGAGCGTTTTTTTCGATGCCAACCTAACCAGAGTGACGGGAGCGGCACAATTCAGAATAAGTGCTCAGCTCGCCGAGAAAATGCGATTTAAGCAATAAAATTAAAAATGCTTATTAAACATAAACCAAACGTTGGAGGTGGTCATTTCTTCATGCGCAGTGAATAACTCGGCACTCTAAAGCACCCGAGAGCGTTTTTTTCGATGCCAACCTAACCAGAGTGACGGGAGCGGCACAATTCAGAAAAAGCGCTCAGCTCGCCGAGAAAATGCGATTTAAGCAATAAAATTAAAAATGCTTATTAAACATAAACCAAACATTGGAGGTGGTCATTTCTTCATGCGCAGTGAATAACTCGGCACTCTAAAGCACCCGAGAGCGTTTTTTTCGATGCCAACCTAACCAGAGTGACGGGAGCGGCACAATTCAGAAAAAGCGCTCAGCTCGCCGAGAAAATGCGATTTAAGCAATAAAATTAAAAATGCTTATAAAACATAAACCAAACGTTGGAGGTGGTCATTTCTTCATGCGCAGTGATAAACTCGGCACTCTAAAGCACCCGAGAGCGTTTTTTTCGATGCCAACCTAACCAGAGTGACGGGAGCGGCACAATTCAGAAAAAGTGCTCAGCTCGCCGAGAAAATGCGATTTAAGCAATACAATTAAAAATGCTTATAAAACATAAACCAAACGTTGGAGGTGGTCATTTCTTCATGCGCAGTAATAAACTCGGCACTCTAAAGCACCCGAGAGCGTTTTTTTCGATGCCAACCTAACCAGAGTGACGGGAGCGGCACAATTCAGAAAAAGTGCTCAGCTCGCCGAGAAAATGCGATTTAAGCAATAAAATTAAAAATGCTTATAAAACATAAACCAAACGTTGGAAGTGGTCATTTCTTCATGCGCAGTGATAAACTCGGCACTCTAAAGCACCCGAGAGCGTTTTTTTCGATGCCAACCTAACCAGAGTTACGGGAGCGGCACAATTCAGAAAAAGCGCTCAGCTCGCCGAGAAAATATGATTTAAGCAATAAAATTAAAAATGCTTATAAAACATAAACCAAACGTTGGAGGTGGTCATTTCTTCATGCGCAGTGATAAACTCGGCACTCTAAAGCACCCGAGAGCGTTTTTTTCGATGCCAACCTAACCAGAGTGACGGGAGCGGCACAATTCAGAAAAAGCGCTCAGCTCGCCGAGAAAATGCGATTTAAGCAATAAAATTAAAAATGCTTATAAAACATAAACCAAACGTTGGAGGTGGTCATTTCTTAATGCGCAGTAATAAACTCGGCACTCTAAAGCACCCGAGAGCGTTTTTTTCGATGCCAACCTAACCAGAGTGACGGGAGCGGCACAATTCAGAAAAAGTGCTCAGCTCGCCGAGAAAATGCGATTTAAGCAATAAAATTAAAAATGCTTATAAAACATAAACCAAACGTTGGAGGTGGTCATTTCTCAATGCGCAGTAATAAACTCGGCACTCTAAAGCACCCGAGAGCGTTTTTTTCGATGCCAACCTAACCAGAGTGACGGGAGCGGCACAATTCAGAAAAAGTGCTCAGCTCGCCGAGAAAATGCGATTTAAGCAATAAAATTAAAAATGCTTATAAAACATAAACCAAACGTTGGAGGTGGTCATTTCTTAATGCGCAGTAATAAACTCGGCACTCTAAAGCACCCGAGAGCGTTTTTTTCGATGCCAACCTAACCAGAGTGACGGGAGCGGCACAATTCAGAAAAAGCGCTCAGCTCGCCGAGAAAATGCGATTTAAGCAATAAAATTAAAAATGCTTATAAAACATAAACCAAACGTTGGAGGTGGTCATTTCCTAATGCGCAGTAATAAACTCGGCACTCTAAAGCACCCGAGAGCGTTTTTTTCGATGCCAACCTAACCAGAGTGACGGGAGCGGCACAATTCAGAAAAAGTGCTCAGCTCGCCGAGAAAATGCGATTTAAGCAATAAAATTAAAAATGCTTATTAAACATAAACCAAACGTTGGAGGTGGTCATTTCTTCATGCGCAGTGAATAACTCGGCACTCTAAAGCACCCGAGAGCGTTTTTTTCGATGCCAACCTAACCAGAGTGACGGGAGCGGCACAATTCAGAAAAAGCGCTCAGCTCGCCGAGAAAATGCGATTTAAGCAATAAAATTAAAAATGCTTATTAAACATAAACCAAACGTTGGAGGTGGTCATTTCTTAATGCGCAGTAATAAACTCGGCACTCTAAAGCACCCGAGAGCGTTTTTTTCGATGCCAACCTAACCAGAGTGACGGGAGCGGCACAATTCAGAAAAAGTGCTCAGCTCGCCGAGAAAATGCGATTTAAGCAATAAAATTAAAAATGCTTATTAAACATAAACCAAACGTTGGAGGTGGTCATTTCTTCATGCGCAGTGAATAACTCGGCACTCTAAAGCACCCGAGAGCGTTTTTTTCGATGCCAACCTAACCAGAGTGACGGGAGCGGCACAATTCAGAAAAAGTGCTCAGCTCGCCGAGAAAATGCGATTTAGGCAATAAAATTAAAAATGCTTATAAAACATAAACCAAACGTTGGAGGTGGTCATTTCTTAATGCGCAGTAATAAACTCGGCACTCTAAAGCACCCGAGAGCGTTTTTTTCGATGCCAACCTAACCAGAGTGACGGGAGCGGCACAATTCAGAAAAAGCGCTCAGCTCGCCGAGAAAATGCGATTTAAGCAATAAAATTAAAAATGCTTATAAAACATAAACCAAACGTTGGAGGTGGTCATTTCTTCATGCGCAGTGAATAACTCGGCACTCTAAAGCACCCGAGAGCGTTTTTTTCGATGCCAAGTGACGGGAGCGGCACAATTCAGAAAAAGTGCTCAGCTCGCCGAGAAAATGCGATTTAAGCAATAAAATTAAAAATGCTTATAAAACATAAACCAAACGTTGGAGGTGGTCATTTCTTAATGCACAGTAATAAACTCGGCACTCTAAAGCACCCGAGAGCGTTTTTTTCGATGCCAACCTAACCAGAGTGACGGGAGCGGCACAATTCAGAAAAAGTGCTCAGCTCGCCGAGAAAATGCGATTTAAGCAATAAAATTAAAAATGCTTATAAAACATAAACCAAACGTTGGAGGTGGTCATTTCTTAATGCGCAGTAATAAACTCGGCACTCTAAAGCACCCGAGAGCGTTTTTTTCGATGCCAACCTAACCAGAGTGACGGGAGCGGCACAATTCAGAAAAAGTGCTCAGCTCGCCGAGAAAATGCGATTTAAGCAATAAAATTAAAAATGCTTATTAAACATAAACCAAACGTTGGAGGTGGTCATTTCTTCATGCGCAGTGAATAACTCGGCACTCTAAAGCACCCGATAGCGTTTTTTTCGATGCCAACCTAACCAGAGTGACGGGAGCGGCACAATTCAGAAAAAGTGCTCAGCTCGCCGAGAAAATGCGATTTAAGCAATAAAATTAAAAATGCTTATAAAACATAAACCAAACGTTGGAGGTGGTCATTTCTTAATGCGCAGTAATAAACTCGGCACTCTAAAGCACCCGAGAGCGTTTTTTTCGATGCCAACCTAACCAGAGTGACGGGAGCGGCACAATTCAGAAAAAGTGCTCAGCTCACCGAGAAAATGCGATTTAAGCAATAAAATTAAAAATGCTTATAAAACATAAACCAAACGTTGGAGGTGGTCATTTCTTAATGCGCAGTAATAAACTCGGCACTCTAAAGCACCCGAGAGCGTTTTTTTCGATGCCAACCTAACCAGAGTTACGGGAGCGGCACAATTCAGAAAAAGCGCTCAGCTCGCCGAGAAAATGCGATTTAAGCAATAAAATTAAAAATGCTTATAAAACATAAACCAAACGTTGGAGGTGGTCATTTCTTCATGCGCAGTGAATAACTCGGCACTCTAAAGCACCCGAGAGCGTTTTTTTCGATGCCAACCTAACCAGAGTGACGGGAGCGGCACAATTCAGAAAAAGTGCTCAGCTCGCCGAGAAAATGCGATTTAAGCAATAAAATTAAAAATGCTTATAAAACATAAACCAAACGTTGGAGGTGGTCATTTCTTAATGCGCAGTAATAAACTCGGCACTCTAAAGCACCCGTGAGCGTTTTTTTCGATGCCAACCTAACCAGAGTGACGGGAGCGGCACAATTCAGAAAAAGTGCTCAGCTCGCCGAGAAAATGCGATTTAAGCAATAAAATTAAAAATGCTTATAAAACATAAACCAAACGTTGGAGGTGGTCATTTCTTCATGCGCAGTGATAAAGTCGGCACTCTAAAGCACCCGAGAGCGTTTTTTTCGATGCCAACCTAACCAGAGTGACGGGAGCGGCACAATTCAGAAAAAGTGCTCAGCTCGCCGAGAAAATGCGATTTAAGCAATAAAATTAAAAATGCTTATTAAACATAAACCAAACGTTGGAGGTGGTCATTTCTTCATGCGCAGTGATAAACTCGGCACTCTAAAGCACCCGAGAGCGTTTTTTTCGATGCCAACCTAACCAGAGTGACGGGAGCGGCACAATTCAGAAAAAGTGCTCAGCTCGCCGAGAAAATGCGATTTAAGCAATAAAATTAAAAATGCTTATAAAACATAAACCAAACGTTGGAGGTGGTCATTTCTTAATGCGCAGTAATAAACTCGGCACTCTAAAGCACCCGAGAGCGTTTTTTTCGATGCCAACCTAACCAGAGTGACGGGAGCGGCACAATTCAGAAAAAGTGCTCAGCTCGCCGAGAAAATGCGATTTAAGCAATAAAATTAAAAATGCTTATTAAACATAAACCAAACGTTGGAGGTGGTCATTTCTTCATGCGCAGTGAATAACTCGGCACTCTAAAGCACCCGAGAGCGTTTTTTTCGATGCCAACCTAACCAGAGTGACGGGAGCGGCACAATTCAGAAAAAGCGCTCAGCTCGCCGAGAAAATGCGATTTAAGCAATAAAATTAAAAATGCTTATAAAACATAAACCAAACGTTGGAGGTGGTCATTTCTTAATGCGCAGTAATAAACTCGGCACTCTAAAGCACCCGAGAGCGTTTTTTTCGATGCCAACCTAACCAGAGTGACGGGAGCGGCACAATTCAGAAAAAGTGCTCAGCTCGCCGAGAAAATGCGATTTAAGCAATAAAATTAAAAATGCTTATTAAACATAAACCAAACGTTGGAGGTGGTCATTTCTTCATGCGCAGTGAATAACTCGGCACTCTAAAGCACCCGAGAGCGTTTTTTTCGATGCCAACCTAACCAGAGTGACGGGAGCGGCACAATTCAGAAAAAGCGCTCAGCTCGCCGAGAAAATGCGATTTAAGCAATAAAATTAAAAATGCTTATAAAACATAAACCAAACGTTGGAGGTGGTCATTTCTTCATGCGCAGTGATAAACTCGGCACTCTAAAGCACCCGAGAGCGTTTTTTTCGATGCCAACCTAACCAGAGTTACGGGAACGGCACAATTCAGAAAAAGCGCTCAGCTCGCCGAGAAAATGCGATTTAAGCAATAAAATTAAAAATGCTTATTAAACATAAACCAAACGTTGGAGGTGGTCATTTCTTCATGCGCAGTGAATAACTCGGCACTCTAAAGCACCCGAGAGCGTTTTTTTCGATGCCAACCTAACCAGAGTGACGGGAGCGGCACAATTCAGAAAAAGCGCTCAGCTCGCCGAGAAAATGCGATTTAAGCAATAAAATTAAAAATGCTTATTAAACATAAACCAAACATTGGAGGTGGTCATTTCTTCATGCGCAGTGAATAACTCGGCACTCTTAAGCACCCGATAGCGTTTTTTTCGATGCCAACCTAACCAGAGTGACGGGAGCGGCACAATTCAGAAAAAGTGCTCAGCTCGCCGAGAAAATGCGATTTAAGCAATAAAATTAAAAATGCTTATAAAACATAAACCAAACGTTGGAGGTGGTCATTTCTTCATGCGCAGTGATAAACTCGGCACTCTAAAGCACCCGAGAGCGTTTTTTTCGATGCCAACCTAACCAGAGTGACGGGAGCGGCACAATTCAGAAAAAGTGCTCAGCTCGCCGAGAAAATGCGATTTAAGCAATAAAATTAAAAATGCTTATAAAACATAAACCAAACGTTGGAGGTGGTCATTTCTTCATGCGCAGTGAATAACTCGGCACTCTAAAGCACCCGAGAGCGTTTTTTTCGATGCCAACCTAACCAGAGTGACGGGAGCGGCACAATTCAGAAAAAGTGCTCAGCTCGCCGAGAAAATGCGATTTAAGCAATAAAATTAAAAATGCTTATAAAACATAAACCAAACGTTGGAGGTGGTCATTTCTTCATGCGCAGTGATAAACTCGGCACTCTAAAGCACCCGAGAGCGTTTTTTTCGATGCCAACCTAACCAGAGTGACGGGAGCGGCACAATTCAGAAAAAGTGCTCAGCTCGCCGAGAAAATGCGATTTAAGCAATAAAATTAAAAATGCTTATAAAACATAAACCAAACGTTGGAGGTGGTCATTTCTTCATGCGCAGTGAATAACTCGGCACTCTAAAGCACCCGAGAGCGTTTTTTTCGATGCCAACCTAACCAGAGTGACGGGAGCGGCACAATTCAGAAAAAGTGCTCAGCTCGCCGAGAAAATGCGATTTAAGCAATAAAATTAAAAATGCTTATAAAACATAAACCAAACGTTGGAGGTGGTCATTTCTTCATGCGCAGTGATAAACTCGGCACTCTAAAGCACCCGAGAGCGTTTTTTTCGATGCCAACCTAACCAGAGTGACGGGAGCGGCACAATTCAGAAAAAGTGCTCAGCTCGCCGAGAAAATGCGATTCAAGCAATAAAATTAAAAATGCTTATTAAACATAAACCAAACGTTGGAGGTGGTCATTTCTTCATGCGCAGTGAATAACTCGGCACTCTAAAGCACCCGAGAGCGTTTTTTTCGATGCCAACCTAATAAGAGTGACGGGAGCGGCACAATTCAGAAAAAGTGCTCAGCTCGCCGAGAAAATGCGATTTAAGCAATAAAATTAAAAATGCTTCTAAAACATAAACCAAACGTTGGAGGTGGTCATTTCTTAATGCGCAGTAATAAACTCGGCACTCTAAAGCACCCGAGAGCGTTTTTTTCGATGCCAACCTAACCAGAGTGACGGGAGCGGCACAATTCAGAAAAAGTGCTCAGCTCGCCGAGAAAATGCGATTTAAGCAATAAAATTAAAAATGCTTATAAAACATAAACAAAACGTTGGAGGTGGTCATTTCTTAATGCTCAGTAATAAACTCGGCACTCTAAAGCACCCGAGAGCGTTTTTTTCGATGCCAACCTAACCAGAGTGACGGGAGCGGCACAATTCAGAAAAAGTGCTCAGCTCGCCGAGAAAATGCGATTTAAGCAATAAAATTAAAAATGCTTATAAAACATAAACCAAACGTTGGAGGTGGTCATTTCTTAATGCGCAGTAATAAACTCGGCACTCTAAAGCACCCGAGAGCGTTTTTTTCGATGCCAACCTAACCAGAGTGACGGGAGCGGCACAATTCAGAAAAAGCGCTCAGCTCGCCGAGAAAATGCGATTTAAGCAATAAAATTAAAAATGCTTATAAAACATAAACCAAACGTCGGAGGTGGTCATTTCCTAATGCGCAGTAATAAACTCGGCACTCTAAAGCACCCGAGAGCGTTTTTTTCGATGCCAACCTAACCAGAGTGACGGGAGCGGCACAATTCAGAAAAAGTGCTCAGCTCGCCGAGAAAATGCGATTTAAGCAATAAAATTAAAAATGCTTATTAAACATAAACCAAACGTTGGAGGTGGTCATTTCTTCATGCGCAGTGAATAACTCGGCACTCTAAAGCACCCGAGAGCGTTTTTTTCGATGCCAACCTAACCAGAGTGACGGGAGCGGCACAATTCAGAAAAAGCGCTCAGCTCGCCGAGAAAATGCGATTTAAGCAATAAAATTAAAAATGCTTATTAAACATAAACCAAACATTGGAGGTGGTCATTTCTTCATGCGCAGTGAATAACTCGGCACTCTAAAGCACCCGAGAGCGTTTTTTTCGATGCCAACCTAACCAGAGTGACGGGAGCGGCACAATTCAGAAAAAGCGCTCAGCTCGCCGAGAAAATGCGATTTAAGCAATAAAATTAAAAATGCTTATAAAACATAAACCAAACGTTGGAGGTGGTCATTTCTTCATGCGCAGTGATAAACTCGGCACTCTAAAGCACCCGAGAGCGTTTTTTTCGATGCCAACCTAACCAGAGTGACGGGAGCGGCACAATTCAGAAAAAGTGCTCAGCTCGCCGAGAAAATGCGATTTAAGCAATAAAATTAAAAATGCTTATAAAACATAAACCAAACGTTGGAGGTGGTCATTTCTTCATGCGCAGTGAATAACTCGGCACTCTAAAGCACCCGAGAGCGTTTTTTTCGATGCCAACCTAACCAGAGTGACGGGAGCGGCACAATTCAGAAAAAGTGCTCAGCTCGCCGAGAAAATGCGATTTAAGCAATAAAATTAAAAATGCTTATAAAACATAAACCAAACGTTGGAGGTGGTCATTTCTTAATGCGCAGTAATAAACTCGGCACTCTAAAGCACCCGAGAGCGTTTTTTTCGATGCCAACCTAACCAGAGTGACGGGAGCGGCACAATTCAGAAAAAGTGCTCAGCTCGCCGAGAAAATGCGATTTAAGCAATAAAATTAAAAATGCTTATAAAACATAAACCAAACGTTGGAGGTGGTCATTTCTTAATGCGCAGTAATAAACTCGGCACTCTAAAGCACCCGAGAGCGTTTTTTTCGATGCCAACCTAACCAGAGTTACGGGAGCGGCACAATTCAGAAAAAGCGCTCAGCTCGCCGAGAAAATGCGATTTAAGCAATAAAATTAAAAATGCTTATAAAACATAAACCAAACGTTGGAAGTGGTCATTTCTTCATGCGCAGTGATAAACTCGGCACTCTAAAGCACCCGAGAGCGTTTTTTTCGATGCCAACCTAACCAGAGTGACGGGAGCGGCACAATTCAGAAAAAGCGCTCAGCTCGCCGAGAAAATGCGATTTAAGCAATAAAATTAAAAATGCTTATAAAACATAAACCAAACGTTGGAGGTGGTCATTTCTTAATGCGCAGTAATAAACTCGGCACTCTAAAGCACCCGAGAGCGTTTTTTTCGATGCCAACCTAACCAGAGTGACGGGAGCGGCACAATTCAGAAAAAGTGCTCAGCTCGCCGAGAAAATGCGATTTAAGCAATAAAATTAAAAATGCTTATAAAACATAAACCAAACGTTGGAGGTGGTCATTTCTTAATGCGCAGTAATAAACTCGGCACTCTAAAGCACCCGAGAGCGTTTTTTTCGATGCCAACCTAACCAGAGGGACGGGAGCGGCACAATTCAGAAAAAGCGCTCAGCTCGCCGAGAAAATGCGATTTAAGCAATAAAATTAAAAATGCTTATAAAACATAAACCAAACGTTGGAGGTGGTCATTTCCTAATGCGCAGTAATAAACTCGGCACTCTAAAGCACCCGAGAGCGTTTTTTTCGATGCCAACCTAACCAGAGTGACGGGAGCGGCACAATTCAGAAAAAGTGCTCAGCTCGCCGAGAAAATGCGATTTAAGCAATAAAATTAAAAATGCTTATTAAACATAAACCAAACGTTGGAGGTGGTCATTTCTTCATGCGCAGTGAATAACTCGGCACTCTAAAGCACCCGAGAGCGTTTTTTTCGATGCCAACCTAACCAGAGTGACGGGAGCGGCACAATTCAGAAAAAGCGCTCAGCTCGCCGAGAAAATGCGATTTAAGCAATAAAATTAAAAATGCTTATTAAACATAAACCAAACATTGGAGGTGGTCATTTCTTCATGCGCAGTGAATAACTCGGCACTCTAAAGCACCCGAGAGCGTTTTTTTCGATGCCAACCTAACCAGAGTGACGGGAGCGGCACAATTCAGAAAAAGCGCTCAGCTCGCCGAGAAAATGCGATTTAAGCAATAAAATTAAAAATGCTTATAAAACATAAACCAAACGTTGGAGGTGGTCATTTCTTCATGCGCAGTGATAAACTCGGCACTCTAAAGCACCCGAGAGCGTTTTTTTCGATGCCAACCTAACCAGAGTGACGGGAGCGGCACAATTCAGAAAAAGTGCTCAGCTCGCCGAGAAAATGCGATTTAAGCAATAAAATTAAAAATGCTTATAAAACATAAACCAAACGTTGGAGGTGGTCATTTCTTCATGCGCAGTGAATAACTCGGCACTCTAAAGCACCCGAGAGCGTTTTTTTCGATGCCAACCTAACCAGAGTGACGGGAGCGGCACAATTCAGAAAAAGTGCTCAGCTCGCCGAGAAAATGCGATTTAAGCAATAAAATTAAAAATGCTTATAAAACATAAACCAAACGTTGGAGGTGGTCATTTCTTAATGCGCAGTAATAAACTCGGCACTCTAGAGCACCCGAGAGCGTTTTTTTCGATGCCAACCTAACCAGAGTGACGGGAGCGGCACAATTCAGAAAAAGTGCTCAGCTCGCCGAGAAAATGCGATTTAAGCAATAAAATTAAAAATGCTTATAAAACATAAACCAAACGTTGGAAGTGGTCATTTCTTCATGCGCAGTGATAAACTCGGCACTCTAAAGCACCCGAGAGCGTTTTTTTCGATGCCAACCTAACCAGAGTTACGGGAGCGGCACAATTCAGAAAAAGCGCTCAGCTCGCCGAGAAAATGCGATTTAAGCAATAAAATTAAAAATGCTTATAAAACATAAACCAAACGTTGGAGGTGGTCATTTCTTCATGCGCAGTGATAAACTCGGCACTCTAAAGCACCCGAGAGCGTTTTTTTCGATGCCAACCTAACCAGAGTGACGGGAGCGGCACAATTCAGAAAAAGCGCTCAGCTCGCCGAGAAAATGCGATTTAAGCAATAAAATTAAAAATGCTTATAAAACATAAACCAAACGTTGGAGGTGGTCATTTCTTAATGCGCAGTATAAACTCGGCACTCTAAAGCACCCGAGAGCGTTTTTTTCGATGCCAACCTAACCAGAGTGACGGGAGCGGCACAATTCAGAAAAAGTGCTCAGCTCGCCGAGAAAATGCGATTTAAGCAATAAAATTAAAAATGCTTATAAAACATAAACCAAACGTTGGAGGTGGTCATTTCTCAATGCGCAGTAATAAACTCGGCACTCTAAAGCACCCGAGAGCGTTTTTTTCGATGCCAACCTAACCAGAGTGACGGGAGCGGCACAATTCAGAAAAAGTGCTCAGCTCGCCGAGAAAATGCGATTTAAGCAATAAAATTAAAAATCCTTATAAAACATAAACCAAACGTTGGAGGTGGTCATTTCTTAATGCGCAGTAATAAACTCGGCACTCTAAAGCACCCGAGAGCGTTTTTTTCGATGCCAACCTAACCAGAGTGACGGGAGCGGCACAATTCAGAAAAAGCGCTCAGCTCGCCGAGAAAATGCGATTTAAGCAATAAAATTAAAAATGCTTATAAAACATAAACCAAACGTTGGAGGTGGTCATTTCCTAATGCGCAGTAATAAACTCGGCACTCTAAAGCACCCGAGAGCGTTTTTTTCGATGCCAACCTAACCAGAGTGACGGGAGCGGCACAATTCAGAAAAAGTGCTCAGCTCGCCGAGAAAATGCGATTTAAGCAATACAATTAAAAATGCTTATAAAACATAAACCAAACGTTGGAGGTGGTCATTTCTTAATGCGCAGTAATAAACTCGGCACTCTAAAGCACCCGAGAGCGTTTTTTTCGATGCCAACCTAACCAGAGTGACGGGAGCGGCACAATTCAGAAAAAGCGCTCAGCTCGCCGAGAAAATGCGATTTAAGCAATAAAATTAAAAATGCTTATAAAACATAAACCAAACGTTGGAGGTGGTCATTTCCTAATGCGCAGTAATAAACTCGGCACTCTAAAGCACCCGAGAGCGTTTTTTTCGATGCCAACCTAACCAGAGTGACGGGAGCGGCACAATTCAGAAAAAGTGCTCAGCTCGCCGAGAAAATGCGATTTAAGCAATAAAATTAAAAATGCTTATTAAACATAAACCAAACGTTGGAGGTGGTCATTTCTTCATGCGCAGTGAATAACTCGGCACTCTAAAGCACCCGAGAGCGTTTTTTTCGATGCCAACCTAACCAGAGTGACGGGAGCGGCACAATTCAGAAAAAGCGCTCAGCTCGCCGAGAAAATGCGATTTAAGCAATAAAATTAAAAATGCTTATTAAACATAAACCAAACATTGGAGGTGGTCATTTCTTCATGCGCAGTGAATAACTCGGCACTCTAAAGCACCCGAGAGCGTTTTTTTCGATGCCAACCTAACCAGAGTGACGGGAGCGGCACAATTCAGAAAAAGCGCTCAGCTCGCCGAGAAAATGCGATTTAAGCAATAAAATTAAAAATGCTTATAAAACATAAACCAAACGTTGGAGGTGGTCATTTCTTCATGCGCAGTGATAAACTCGGCACTCTAAAGCACCCGAGAGCGTTTTTTTCGATGCCAACCTAACCAGAGTGACGGGAGCGGCACAATTCAGAAAAAGTGCTCAGCTCGCCGAGAAAATGCGATTTAAGCAATAAAATTAAAAATGCTTATAAAACATAAACCAAACGTTGGAGGTGGTCATTTCTTCATGCGCAGTGAATAACTCGGCACTCTAAAGCACCCGAGAGCGTTTTTTTCGATGCCAACCTAACCAGAGTGACGGGAGCGGCACAATTCAGAAAAAGTGCTCAGCTCGCCGAGAAAATGCGATTTAAGCAATAAAATTAAAAATGCTTATAAAACATAAACCAAACGTTGGAGGTGGTCATTTCTTAATGCGCAGTAATAAACTCGGCACTCTAGAGCACCCGAGAGCGTTTTTTTCGATGCCAACCTAACCAGAGTGACGGGAGCGGCACAATTCAGAAAAAGTGCTCAGCTCGCCGAGAAAATGCGATTTAAGCAATAAAATTAAAAATGCTTATAAAACATAAACCAAACGTTGGAAGTGGTCATTTCTTCATGCGCAGTGATAAACTCGGCACTCTAAAGCACCCGAGAGCGTTTTTTTCGATGCCAACCTAACCAGAGTTACGGGAGCGGCACAATTCAGAAAAAGCGCTCAGCTCGCCGAGAAAATGCGATTTAAGCAATAAAATTAAAAATGCTTATAAAACATAAACCAAACGTTGGAGGTGGTCATTTCTTCATGCGCAGTGATAAACTCGGCACTCTAAAGCACCCGAGAGCGTTTTTTTCGATGCCAACCTAACCAGAGTGACGGGAGCGGCACAATTCAGAAAAAGCGCTCAGCTCGCCGAGAAAATGCGATTTAAGCAATAAAATTAAAAATGCTTATTAAACATAAACCAAACATTGGAGGTGGTCATTTCTTCATGCGCAGTAATAAACTCGGCACTCTAAAGCACCCGAGAGCGTTTTTTTCGATGCCAACCTAACCAGAGTGACGGGAGCGGCACAATTCAGAAAAAGTGCTCAGCTCGCCGAGAAAATGCGATTTAAGCAATAAAATTAAAAATGCTTATAAAACATAAACCAAACGTTGGAGGTGGTCATTTCTTAATGCGCAGTAATAAACTCGGCACTCTAGAGCACCCGAGAGCGTTTTTTTCGATGCCAACCTAACCAGAGTGACGGGAGCGGCACAATTCAGAAAAAGTGCTCAGCTCGCCGAGAAAATGCGATTTAAGCAATAAAATTAAAAATGCTTATAAAACATAAACCAAACGTTGGAAGTGGTCATTTCTTCATGCGCAGTGATAAACTCGGCACTCTAAAGCACCCGAGAGCGTTTTTTTCGATGCCAACCTAACCAGAGTTACGGGAGCGGCACAATTCAGAAAAAGCGCTCAGCTCGCCGAGAAAATGCGATTTAAGCAATAAAATTAAAAATGCTTATAAAACATAAACCAAACGTTGGAGGTGGTCATTTCTTCATGCGCAGTGATAAACTCGGCACTCTAAAGCACCCGAGAGCGTTTTCTTCGATGCCAACCTAACCAGAGTGACGGGAGCGGCACAATTCAGAAAAAGCGCTCAGCTCGCCGAGAAAATGCGATTTAAGCAATAAAATTAAAAATGCTTATAAAACATAAACCAAACGTTGGAGGTGGTCATTTCTTCATGCGCAGTGATAAACTCGGCACTCTAAAGCACCCGAGAGCGTTTTTTTCGATGCCAACCTAACCAGAGTGACGGGAGCGGCACAATTCAGAAAAAGTGCTCAGCTCGCCGAGAAAATGCGATTTAAGCAATAAAATTAAAAATGCTTATAAAACATAAACCAAACGTTGGAGGTGGTCATTTCTTAATGCGCAGTAATAAACTCGGCACTCTAAAGCACCCGAGAGCGTTTTTTTCGATGCCAACCTAACCAGAGTGACGGGAGCGGCACAATTCAGAAAAAGTGCTCAGCTCGCCGAGAAAATGCGATTTAAGCAATAAAATTAAAAATGCTTATAAAACATAAACCAAACGTTGGAGGTGGTCATTTCTTAATGCGCAGTAATAAACTCGTTACTCTAAAGTACCCGAGAGCGTTTTTTTCGATGCCAACCTAACCAGAGTGACGGGAGCGGCACAATTCAGAATAAGTGCTCAGCTCGCCGAGAAAATGCGATTTAAGCAATAAAATTAAAAATGCTTATTAAACATAAACCAAACGTTGGAGGTGGTCATTTCTTCATGCGCAGTGAATAACTCGGCACTCTAAAGCACCCGAGAGCGTTTTTTTCGATGCCAACCTAACCAGAGTGACGGGAGCGGCACAATTCAGAAAAAGCGCTCAGCTCGCCGAGAAAATGCGATTTAAGCAATAAAATTAAAAATGCTTATTAAACATAAACCAAACATTGGAGGTGGTCATTTCTTCATGCGCAGTGAATAACTCGGCACTCTAAAGCACCCGAGAGCGTTTTTTTCGATGCCAACCTAACCAGAGTGACGGGAGCGGCACAATTCAGAAAAAGCGCTCAGCTCGCCGAGAAAATGCGATTTAAGCAATAAAATTAAAAATGCTTATAAAACATAAACCAAACGTTGGAGGTGGTCATTTCTTCATGCGCAGTGATAAACTCGGCACTCTAAAGCACCCGAGAGCGTTTTTTTCGATGCCAACCTAACCAGAGTGACGGGAGCGGCACAATTCAGAAAAAGTGCTCAGCTCGCCGAGAAAATGCGATTTAAGCAATAAAATTAAAAATGCTTATAAAACATAAACCAAACGTTGGAGGTGGTCATTTCTTCATGCGCAGTAATAAACTCGGCACTCTAAAGCACCCGAGAGCGTTTTTTTCGATGCCAACCTAACCAGAGTGACGGGAGCGGCACAATTCAGAAAAAGTGCTCAGCTCGCCGAGAAAATGCGATTTAAGCAATAAAATTAAAAATGCTTATAAAACATAAACCAAACGTTGGAAGTGGTCATTTCTTCATGCGCAGTGATAAACTCGGCACTCTAAAGCACCCGAGAGCGTTTTTTTCGATGCCAACCTAACCAGAGTTACGGGAGCGGCACAATTCAGAAAAAGCGCTCAGCTCGCCGAGAAAATGCGATTTAAGCAATAAAATTAAAAATGCTTATAAAACATAAACCAAACGTTGGAGGTGGTCATTTCTTCATGCGCAGTGATAAACTCGGCACTCTAAAGCACCCGAGAGCGTTTTTTTCGATGCCAACCTAACCAGAGTGACGGGAGCGGCACAATTCAGAAAAAGCGCTCAGCTCGCCGAGAAAATGCGATTTAAGCAATAAAATTAAAAATGCTTATAAAACATAAACCAAACGTTGGAGGTGGTCATTTCTTAATGCGCAGTAATAAACTCGGCACTCTAAAGCACCCGAGAGCGTTTTTTTCGATGCCAACCTAACCAGAGTGACGGGAGCGGCACAATTCAGAAAAAGTGCTCAGCTCGCCGAGAAAATGCGATTTAAGCAATAAAATTAAAAATGCTTATAAAACATAAACCAAACGTTGGAGGTGGTCATTTCTCAATGCGCAGTAATAAACTCGGCACTCTAAAGCACCCGAGAGCGTTTTTTTCGATGCCAACCTAACCAGAGTGACGGGAGCGGCACAATTCAGAAAAAGTGCTCAGCTCGCCGAGAAAATGCGATTTAAGCAATAAAATTAAAAATGCTTATAAAACATAAACCAAACGTTGGAGGTGGTCATTTCTTAATGCGCAGTAATAAACTCGGCACTCTAAAGCACCCGAGAGCGTTTTTTTCGATGCCAACCTAACCAGAGTGACGGGAGCGGCACAATTCAGAAAAAGCGCTCAGCTCGCCGAGAAAATGCGATTTAAGCAATAAAATTAAAAATGCTTATAAAACATAAACCAAACGTTGGAGGTGGTCATTTCCTAATGCGCAGTAATAAACTCGGCACTCTAAAGCACCCGAGAGCGTTTTTTTCGATGCCAACCTAACCAGAGTGACGGGAGCGGCACAATTCAGAAAAAGTGCTCAGCTCGCCGAGAAAATGCGATTTTAGCAATAAAATTAAAAATGCTTATTAAACATAAACCAAACGTTGGAGGTGGTCATTTCTTCATGCGCAGTGAATAACTCGGCACTCTAAAGCACCCGAGAGCGTTTTTTTCGATGCCAACCTAACCAGAGTGACGGGAGCGGCACAATTCAGAAAAAGCGCTCAGCTCGCCGAGAAAATGCGATTTAAGCAATAAAATTAAAAATGCTTATTAAACATAAACCAAACGTTGGAGGTGGTCATTTCTTAATGCGCAGTAATAAACTCGGCACTCTAAAGCACCCGAGAGCGTTTTTTTCGATGCCAACCTAACCAGAGTGACGGGAGCGGCACAATTCAGAAAAAGTGCTCAGCTCGCCGAGAAAATGCGATTTAAGCAATACAATTAAAAATGCTTATTAAACATAAACCAAACGTTGGAGGTGGTCATTTCTTCATGCGCAGTGAATAACTCGGCACTCTAAAGCACCCGAGAGCGTTTTTTTCGATGCCAACCTAACCAGAGTGACGGGAGCGGCACAATTCAGAAAAAGCGCTCAGCTCGCCGAGAAAATGCGATTTAAGCAATAAAATTAAAAATGCTTATAAAACATAAACCAAACGTTGGAGGTGGTCATTTCTTCATGCGCAGTGAATAACTCGGCACTCTAAAGCACCCGAGAGCGTTTTTTTCGATGCCAAGTGACGGGAGCGGCACAATTCAGAAAAAGTGCTCAGCTCGCCGAGAAAATGCGATTTAAGCAATAAAATTAAAAATGCTTATAAAACATAAACCAAACGTTGGAGGTGGTCATTTCTTAATGCGCAGTAATAAACTCGGCACTCTAAAGCACCCGAGAGCGTTTTTTTCGATGCCAACCTAACCAGAGTGACGGGAGCGGCACAATTCAGAAAAAGTGCTCAGCTCGCCGAGAAAATGCGATTTAAGCAATAAAATTAAAAATGCTTATAAAACATAAACCAAACGTTGGAGGTGGTCATTTCTTAATGCGCAGTAATAAACTCGGCACTCTAAAGCACCCGAGAGCGTTTTTTTTCGATGCCAACCTAACCAGAGTGACGGGAGTGGCACAATTCAGAAAAAGTGCTCAGCTCGCCGAGAAAATGCGATTTAAGCAATAAAATTAAAAATGCTTATTAAACATAAACCAAACGTTGGAGGTGGTCATTTCTTCATGCGCAGTGAATAACTCGGCACTCTAAAGCACCCGATAGCGTTTTTTTCGATGCCAACCTAACCAGAGTGACGGGAGCGGCACAATTCAGAAAAAGTGCTCAGCTCGCCGAGAAAATGCGATTTAAGCAATAAAATTAAAAATGCTTATAAAACATAAACCAAACGTTGGAGGTGGTCATTTCTTAATGCGCAGTAATAAACTCGGCACTCTAAAGCACCCGAGAGCGTTTTTTTCGATGCCAACCTAACCAGAGTGACGGGAGCGGCACAATTCAGAAAAAGTGCTCAGCTCGCCGAGAAAATGCGATTTAAGCAATAAAATTAAAAATGCTTATAAAACATAAACCAAACGTTGGAGGTGGTCATTTCTTAATGCGCAGTAATAAACTCGGCACTCTAAAGCACCCGAGAGCGTTTTTTTCGATGCCAACCTAACCAGAGTTACGGGAGCGGCACAATTCAGAAAAAGCGCTCAGCTCGCCGAGAAAATGCGATTTAAGCAATAAAATTAAAAATGCTTATAAAACATAAACCAAACGTTGGAGGTGGTCATTTCTTCATGCGCAGTGAATAACTCGGCACTCTAAAGCACCCGAGAGCGTTTTTTTCGATGCCAACCTAACCAGAGTGACGGGAGCGGCACAATTCAGAAACAGTGCTCAGCTCGCCGAGAAAATGCGATTTAAGCAATAAAATTAAAAATGCTTATAAAACATAAACCAAACGTTGGAGGTGGTCATTTCTTAATGCGCAGTAATAAACTCGGCACTCTAAAGCACCCGAGTGCGTTTTTTTCGATGCCAACCTAACCAGAGTGACGGGAGCGGCACAATTCAGAAAAAGTGCTCAGCTCGCCGAGAAAATGCGATTTAAGCAATAAAATTAAAAATGCTTATAAAACATAAACCAAACGTTGGAGGTGGTCATTTCTTCATGCGCAGTGAATAACTCGGCACTCTAAAGCACCCGAGAGCGTTTTTTTCGATGCCAACCTAACCAGAGTGACGGGAGCGGCACAATTCAGAAAAAGCGCTCAGCTCGCCGAGAAAATGCGATTTAAGCAATAAAATTAAAAATGCTTATAAAACATAAACAGAACGTTGGAGGTGGTCATTTCTTAATGCGCAGTAATAAACTCGGCACTCTAAAGCACCCGAGAGCGTTTTTTTCGATGCCAACCTAACCAGAGTGACGGGAGCGGCACAATTCAGAAAAAGTGCTCAGCTCGCCGAGAAAATGCGATTTAAGCAATAAAATTAAAAATGCTTATTAAACATAAACCAAACGTTGGAGGCGGTCATTTCTTCATGCGCAGTGAATAACTCGGCACTCTAAAGCACCCGAGAGCGTTTTTTTCGATGCCAACCTAACCAGAGTGACGGGAGCGGCACAATTCAGAAAAAGCGCTCAGCTCGCCGAGAAAATGCGATTTAAGCAATAAAATTAAAAATGCTTATAAAACATAAACCAAACGTTGGAGGTGGTCATTTCTTAATGCGCAGTAATAAACTCGGCACTCTAAAGCACCCGAGAGCGTTTTTTTCGATGCCAACCTAACCAGAGTGACGGGAGCGGCACAATTCAGAAAAAGTGCTCAGCTCGCCGAGAAAATGCGATTTAAGCAATAAAATTAAAAATGCTTATAAAACATAAACCAAACGTTGGAGGTGGTCATTTCTTAATGCGCAGTAATAAACTCGGCACTCTAAAGCACCCGAGAGCGTTTTTTTCGATGCCAACCTAACCAGAGTGACGGGAGCGGCACAATTCAGAAAAAGTGCTCAGCTCGCCGAGAAAATGCGATTTAAGCAATAAAATTAAAAATGCTTATTAAACATAAACCAAACGTTGGAGGTGGTCATTTCTTCATGCGCAGTGAATAACTCGGCACTCTAAAGCACCCGATAGCGTTTTTTTCGATGCCAACCTAACCAGAGTGACGGGAGCGGCACAATTCAGAAAAAGTGCTCAGCTCGCCGAGAAAATGCGATTTAAGCAATAAAATTAAAAATGCTTATAAAACATAAACCAAACGTTGGAGGTGGTCATTTCTTAATGCGCAGTAATAAACTCGGCACTCTAAAGCACCCGAGAGCGTTTTTTTCGATGCCAACCTAACCAGAGTGACGGGAGCGGCACAATTCAGAAAAAGTGCTCAGCTCGCCGAGAAAATGCGATTTAAGCAATAAAATTAAAAATGCTTATTAAACATAAACCAAACGTTGGAGGTGGTCATTTCTTAATGCGCAGTAATAAACTCGGCACTCTAAAGCACCCGAGAGCGTTTTTTTCGATGCCAACCTAACCAGAGTGACGGGAGCGGCACAATTCAGAAAAAGCGCTCAGCTCGCCGAGAAAATGCGATTTAAGCAATAAAATTAAAAATGCTTATAAAACATAAACCAAACGTTGGAGGTGGTCATTTCTTCGTGCGCAGTGAATAACTCGGCACTCTAAAGCACCCGAGAGCGTTTTTTTCGATGCCAACCTAACCAGAGTGACGGGAGCGGCACAATTCAGAAAAAGTGCTCAGCTCGCCGAGAAAATGCGATTTAAGCAATAAAATTAAAAATGCTTATAAAACATAAACCAAACGTTGGAGGTGGTCATTTCTTAATGCGCAGTAATAAACTCGGCACTCTAAAGCACCCGAGAGCGTTTTTTTCGATGCCAACCTAACCAGAGTGACGGGAGCGGCACAATTCAGAAAAAGTGCTCAGCTCGCCGAGAAAATGCGATTTAAGCAATAAAATTAAAAATGCTTATTAAACATAAACCAAACGGTGGAGGTGGTCATTTCTTCATGCGCAGTGAATAACTCGGCACTCTAAAGCACCCGAGAGCGTTTTTTTCGATGCCAACCTAACCAGAGTGACGGGAGCGGCACAATTCAGAAAAAGCGCTCAGCTCGCCGAGAAAATGCGATTTAAGCAATAAAATTAAAAATGCTTATTAAACATAAACCAAACGTTGGAGGTGGTCATTTCTTCATGCGCAGTGAATAACTCGGCACTCTAAAGCACCCGAGAGCGTTTTTTTCGATGCCAACCTAACCAGAGTGACGGGAGCGGCACAATTCAGAAAAAGCGCTCAGCTCGCCGAGAAAATGCGATTAAAGCAATAAAATTAAAAATGCTTATAAAACATAAACCAAACGTTGGAGGTGGTCATTTCTTCATGCGCAGTGATAAACTCGGCACTCTAAAGCACCCGAGAGCGTTTTTTTCGATGCCAACCTAACCAGAGTGACGGGAGCGGCACAATTCAGAAAAAGTGCTCAGCTCGCCGAGAAAATGCGATTTAAGCAATAAAATTAAAAATGCTTATAAAACATAAACCAAACGTTGGAGGTGGTCATTTCTTCATGCGCAGTGAATAACTCGGCACTCTAAAGCACCCGAGAGCGTTTTTTTCGATGCCAACCTAACCAGAGTGACGGGAGCGGCACAATTCAGAAAAAGTGCTCAGCTCGCCGAGAAAATGCGATTTAAGCAATAAAATTAAAAATGCTTATAAAACATAAACCAAACGTTGGAGGTGGTCATTTCTTAATGCGCAGTAATAAACTCGGCACTCTAGAGCACCCGAGAGCGTTTTTTTCGATGCCAACCTAACCAGAGTGACGGGAGCGGCACAATTCAGAAAAAGTGCTCAGCTCGCCGAGAAAATGCGATTTAAGCAATAAAATTAAAAATGCTTATAAAACATAAACCAAACGTTGGAAGTGGTCATTTCTTCATGCGCAGTGATAAACTCGGCACTCTAAAGCACCCGAGAGCGTTTTTTTCGATGCCAACCTAACCAGAGTTACGGGAGCGGCACAATTCAGAAAAAGCGCTCAGCTCGCCGAGAAAATGCGATTTAAGCAATAAAATTAAAAATGCTTATAAAACATAAACCAAACGTTGGAAGTGGTCATTTCTTCATGCGCAGTGATAAACTCGGCACTCTAAAGCACCCGAGAGCGTTTTTTTCGATGCCAACCTAACCAGAGTTACGGGAACGGCACAATTCAGAAAAAGCGCTCAGCTCGCCGAGAAAATGCGATTTAAGCAATAAAATTAAAAATGCTTATTAAACATAAACCAAACGTTGGAGGTGGTCATGTCTTCATGCGCAGTGAATAACTCGGCACTCTAAAGCACCCGAGAGCGTTTTTTTCGATGCCAACCTAACCAGAGTGACGGGAGCGGCACAATTCAGAAAAAGCGCTCAGCTCGCCGAGAAAATGCGATTTAAGCAATAAAATTAAAAATGCTTATAAAACATAAACCAAACGTTGGAGGTGGTCATTTCTTCATGCGCAGTGATAAACTCGGCACTCTAAAGCACCCGAGAGCGTTTTTTTTCGATGCCAACCTAACCAGAGTGACGGGAGCGGCACAATTCAGAAAAAGTGCTCAGCTCGCCGAGAAAATCCGATTTAAGCAATAAAATTAAAAATGCTTATAAAACATAAACCAAACGTTGGAGGTGGTCATTTCTTCATGCGCAGTGAATAACTCGGCACTCTAAAGCACCCGAGAGCGTTTTTTTCGATGCCAACCTAACCAGAGTGACGGGAGCGGCACAATTCAGAAAAAGTGCTCAGCTCGCCGAGAAAATGCGATTTAAGCAATAAAATTAAAAATGCTTATAAAACATAAACCAAACGTTGGAGGTGGTCATTTCTTAATGCGCAGTAATAAACTCGGCACTCTAGAGCACCCGAGAGCGTTTTTTTCGATGCCAACCTAACCAGAGTGACGGGAGCGGCACAATTCAGAAAAAGTGCTCAGCTCGCCGAGAAAATGCGATTTAAGCAATAAAATTAAAAATGCTTATAAAACATAAACCAAACGTTGGAAGTGGTCATTTCTTCATGCGCAGTGATAAACTCGGCACTCTAAAGCACCCGAGAGCGTTTTTTTCGATGCCAACCTAACCAGAGTTACGGGAGCGGCACAATTCAGAAAAAGCGCTCAGCTCGCCGAGAAAATGCGATTTAAGCAATAAAATTAAAAATGCTTATAAAACATAAACCAAACGTTGGAAGTGGTCATTTCTTCATGCGCAGTGATAAACTCGGCACTCTAAAGCACCCGAGAGCGTTTTTTTCGATGCCAACCTAACCAGAGTTACGGGAGCGGCACAATTCAGAAAAAGCGCTCAGCTCGCCGAGAAAATGCGATTTAAGCAATAAAATTAAAAATGCTTATAAAACATAAACCAAACGTTGGAGGTGGTCATTTCTTCATGCGCAGTGATAAACTCGGCACTCTAAAGCACCCGAGAGCGTTTTTTTCGATGCCAACCTAACCAGAGTGACGGGAGCGGCACAATTCAGAAAAAGCGCTCAGCTCGCCGAGAAAATGCGATTTAAGCAATAAAATTAAAAATGCTTATAAAACATAAACCAAACGTTGGAGGTGGTCATTTCTTCATGCGCAGTGATAAACTCGGCACTCTAAAGCACCCGAGAGCGTTTTTTTCGATGCCAACCTAACCAGAGTGACGGGAGCGGCACAATTCAGAAAAAGTGCTCAGCTCGCCGAGAAAATGCGATTTAAGCAATAAAATTAAAAATACTTATAAAACATAAACCAAACGTTGGAGGTGGTCATTTCTCCATGCGCAGTGAATAACTCGGCACTCTAAAGCACCCGAGAGCGTTTTTTTCGATGCCAACCTAACCAGAGTGACGGGAGCGGCACAATTCAGAAAAAGTGCTCAGCTCGCCGAGAAAATGCGATTTAAGCAATAAAATTAAAAATGCTTATAAAACATAAACCAAACGTTGGAGGTGGTCATTTCTTAATGCGCAGTAATAAACTCAGCACTCTAAAGCACCCGTGAGCGTTTTTTTCGATGCCAACCTAACCAGAGTGACGGGACGGCACAATTCAGAAAAAGTGCTCAGCTCGCCGAGAAAATGCGATTTAAGCAATAAAATTAAAAATGCTTATAAAACATAAACCAAACGTTGGAGGTGGTCATTTCTTAATGCGCAGTAATAAACTCGGCACTCTAAAGCACCCGAGAGCGTTTTTTTCGATGCCAACCTAACCAGAGTGACGGGAGCGGCACAATTCAGAAAAAGCGCTCAGCTCGCCGAGAAAATGCGATTTAAGCAATAAAATTAAAAATGCTTATAAAACATAAACCAAACGTTGGAGGTGGTCATTTCTTAATGCGCAGTAATAAACTCGGCACTCTAAAGCACCCGAGAGCGTTTTTTTCGATGCCAACCTAACCAGAGTGACGGGAGCGGCACAATTCAGAAAAAGTGCTCAGCTCGCCGAGAAAATGCGATTTAAGCAATAAAATTAAAAATGCTTATTAAACATAAACCAAACGTTGGAGGTTGTCATTTCTTCATGCGCAGTGAATAACTCGGCACTCTAAAGCACCCGAGAGCGTTTTTTTCGATGCCAACCTAACCAGAGTGACGGGAGCGGCACAATTCAGAAAAAGCGCTCAGCTCGCCGAGAAAATGCAATTTAAGCAATAAAATGAAAAATGCTTATTAAACATAAACCAAACGTTGGAGGTGGTCATTTCTTCATGCGCAGTGAATAACTCGACACTCTAAAGCACCCGAGAGCGTTTTTTTCGATGCCAACCTAACCAGAGTGACGGGACAGGCACAATTCAGAAAAAGCGCTCAGCTCGCCGAGAAAATGCGATTTAAGCAATAAAATTAAAAATGCTTATAAAACATAAACCAAACGTTGGAGGTGGTCATTTCTTCATGCGCAGTGATAAACTCGGCACTCTAAAGCACCCGAGAGCGTTTTTTTCGATGCCAACCTAACCAGAGTGACGGGAGCGGCACAATTCAGAAAAAGTGCTCAGCTCGCCGAGAAAATGCGATTTAAGAAATAAAATTAAAAATGCTTATAAAACATAAACCAAACGTTGGAGGTGGTCATTTCTTCATGCGCAGTGATAAACTCGGCACTCTAAAGCACCCGAGAGCGTTTTTTTTTATGCCAACCTAACCAGAGTGACGGGAGCGGCACAATTCAGAAAAAGCGCTCAGCTCGCCGAGAAAATGCGATTTAAGCAATAAAATTAAAAATGCTTATAAAACATAAACCAAACGTTGGAGGTGGTCATTTCTTCATGCGCAGTGATAAACTCGGCACTCTAAAGCACCCGAGAGCGTTTTTTTCGATGCCAACCTAACCAGAGTGACGGGAGCGGCACAATTCAGAAAAAGTGCTCAGCTCGCCGAGAAAATGCGATTCAAGCAATAAAATTAAAAATGCTTATTAAACATAAACCAAACGTTGGAGGTGGTCATTTCTTCATGCGCAGTGAATAACTCGGCACTCTAAAGCACCCGAGAGCGTTTTTTTCGATGCCAACCTAACCAGAGTGACGGGAGCGGCACAATTCAGAAAAAGTGCTCAGCTCGCCGAGAAAATGCGATTTAAGCAATAAAATTAAAAATGCTTATAAAACATAAACCAAACGTTGGAGGTGGTCATTTCTTAATGCGCAGTAATAAACTCGGCACTCTAAAGCACCCGAGAGCGTTTTTTTCGATGCCAACCTAACCAGAGTGACGGGAGCGGCACAATTCAGAAAAAGTGCTCAGCTCGCCGAGAAAATGCGATTTAAGCAATAAAATTAAAAATGCTTATAAAACATAAACCAAACGTTGGAGGTGGTCATTTCTTAATGCGCAGTAATAAACTCGGCACTCTAAAGCACCCGAGAGCGTTTTTTTCGATGCCAACCTAACCAGAGTGACGGGAGCGGCACAATTCAGAAAAAGTGCTCAGCTCGCCGAGAAAATGCGATTTAAGCAATAAAATTAAAAATGCTTATAAAACATAAACCAAACGTTGGAGGTGGTCATTTCTTAATGCGCAGTAATAAACTCGGCACTCTAAAGCACCCGAGAGCGTTTTTTTCGATGCCAACCTAACCAGAGTGACGGGAGCGGCACAATTCAGAAAAAGCGCTCAGCTCGCCGAGAAAATGCGATTTAAGCAATAAAATTAAAAATGCTTATAAAACATAAACCAAACGTTGGAGGTGGTCATTTCCTAATGCGCAGTAATAAACTCGGCACTCTAAAGCACCCGAGAGCGTTTTTTTCGATGCCAACCTAACCAGAGTTACGGGAGCGGCACAATTCAGAAAAAGCGCTCAGCTCGCCGAGAAAATGCGATTTAAGCAATAAAATTAAAAATGCTTATAAAACATAAACCAAACGTTGGAGGTGGTCATTTCTTCATGCGCAGTGATAAACTCGGCACTCTAAAGCACCCGAGAGCGTTTTTTTCGATGCCAACCTAACCAGAGTGACGGGAGCGGCACAATTCAGAAAAAGTGCTCAGCTCGCCGAGAAAATGCGATTTAAGCAATAAAATTAAAAATGCTTATAAAACATAAACCAAACGTTGGAGGTGGTCATTTCTCCATGCGCAGTGAATAACTCGGCACTCTAAAGCACCCGAGAGCGTTTTTTTCGATGCCAACCTAACCAGAGTGACGGGAGCGGCACAATTCAGAAAAAGTGCTCAGCTCGCCGAGAAAATGCGATTTAAGCAATAAAATTAAAAATGCTTATAAAACATAAACCAAACGTTGGAGGTGGTCATTTCTTAATGCGCAGTAATAAACTCGGCACTCTAAAGCACCCGTGAGCGTTTTTTTCGATGCCAACCTAACCAGAGTGACGGGACGGCACAATTCAGAAAAAGTGCTCAGCTCGCCGAGAAAATGCGATTTAAGCAATAAAATTAAAAATGCTTATAAAACATAAACCAAACGTTGGAGGTGGTCATTTCTTCATGCGCAGTGAATAACTCGGCACACTAAAGCACCCGAGAGCGTTTTTTTCGATGCCAACCTAACCAGAGTGACGGGACAGGCACAATTCAAAAAAAGCGCTCAGCTCGCCGAGAAAATGCGATTTAAGCAATAAAATTAAAAATGCTTATAAAACATAAACCAAACGTTGGAGGTGGTCATTTCCTAATGCGCAGTAATAAACTCGGCACTCTAAAGCACCCGAGAGCGTTTTTTTCGATGCCAACCTAACCAGAGTGACGGGAGCGGCACAATTCAGAAAAAGTGCTCAGCTCGCCGAGAAAATGCGATTTAAGCAATAAAATTAAAAATGCTTATAAAACATAAACCAAACGTTGGAGGTGGTCATTTCTTAATGCGCAGTAATAAACTCGGCACTCTAAAGCACCCGAGAGCGTTTTTTTCGATGCCAACCTAACCAGAGTGACGGGAGCGGCACAATTCAGAAAAAGTGCTCAGCTCGCCGAGAAAATGCGATTTAAGCAATAAAATTAAAAATGCTTATAAAACATAAACCAAACGTTGGAGGTGGTCATTTCTTAATGCGCAGTAATAAACTCGGCACTCTAAAGCACCCGAGAGCGTTTTTTTCGATGCCAACCTAACCAGAGTGACGGGAGCGGCACAATTCAGAAAAAGCGCTCAGCTCGCCGAGAAAATGCGATTTAAGCAATAAAATTAAAAATGCTTATAAAACATAAACCAAACGTTGGAGGTGGTCATTTCTTAATGCGCAGTAATAAACTCGGCACTCTAAAGCACCCGAGAGCGTTTTTTTCGATGCCAACCTAACCAGAGTGACGGGAGCGGCACAATTCAGAAAAAGCGCTCAGCTCGCCGAGAAAATGCGATTTAAGCAATAAAATTAAAAATGCTTATAAAACATAAACCAAACGTTGGAGGTGGTCATTTCCTAATGCGCAGTAATAAACTCGGCACTCTAAAGCACCCGAGAGCGTTTTTTTCGATGCCAACCTAACCAGAGTTACGGGAGCGGCACAATTCAGAAAAAGCGCTCAGCTCGCCGAGAAAATGCGATTTAAGCAATAAAATTAAAAATGCTTATAAAACATAAACCAAACGTTGGAGGTGGTCATTTCTTCATGCGCAGTGATAAACTCGGCACTCTAAAGCACCCGAGAGCGTTTTTTTCGATGCCAACCTAACCAGAGTGACGGGAGCGGCACAATTCAGAAAAAGTGCTCAGCTCGCCGAGAAAATGCGATTTAAGCAATAAAATTAAAAATGCTTATAAAACATAAACCAAACGTTGGAGGTGGTCATTTCTCCATGCGCAGTGAATAACTCGGCACTCTAAAGCACCCGAGAGCGTTTTTTTCGATGCCAACCTAACCAGAGTGACGGGAGCGGCACAATTCAGAAAAAGTGCTCAGCTCGCCGAGAAAATGCGATTTAAGCAATAAAATTAAAAATGCTTATAAAACATAAACCAAACGTTGGAGGTGGTCATTTCTTAATGCGCAGTAATAAACTCGGCACTCTAAAGCACCCGTGAGCGTTTTTTTCGATGCCAACCTAACCAGAGTGACGGGACGGCACAATTCAGAAAAAGTGCTCAGCTCGCCGAGAAAATGCGATTTAAGCAATAAAATTAAAAATGCTTATAAAACATAAACCAAACGTTGGAGGTGGTCATTTCTTCATGCGCAGTGAATAACTCGGCACTCTAAAGCACCCGAGAGCGTTTTTTTCGATGCCAACCTAACCAGAGTGACGGGACAGGCACAATTCAGAAAAAGCGCTCAGCTCGCCGAGAAAATGCGATTTAAGCAATAAAATTAAAAATGCTTATAAAACATAAACCAAACGTTGGAGGTGGTCATTTCTTCATGCGCAGTGATAAACTCGGCACTCTAAAGCACCCGAGAGCGTTTTTTTCGATGCCAACCTAACCAGAGTGACGGGAGCGGCACAATTCAGAAAAAGTGCTCAGCTCGCCGAGAAAATGCGATTTAAGCAATAAAATTAAAAATGCTTATAAAACATAAACCAAACGTTGGAGGTGGTCATTTCTTCATGCGCAGTGATAAACTCGGCACTCTAAAGCACCCGAGAGCGTTTTTTTCGATGCCAACCTAACCAGAGTGACGGGAGCGGCACAATTCAGAAAAAGCGCTCAGCTCGCCGAGAAAATGCGATTTAAGCAATAAAATTAAAAATGCTTATAAAACATAAACCAAACGTTGGAGGTGGTCATTTCTTCATGCGCAGTGATAAACTCGGCACTCTAAAGCACCCGAGAGCGTTTTTTTCGATGCCAACCTAACCAGAGTGACGGGAGCGGCACAATTCAGAAAAAGTGCTCAGCTCGCCGAGAAAATGCGATTCAAGCAATAAAATTAAAAATGCTTATTAAACATAAACCAAACGTTGGAGGTGGTCATTTCTTCATGCGCAGTGAATAACTCGGCACTCTAAAGCACCCGAGAGCGTTTTTTTCGATGCCAACCTAACCAGAGTGACGGGAGCGGCACTATTCAGAAAAAGTGCTCAGCTCGCCGAGAAAATGCGATTTAAGCAATAAAATTAAAAATGCTTATAAAACATAAACCAAACGTTGGAGGTGGTCATTTCTTAATGCGCAGTAATAAACTCGGCACTCTAAAGCACCCGAGAGCGTTTTTTTCGATGCCAACCTAACCAGAGTGACGGGAGCGGCACAATTCAGAAAAAGTGCTCAGCTCGCCGAGAAAATGCGATTTAAGCAATAAAATTAAAAATGCTTATAAAACATAAACCAAACGTTGGAGGTGGTCATTTCTTAATGCGCAGTAATAAACTCGGCACTCTAAAGCACCCGAGAGCGTTTTTTTTCGATGCCAACCTAACCAGAGTGACGGGAGCGGCACAATTCAGAAAAAGTGCTCAGCTCGCCGAGAAAATGCGATTTAAGCAATAAAATTAAAAATGCTTATAAAACATAGACCAAACGTTGGAGGTGGTCATTTCTTAATGCGCAGTAATAAACTCGGCACTCTAAAGCACCCGAGAGCGTTTTTTTCGATGCCAACCTAACCAGAGTGACGGGAGCGGCACAATTCAGAAAAAGCGCTCAGCTCGCCGAGAAAATGCGATTTAAGCAATAAAATTAAAAATGCTTATAAAACATAAACCAAACGTTGGAGGTGGTCATTTCCTAATGCGCAGTAATAAACTCGGCACTCTAAAGCACCCGAGAGCGTTTTTTTCGATGCCAACCTAACCAGAGTGACGGGAGCGGCACAATTCAGAAAAAGTGCTCAGCTCGCCGAGAAAATGCGATTTAAGCAATAAAATTAAAAATGCTTATTAAACATAAACCAAACGTTGGAGGTGGTCATTACTTCATGCGCAGTGAATAACTCGGCACTCTAAAGCACCCGAGAGCGTTTTTTTCGATGCCAACCTAACCAGAGTGACGGGAGCGGCACAATTCAGAAAAAGCGCTCAGCTCGCCGAGAAAATGCGATTTAAGCAATACAATTAAAAATGCTTATTAAACATAAACCAAACATTGGAGGTGGTCATTTCTTTATGCGCAGTGAATAACTCGGCACTCTAAAGCACCCGAGAGCGTTTTTTTCGATGCCAACCTAACCAGAGTGACGGGAGCGGCACAATTCAGAAAAAGCGCTCAGCTCGCCGAGAAAATGCGATTTAAGCAATAAAATTAAAAATGCTTATAAAACATAAACCAAACGTTGGAGGTGGTCATTTCTTCATGCGCAGTGAATAACTCGGCACTCTAAAGCACCCGAGAGCGTTTTTTTCGATGCCAACCTAACCAGAGTGACGGGAGCGGCACAATTCAGAAAAAGTGCTCAGCTCGCCGAGAAAATGCGATTTAAGCAATAAAATTAAAAATGCTTATAAAACATAAACCAAACGTTGGAGGTGGTCATTTCTTAATGCGCAGTAATAAACTCGGCACTCTAAAGCACCCGAGAGCGTTTTTTTCGATGCCAACCTAACCAGAGTGACGGGAGCGGCACAATTCAGAAAAAGTGCTCAGCTCGCCGAGAAAATGCGATTTAAGCAATAAAATTAAAAATGCTTATAAAACATAAACCAAACGTTGGAGGTGGTCATTTCTTAATGCGCAGTAATAAACTCGGCACTCTAAAGCACCCGAGAGCGTTTTTTTCGATGCCAACCTAACCAGAGTGACGGGAGCGGCACAATTCAGAAAAAGCGCTCAGCTCGCCGAGAAAATGCGATTTAAGCAATAAAATTAAAAATGCTTATAAAACATAAACCAAACGTTGGAGGTGGTCATTTCTTAATGCGCAGTAATAAACTCGGCACTCTAAAGCACCCGAGAGCGTTTTTTTCGATGCCAACCTAACCAGAGTGACGGGAGCGGCACAATTCAGAAAAAGCGCTCAGCTCGCCGAGAAAATGCGATTTAAGCAATAAAATTAAAAAAACTTATTAAACAAACCAAACGTTGGAGGTGGTCATTTCTTCATGCGCAGTGAATAACTCGGCACTCTAAAGCACCCGAGAGCGTTTTTTTCGATGCCAACCTAACCAGAGTGACGGGACAGGCACAATTCAGAAAAAGCGCTCAGCTCGCCGAGAAAATGCGATTTAAGCAATAAAATTAAAAATGCTTATTAAACATAAACCAAACGTTGGAGGTGGTCATTTCTTCATGCGCAGTGAATAACTCGGCACTCTAAAGCACCCGAGAGCGTTTTTTTCGATGCCAACCTAACCAGAGTGACGGGACAGGCACAATTCAGAAAAAGCGCTCAGCTCGCCGAGAAAATGCGATTTAAGCAATAAAATTAAAAATGCTTATAAAACATAAACCAAACGTTGGAGGTGGTCATTTCTTCATGCGCAGTGATAAACTCGGCACTCTAAAGCACCCGAGAGCGTTTTTTTCGATGCCAACCTAACCAGAGTGACGGGAGCGGCACAATTCAGAAAAAGTGCTCAGCTCGCCGAGAAAATGCGATTTAAGCAATAAAATTAAAAATGCTTATAAAACATAAACCAAACGTTGGAGGTGGTCATTTCTTCATGCGCAGTGATAAACTCGGCACTCTAAAGCACCCGAGAGCGTTTTTTTCGATGCCAACCTAACCAGAGTGACGGGAGCGGCACAATTCAGAAAAAGCGCTCAGCTCGCCGAGAAAATGCGATTTAAGCAATAAAATTAAAAATGCTTATAAAACATAAACCAAACGTTGGAGGTGGTCATTTCTTCATGCGCAGTGATAAACTCGGCACTCTAAAGCACCCGAGAGCGTTTTTTTCGATGCCAACCTAACCAGAGTGACGGGAGCGGCACAATTCAGAAAAAGTGCTCAGCTCGCCGAGAAAATGCGATTCAAGCAATAAAATTAAAAATGCTTATTAAACATAAACCAAACGTTGGAGGTGGTCATTTCTTCATGCGCAGTGAATAACTCGGCACTCTAAAGCACCCGAGAGCGTTTTTTTCGATGCCAACCTAACCAGAGTGACGGGAGCGGCACAATTCAGAAAAAGCGCTCAGCTCGCCGAGAAAATGCGATTTAAGCAATACAATTAAAAATGCTTATTAAACATAAACCAAACATTGGAGGTGGTCATTTCTTCATGCGCAGTGAATAACTCGGCACTCTAAAGCACCCGAGAGCGTTTTTTTCGATGCCAACCTAACCAGAGTGACGGGAGCGGCACAATTCAGAAAAAGTGCTCAGCTCGCCGAGAAAATGCGATTTAAGCAATAAAATTAAAAATGCTTATAAAACATAAACCAAACGTTGGAGGTGGTCATTTCTTAATGCGCAGTAATAAACTCGGCACTCTAAAGCACCCGAGAGCGTTTTTTTCGATGCCAACCTAACCAGAGTGACGGGAGCGGCACAATTCAGAAAAAGTGCTCAGCTCGCCGAGAAAATGCGATTTAAGCAATAAAATTAAAAATGCTTATAAAACATAAACCAAACGTTGGAGGTGGTCATTTCTTAATGCGCAGTAATAAACTCGGCACTCTAAAGCACCCGAGAGCGTTTTTTTCGATGCCAACCTAACCAGAGTGACGGGAGCGGCACAATTCAGAAAAAGTGCTCAGCTCGCCGAGAAAATGCGATTTAAGCAATAAAATTAAAAATGCTTATAAAACATAGACCAAACGTTGGAGGTGGTCATTTCTTAATGCGCAGTAATAAACTCGGCACTCTAAAGCACCCGAGAGCGTTTTTTTCGATGCCAACCTAACCAGAGTGACGGGAGCGGCACAATTCAGAAAAAGCGCTCAGCTCGCCGAGAAAATGCGATTTAAGCAATAAAATTAAAAATGCTTATAAAACATAAACCAAACGTTGGAGGTGGTCATTTCCTAATGCGCAGTAATAAACTCGGCACTCTAAAGCACCCGAGAGCGTTTTTTTCGATGCCAACCTAACCAGAGTGACGGGAGCGGCACAATTCAGAAAAAGTGCTCAGCTCGCCGAGAAAATGCGATTTAAGCAATAAAATTAAAAATGCTTATTAAACATAAACCAAACGTTGGAGGTGGTCATTACTTCATGCGCAGTGAATAACTCGGCACTCTAAAGCACCCGAGAGCGTTTTTTTCGATGCCAACCTAACCAGAGTGACGGGAGCGGCACAATTCAGAAAAAGCGCTCAGCTCGCCGAGAAAATGCGATTTAAGCAATACAATTAAAAATGCTTATTAAACATAAACCAAACATTGGAGGTGGTCATTTCTTCATGCGCAGTGAATAACTCGGCACTCTAAAGCACCCGAGAGCGTTTTTTTCGATGCCAACCTAACCAGAGTGACGGGAGCGGCACAATTCAGAAAAAGCGCTCAGCTCGCCGAGAAAATGCGATTTAAGCAATAAAATTAAAAATGCTTATTAAACATAAACCAAACGTTGGAGGTGGTCATTTCTTCATGCGCAGTGAATAACTCGGCACTCTAAAGCACCCGAGAGCGTTTTTTTCGATGCCAACCTAACCAGAGTGACGGGAGCGGCACAATTCAGAAAAAGCGCTCAGCTCGCCGAGAAAATGCGATTTAAGCAATAAAATTAAAAATGCTTATTAAACATAAACCAAACATTGGAGGTGGTCATTTCTTCATGCGCAGTGAATAACTCGGCACTCTAAAGCACCCGAGAGCGTTTTTTTCGATGCCAACCTAACCAGAGTGACGGGAGCGGCACAATTCAGAAAAAGTGCTCAGCTCGCCGAGAAAATGCGATTTAAGCAATAAAATTAAAAATGCTTATAAAACATAAACCAAACGTTGGAGGTGGTCATTTCTTAATGCGCAGTAATAAACTCGGCACTCTAAAGCACCCGAGAGCGTTTTTTTCGATGCCAACCTAACCAGAGTCACGGGAGCGGCACAATTCAGAAAAAGCGCTCAGCTCGCCGAGAAAATGCGATTTAAGCAATAAAATTAAAAATGCTTATAAAACATAAACCAAACGTTGGAGGTGGTCATTTCTTAATGCGCAGTAATAAACTCAGCACTCTGAAGCACCCGAGAGCGTTTTTTTCGATGCCAACCTAACCAGAGTGACGGGAGCGGCACAATTCAGAAAAAGCGCTCAGCTCGCCGAGAAAATGCGATTTAAGCAATAAAATTTAAAATGCTTATAAAACATAAACCAAACGTTGGAGGTGGTCATTTCTTCATGCGCAGTGAATAACTCGGCACTCTAAAGCACCCGAGAGCGTTTTTTTCGATGCCAAGTGACGGGAGCGGCACAATTCAGAAAAAGTGCTCAGCTCGCCGAGAAAATGCGATTTAAGCAATAAAATTAAAAATGCTTATAAAACATAAACCAAACGTTGGAGGTGGTCATTTCTTAATGCGCAGTAATAAACTCGGCACTCTAAAGCACCCGAGAGCGTTTTTTTCGATGCCAACCTAACCAGAGTGACGGGAGCGGCACAATTCAGAAAAAGTGCTCAGCTCGCCGAGAAAATGCGATTTAAGCAATAAAATTAAAAATGCTTATAAAACATAAACCAAACGTTGGAGGTGGTCATTTCTTAATGCGCAGTAATAAACTCGGCACTCTAAAGCACCCGAGAGCGTTTTTTTCGATGCCAACCTAACCAGAGTGACGGGAGCGGCACAATTCAGAAAAAGTGCTCAGCTCGCCGAGAAAATGCGATTTAAGCAATAAAATTAAAAATGCTTATTAAACATAAACCAAACGTTGGAGGTGGTCATTTCTTCATGCGCAGTGAATAACTCGGCACTCTAAAGCACCCGAGAGCGTTTTTTTCGATGCCAACCTAACCAGAGTGACGGGAGCGGCACAATTCAGAAAAAGCGCTCAGCTCGCCGAGAAAATGCGATTTAAGCAATAAAATTAAAAATGCTTATAAAACATAAACCAAACGTTGGAGGTGGTCATTTCTTAATGCGCAGTAATAAACTCGGCACTCTAAAGCACCCGAGAGCGTTTTTTTCGATGCCAACCTAACCAGATTGACGGGAGCGGCACAATTCAGAAAAAGTGCTCAGCTCGCCGAGAAAATGCGATTTAAGCAATAAAATTAAAAATGCTTATAAAACATAAACCAAACGTTGGAGGTGGTCATTTCTTAATGCGCAGTAATAAACTCGGCACTCTAAAGTACCCGAGAGCGTTTTTTTCGATGCCAACCTAACCAGAGTGACGGGAGCGGCACAATTCAGAAAAAGTGCTCAGCTCGCCGAGAAAATGCGATTTAAGCAATAAAATTAAAAATGCTTATTAAACATAAACCAAACGTTGGAGGTGGTCATTTCTTCATGCGCAGTGAATAACTCGGCACTCTAAAGCACCCGATAGCGTTTTTTCCGATGCCAACCTAACCAGAGTGACGGGAGCGGCACAATTCAGAAAAAGCGCTCAGCTCGCCGAGAAAATGCGATTTAAGCAATAAAATTAAAAATGCTTATAAAACATAAACCAAACGTTGGAGGTGGTCATTTCTTAATGCGCAGTAATAAACTCGGCACTCTAAAGCACCCGAGAGCGTTTTTTTCGATGCCAACCTAACCAGAAAGACGGGAGCGGCACAATTCAGAAAAAGTGCTCAGCTCGCCGAGAAAATGCGATTTAAGCAATAAAATTAAAAATGCTTATAAAACATAAACCAAACGTTGGAGGTGGTCATCTCTTAATGCGCAGTAATAAACTCGGCACTCTAAAGCACCCGAGAGCGTTTTTTTCGATGCCAACCTAACCAGAGTGACGGGAGCGGCACAATTCAGAAAAAGTGCTCAGCTCGCCGAGAAAATGCGATTTAAGCAATAAAATTAAAAATGCTTATTAAACATAAACCAAACGTTGGAGGTGGTCATTTCTTCATGCGCAGTGAATATAACTCGGCACTCTAAAGCACCCGATAGCGTTTTTTTCGATGCCAACCTAACCAGAGTGACGGGAGCGGCACAATTCAGAAAAAGTGCTCAGCTCGCCGAGAAAATGCGATTTAAGCAATAAAATTAAAAATGCTTATAAAACATAAACCAAACGTTGGAGGTGGTCATTTCTTAATGCGCAGTAATAAACTCGGCACTCTAAAGCACCCGAGAGCGTTTTTTTCGATGCCAACCTAACCAGAGTGACGGGAGCGGCACAATTCAGAAAAAGTGCTCAGCTCGCCGAGAAAATGCGATTTAAGCAATAAAATTAAAAATGCTTATAAAACATAAACCAAACGTTGGAGGTGGTCATTTCTTAATGCGCAGTAATAAACTCGGCACTCTAAAGCACCCGAGAGCGTTTTTTTCGATGCCAACCTAACCAGAGTGATGGGAGCGGCACAATTCAGAAAAAGCGCTCAGCTCGCCGAGAAAATGCGATTTAAGCAATAAAATTAAAAATGCTTATAAAACATAAACCAAACGTTGGAGGTGGTCATTTCTTCGTGCGCAGTGAATAACTCGGCACTCTAAAGCACCCGAGAGCGTTTTTTTCGATGCCAACCTAACCAGAGTGACGGGAGCGGCACAATTCAGAAAAAGTGCTCAGCTCGCCGAGAAAATTCGATTTAAGCAATAAAATTAAAAATGCTTATAAAACATAAACCAAACGTTGGAGGTGGTTATTTCTTAATGCGCAGTAATAAACTCGGCACTCTAAAGCACCCGAGAGCGTTTTTTTCGATTTTCGATGCCAACCTAACCAGAGTGACGGGAGCGGCACAATTCAGAAAAAGCGCTCAGCTCGCCGAGAAAATGCGATTTAAGCAATAAAATTAAAAATGCTTATAAAACATAAACCAAACGTTGGAGGTGGTCATTTCTTAATGCGCAGTAATAAACTCAGCACTCTAAAGCACCCGAGAGCGTTTTTTTCGATGCCAACCTAACCAGAGTGACGGGAGCGGCACAATTCAGAAAAAGCGCTCAGCTCGCCGAGAAAATGCGATTTAAGCAATAAAATTAAAAATGCTTATAAAACATAAACCAAACGTTGGAGGTGGTCATTTCTTCATGCGCAGTGAATAACTCGGCACTCTAAAGCACCCGAGAGCGTTTTTTTCGATGCCAAGTGACGGGAGCGGCACAATTCAGAAAAAGTGCTCAGCTCGCCGAGAAAAAGCAATAAAATTAAAAATGCTTATAAAACATAAACCAAACGTTGGAGGTGGTCATTTCTTAATGCGCAGTAATAAACTCGGCACTCTAAAGCACCCGAGAGCGTTTTTTTCGATGCCAACCTAACCAGAGTGACGGGAGCGGCACAATTCAGAAAAAGCGCTCAGCTCGCCGAGAAAATGCGATTTAAGCAATAAAATTAAAAATGCTTATAAAACATAAACCAAACGTTGGAGGTGGTCATTTCTTAATGCGCAGTAATAAACTCGGCACTCTAAAGCACCCGAGAGCGTTTTTTTCGATGCCAACCTAACCAGAGTGACGGGAGCGGCACAATTCAGAAAAAGTGCTCAGCTCGCCGAGAAAATGCGATTTAAGCAATAAAATTAAAAATGCTTATTAAACATAAACCAAACGTTGGAGGTGGTCATTTCTTCATGCGCAGTGAATAACTCGGCACTCTAAAGCACCCGAGAGCGTTTTTTTCGATGCCAACCTAACCAGAGTGACGGGAGCGGCACAATTCAGAAAAAGCGCTCAGCTCGCCGAGAAAATGCGATTTAAGCAATAAAATTAAAAATGCTTATAAAACATAAACCAAACGTTGGAGGTGGTCATTTCTTAATGCGCAGTAATAAACTCGGCACTCTAAAGCACCCGAGAGCGTTTTTTTCGATGCCAACCTAACCAGAGTGACGGGAGCGGCACAATTCAGAAAAAGTGCTCAGCTCGCCGAGAAAATGCGATTTAAGCAATAAAATTAAAAATGCTTATAAAACATAAACCAAACGTTGGAGGTGGTCATTTCTTAATGCGCAGTAATAAACTCGGCACTCTAAAGCACCCGAGAGCGTTTTTTTCTATGCCAACCTAACCAGAGTGACGGGAGCGGCACAATTCAGAAAAAGTGCTCAGCTCGCCGAGAAAATGCGATTTAAGCAATAAAATTAAACATGCTTATTAAACATAAACCAAACGTTGGAGGTGGTCATTTATTCATGCGCAGTGAATAACTCGGCACTCTAAAGCACCCGATAGCGTTTTTTTCGATGCCAACCTAACCAGAGTGACGGGAGCGGCACAATTCAGAAAAAGTGCTCAGCTCGCCGAGAAAATGCGATTTAAGCAATAAAATTAAAAATGCTTATAAAACATAAACCAAACGTTGGAGGTGGTCATTTCTTAATGCGCAGTAATAAACTCGGCACTCTAAAGCACCCGAGAGCGTTTTTTTCGATGCCAACCTAACCAGAGTGACGGGAGCGGCACAATTCAGAAAAAGTGCTCAGCTCGCCGAGAAAATGCGATTTAAGCAATAAAATTAAAAATGCTTATAAAACATAAACCAAACGTTGGAGGTGGTCATTTCTTAATGCGCAGTAATAAACTCGGCACTCTAAAGCACCCGAGAGCGTTTTTTTCGATGCCAACCTAACCAGAGTGACGGGAGCGGCACAATTCAGAAAAAGTGCTCAGCTCGCCGAGAAAATGCGATTTAAGCAATAAAATTAAAAATGCTTATTAAACATAAACCAAACGTTGGAGGTGGTCATTTCTTCATGCGCAGTGAATAACTCGGCACTCTAAAGCACCCGATAGCGTTTTTTTCGATGCCAACCTAACCAGAGTGACGGGAGCGGCACAATTCAGAAAAAGTGCTCAGCTCGCCGAGAAAATGCGATTTAAGCAATAAAATTAAAAATGCTTATAAAACATAAACCAAACGTTGGAGGTGGTCATTTCTTAATGCGCAGTAATAAACTCGGCACTCTAAAGCACCCGAGAGCGTTTTTTTCGATGCCAACCTAACCAGAGTGACGGGAGCGGCACAATTCAGAAAAAGTGCTCAGCTCGCCGAGAAAATGCGATTTAAGCAATAAAATTAAAAATGCTTATAAAACATAAACCAAACGTTGGAGGTGGTCATTTCTTAATGCGCAGTAATAAACTCGGCACTCTAAAGCACCCGAGAGCGTTTTTTTCGATGCCAACCTAACCAGAGTGACGGGAGCGGCACAATTCAGAAAAAGCGCTCAGCTCGCCGAGAAAATGCGATTTAAGCAATAAAATTAAAAATGCTTATAAAACATAAACCAAACGTTGGAGGTGGTCATTTCTTCGTGCGCAGTGAATAACTCGGCACTCTAAAGCACCCGAGAGCGTTTTTTTCGATGCCAACCTAACCAGAGTGACGGGAGCGGCACAATTCAGAAAAAGTGCTCAGCTCGCCGAGAAAATGCGATTTAAGCAATAAAATTAAAAATGCTTATAAAACATAAACCAAACGTTGGAGGTGGTCATTTCTTAATGCGCAGTAATAAACTCGGCACTCTAAAGCACCCGAGAGCGTTTTTTTCGATGCCAACCTAACCAGAGTGACGGGAGCGGCACAATTCAGAAAAAGCGCTCAGCTCGCCGAGAAAATGCGATTTAAGCAATAAAATTAAAAATGCTTATAAAACATAAACCAAACGTTGGAGGTGGTCATTTCTTAATGCGCAGTAATAAAGTCGGCACTCTAAAGCACCCGAGAGCGTTTTTTTCGATGCCAACCTAACCAGAGTGACGGGAGCGGCACAATTCAGAAAAAGCGCTCAGCTCGCCGAGAAAATGCGATTTAAGCAATAAAATTAAAAATGCTTATAAAACATAAACCAAACGTTGGAGGTGGTCATTTCTTCGTGCGCAGTGAATAACTCGGCACTCTAAAGCACCCGAGAGCGTTTTTTTCGATGCCAACCTAACCAGAGTGACGGGAGCGGAACAATTCAGAAAAAGTGCTCAGCTCGCCGAGAAAATGCGATTTAAGCAATAAAATTAAAAATGCTTATAAAACATAAACCAAACGTTGGAGGTGGTCATTTCTTAATGCGCAGTAATAAACTCGGCACTCTAAAGCACCCGAGAGCGTTTTTTTCGATGCCAACCTAACCAGAGTGACGGGAGCGGCACAATTCAGAAAAAGCGCTCAGCTCGCCGAGAAAATGCGAATCAAGCAATAAAATTAAAAATGCTTATAAAACATAAACCAAACGTTGGAGGTGGTCATTTCTTAATGCGCAGTAATAAACTCAGCACTCTAAAGCACCCGAGAGCGTTTTTTTCGATGCCAACCTAACCAGAGTGACGGGAGCGGCACAATTCAGAAAAAGCGCTCAGCTCGCCGAGAAAATGCGATTTAAGCAATAAAATTAAAAATGCTTATAAAACATAAACCAAACGTTGGAGGTGGTCATTTCTTCATGCGCAGTGAATAACTCGGCACTCTAAAGCACCCGAGAGCGTTTTTTTCGATGCCAAGTGACGGGAGCGGCACAATTCAGAAAAAGTGCTCAGCTCGCCGAGAAAATGCGATTTAAGCAATAAAATTAAAAATGCTTATAAAACATAAACCAAACGTTGGAGGTGGTCATTTCTTAATGCGCAGTAATAAACTCGGCACTCTAAAGCACCCGAGAGCGTTTTTTTCGATGCCAACCTAACCAGAGTGACGGGAGCGGCACAATTCAGAAAAAGTGCTCAGCTCGCCGAGAAAATGCGATTTAAGCAATAAAATTAAAAATGCTTATAAAACATAAACCAAACGTTGGAGGTGGTCATTTCTTAATGCGCAGTAATAAACTCGGCACTCTAAAGCACCCGAGAGCGTTTTTTTCGATGCCAACCTAACCAGAGTGACGGGAGCGGCACAATTCAGAAAAAGTGCTCAGCTCGCCGAGAAAATGCGATTTAAGCAATAAAATTAAAAATGCTTATTAAACATAAACCAAACATTGGAGGTGGTCATTTCTTCATGCGCAGTGAATAACTCGGCACTCTAAAGCACCCGAGAGCGTTTTTTTCGATGCCAACCTAACCAGAGTGACGGGAGCGGCACAATTCAGAAAAAGTGCTCAGCTCGCCGAGAAAATGCGATTTAAGCAATAAAATTAAAAATGCTTATAAAACATAAACCAAACGTTGGAGGTGGTCATTTCTTAATGCGCAGTAATAAACTCGGCACTCTAAAGCACCCGAGAGCGTTTTTTTCGATGCCAACCTAACCAGAGTGACGGGAGCGGCACAATTCAGAAAAAGCGCTCAGCTCGCCGAGAAAATGCGATTTAAGCAATAAAATTAAAAATGCTTATAAAACATAAACCAAACGTTGGAGGTGGTCATTTCTTAATGCGCAGTAATAAACTCAGCACTCTAAAGCACCCGAGAGCGTTTTTTTCGATGCCAACCTAACCAGAGTGACGGGAGCGGCACAATTCAGAAAAAGCGCTCAGCTCGCCGAGAAAATGCGATTTAAGCAATAAAATTGAAAATGCTTATAAAACATAAACCAAACGTTGGAGGTGGTCATTTCTTCATGCGCAGTGAATAACTCGGCACTCTAAAGCACCCGAGAGCGTTTTTTTCGATGCCAAGTGACGGGAGCGGCACAATTCAGAAAAAGTGCTCAGCTCGCCGAGAAAATGCGATTTAAGCAATAAAATTAAAAATGCTTATAAAACATAAACCAAACGTTGGAGGTGGTCATTTCTTAATGCGCAGTAATAAACTCGGCACTCTAAAGCACCCGAGAGCGTTTTTTTCGATGCCAACCTAACCAGAGTGACGGGAGCGGCACAATTCAGAAAAAGTGCTCAGCTCGCCGAGAAAATGCGATTTAAGCAATAAAATTAAAAATGCTTATAAAACATAAACCAAACGTTGGAGGTGGTCATTTCTTAATGCGCAGTAATAAACTCGGCACTCTAAAGCACCCGAGAGCGTTTTTTTCGATGCCAACCTAACCAGAGTGACGGGAGCGGCACAATTCAGAAAAAGTGCTCAGCTCGCCGAGAAAATGCGATTTAAGCAATAAAATTAAAAATGCTTATTAAACATAAACCAAACGTTGGAGGTGGTCATTTCTTCATGCGCAGTGAATAACTCGGCACTCTAAAGCACCCGAGAGCGTTTTTTTCGATGCCAACCTAACCAGAGTGACGGGAGCGGCACAATTCAGAAAAAGCGCTCAGCTCGCCGAGAAAATGCGATTTAAGCAATAAAATTAAAAATGCTTATAAAACATAAACCAAACGTTGGAGGTGGTCATTTCTTAATGCGCAGTAATAAACTCGGCACTCTAAAGCACCCGAGAGCGTTTTTTTCGATGCCAACCTAACCAGAGTGACGGGAGCGGCACAATTCAGAAAAAGTGCTCAGCTCGCCGAGAAAATGCGATTTAAGCAATAAAATTAAAAATGCTTATAAAACATAAACCAAACGTTGGAGGTGGTCATTTCTTAATGCGCAGTAATAAACTCGGCACTCTAAAGTACCCGAGAGCGTTTTTTTCGATGCCAACCTAACCAGAGTGACGGGAGCGGCACAATTCAGAAAAAGTGCTCAGCTCGCCGAGAAAATGCGATTTAAGCAATAAAATTAAAAATGCTTATTAAACATAAACCAAACGTTGGAGGTGGTCATTTCTTCATGCGCAGTGAATAACTCGGCACTCTAAAGCACCCGATAGCGTTTTTTTCGATGCCAACCTAACCAGAGTGACGGGAGCGGCACAATTCAGAAAAAGTGCTCAGCTCGCCGAGAAAATGCGATTTAAGCAATAAAATTAAAAATGCTTATAAAACATAAACCAAACGTTGGAGGTGGTCATTTCTTCATGCGCAGTGATAAACTCGGCACTCTAAAGCACCCGAGAGCGTTTTTTTCGATGCCAACCTAACCAGAGTGACGGGAGCGGCACAATTCAGAAAAAGTGCTCAGCTCGCCGAGAAAATGCGATTTAAGCAATAAAATTAAAAATGCTTATAAAACATAAACCAAACGTTGGAGGTGGTCATTTCTTCATGCGCAGTGATAAACTCGGCACTCTAAAGCACCCGAGAGCGTTTTTTTCGATGCCAACCTAACCAGAGTGACGGGAGCGGCACAATTCAGAAAAAGTGCTCAGCTCGCCGAGAAAATGCGATTCAAGCAATAAAATTAAAAATGCTTATTAAACATAAACCAAACGTTGGAGGTGGTCATTTCTTCATGCGCAGTGAATAACTCGGCACTCTAAAGCACCCGAGAGCGTTTTTTTCGATGCCAAGCTAACCAGAGTGACGGGAGCGGCACAATTCAGAAAAAGTGCTCAGCTCGCCGAGAAAATGCGATTTAAGCAATAAAATTAAAAATGCTTATAAAACATAAACCAAACGTTGGAGGTGGTCATTTCTTAATGCGCAGTAATAAACTCGGCACTCTAAAGCACCCGAGAGCGTTTTTTTCGATGCCAACCTAACCAGAGTGACGGGAGCGGCACAATTCAGAAAAAGTGCTCAGCTCGCCGAGAAAATGCGATTTAAGCAATAAAATTAAAAATGCTTATTAAACATAAACCAAACGTTGGAGGTGGTCATTTCTTAATGCGCAGTAATAAACTCGGCACTCTAAAGCACCCGAGAGCGTTTTTTTCGATGCCAACCTAACCAGAGTGACGGGAGCGGCACAATTCAGAAAAAGTGCTCAGCTCGCCGAGAAAATGCGATTTAAGCAATAAAATTAAAAATGCTTATAAAACATAAACCAAACGTTGGAGGTGGTCATTTCTTAATGCGCAGTAATAAACTCGGCACTCTAAAGCACCCGAGAGCGTTTTTTTCGATGCCAACCTAACCAGAGTGACGGGAGCGGCACAATTCAGAAAAAGCGCTCAGCTCGCCGAGAAAATGCGATTTAAGCAATAAAATTAAAAATGCTTATAAAACATAAACCAAACGTTGGAGGTGGTCATTTCTTAATGCGCAGTAATAAACTCGGCACTCTAAAGCACCCGAGAGCGTTTTTTTCGATGCCAACCTAACCAGAGTGACGGGAGCGGCACAATTCAGAAAAAGTGCTCAGCTCGCCGAGAAAATGCGATTTAAGCAATAAAATTAAAAATGCTTATTAAACATAAACCAAACGTTGGAGGTGGTCATTTCTTCATGCGCAGTGAATAACTCGGCACTCTAAAGCACCCGATAGTGTTTTTTTCGATGCCAACCTAACCAGAGTGACGGGAGCGGCACAATTCAGAAAAAGTGCTCAGCTCGCCGAGAAAATGCGATTTAAGCAATAAAATTAAAAATGCTTATAAAACATAAACCAAACGTTGGAGGTGGTCATTTCTTAATGAGCAGTAATAAACTCGGCACTCTAAAGCACTCGAGAGCGTTTTTTTCGATGCCAACCTAACCAGAGTGACGGGAGCGGCACAATTCAGAAAAAGTGCTCAGCTCGCCGAGAAAATGCGATTTAAGCAATAAAATTTAAAATGCTTATAAAACATAAACCAAACGTTGGAGGTGGTCTTTTCTTCATGCGCAGTGAATAACTCGGCACTCTAAAGCACCCGAGAGCGTTTTTTTCGATGCCAACCTAACCAGAGTGACGGGAGCGGCACAATTCAGAAAAAGCGCTCAGCTCGCCGAGAAAATGCGATTTAAGCAATAAAATTAAAAATGCTTATAAAACATAAACCAAACGTTGGAGGTGGTCATTTCCTAATGCGCAGTAATAAACTCGGCACTCTAAAGCACCCGAGAGCGTTTTTTTCGATGCCAACCTAACCAGAGTGACGGGAGCGGCACAATTACGAAAAAGTCCTCAGCTCGCCGAGAAAATGCGATTTAAGCAATAAAATTAAAAATGCTTATTAAACATAAACCAAACGTTGGAGGTGGTCATTTCTTCATGCGCAGTGAATAACTCGGCACTCTAAAGCACCCGAGAGCGTTTTTTTCGATGCCAACCTAACCAGAGTGACGGGAGCGGCACAATTCAGAAAAAGCGCTCAGCTCGCCGAGAAAATGCGATTTAAGCAATAAAATTAAAAATGCTTATTAAACATAAACCAAACATTGGAGGTGGTCATTTCTTCATGCGCAGTGAATAACTCGGCACTCTAAAGCACCCGAGAGCGTTTTTTTCGATGCCAACCTAACCAGAGTGATGGGAGCGGCACAATTCAGAAAAAGCGCTCAGCTCGCCGAGAAAATGCGATTTAAGCAATAAAATTAAAAATGCTTATAAAACATAAACCAAACGTTGGAGGTGGTCATTTCTTCATGCGCAGTGATCAACTCGGCACTCTAAAGCACCCGAGAGCGTTTTTTTCGATGCCAACCTAACCAGAGTGACGGGAGCGACACAATTCAGAAAAAGTGCTCAGCTCGCCGAGAAAATGCGATTTAAGCAATAAAATTAAAAATGCTTATAAAACATAAACCAAACGTTGGAGGTGGTCATTTCTTCATGCGCAGTGAATAACTCGGCACTCTAAAGCACCTGAGAGCGTTTTTTTCGATGCCAACCTAACCAGAGTGACTGGAGCGGCACAATTCAGAAAAAGTGCTCAGCTCGCCGAGAAAATGCGATTTAAGCAATAAAATTAAAAATGCTTATAAAACATAAACCAAACGTTGGAGGTGGTCATTTCTTAATGCGCAGTAATAAACTCGGCACTCTAAAGCACCCGAGAGCGTTTTTTTCGATGCCAACCTAACCAGAGTGACGGGAGCGGCACAATTCAGAAAAAGTGCTCAGCTCGCCGAGAAAATGCGATTTAAGCAATAAAATTAAAAATGCTTATAAAACATAAACCAAACGTTGGAGGTGGTCATTTCTTAATGCGCAGTAATAAACTCGGCACTCTAGAGCACCCGAGAGCGTTTTTTTCGATGCCAACCTAACCAGAGTGACGGGAGCGGCACAATTCAGAAAAAGTGCTCAGCTCGCCGAGAAAATGCGATTTAAGCAATAAAATTAAAAATGCTTATAAAACATAAACCAAACGTTGGAAGTGGTCATTTCTTCATGCGCAGTGATAAACTCGGCACTCTAAAGCACCCGAGAGCGTTTTTTTCGATGCCAACCTAACCAGAGTTACGGGAGCGGCACAATTCAGAAAAAGCGCTCAGCTCGCCGAGAAAATGCGATTTAAGCAATAAAATTAAAAATGCTTATAAAACATAAACCAAACGTTGGAGGTGGTCATTTCTTCATGCGCAGTGATAAACTCGGCACTCTAAAGCACCCGAGAGCGTTTTTTTCGATGCCAACCTAACCAGAGTGACGGGAGCGGCACAATTCAGAAAAAGCGCTCAGCTCGCCGAGAAAATGCGATTTAAGCAATAAAATTAAAAATGCTTATAAAACATAAACCAAACGTTGGAGGTGGTCATTTCTTAATGCGCAGTAATAAACTCGGCACTCTAAAGCACCCGAGAGCGTTTTTTTCGATGCCAACCTAACCAGAGTGACGGGAGCGGCACAATTCAGAAAAAGTGCTCAGCTCGCCGAGAAAATGCGATTTAAGCAATAAAATTAAAAATGCTTATAAAACATAAACCAAACGTTGGAGGTGGTCATTTCTCAATGCGCAGTAATAAACTCGGCACTCTAAAGCACCCGAGAGCGTTTTTTTCGATGCCAACCTAACCAGAGTTACGGAAGCGGCACAATTCAGAAAAAGCGCTCAGCTCGCCGAGAAAATGCGATTAAAGCAATAAAATTAAAAATGCTTATAAAACATAAACCAAACGTTGGAGGTGGTCATTTCTTCATGCGCAGTGATAAACTCGGCACTCTAAAGCACCCGAGAGCGTTTTTTTCGATGCCAACCTAACCAGAGTGACGGGAGCGGCACAATTCAGAAAAAGTGCTCAGCTCGCCGAGAAAATGCGATTTAAGCAATAAAATTAAAAATGCTTATAAAACATAAACCAAACGTTGGAGGTGGTCATTTCTTCATGCGCAGTGATAAACTCGGCACTCTAAAGCACCCGAGAGCGTTTTTTTCGATGCCAACCTAACCAGAGTGACGGGAGCGGCACAATTCAGAAAAAGTGCTCAGCTCGCCGAGAAAATGCGATTTAAGCAATAAAATTAAAAATGCTTATAAAACATAAACCAAACGTTGGAGGTGGTCATTTCTTCATGCACAGTGATAAACTCGGCACTCTAAAGCACCCGAGAGCGTTTTTTTCCATGCCAACCTAACCAGAGTGACGGGAGCGGCACAATTCAGAAAAAGTGCTCAGCTCGCCGAGAAAATGCGATTTAAGCAATAAAATTAAAAATGCTTATAAAACATAAACCAAACGTTGGAGGTGGTCATTTCTTCATGCGCAGTGATAAACTCGGCACTCTAAAGCACCCGAGAGCGTTTTTTTCGATGCCAACCTAACCAGAGTGACGGGAGCGGCACAATTCAGAAAAAGTGCTCAGCTCGCCGAGAAAATGCGATTTAAGCAATAAAATTAAAAATGCTTATAAAACATAAACCAAACGTTGGAGGTGGTCATTTCTTCATGCGCAGTGATAAACTCGGCACTCTAAAGCACCCGAGAGCGTTTTTTTCCATGCCAACCTAACCAGAGTGACGGGAGCGGCACAATTCAGAAAAAGTGCTCAGCTCGCCGAGAAAATGCGATTTAAGCAATAAAATTAAAAATGCTTATAAAACATAAACCAAACGTTGGAGGTGGTCATTTCTTCATGCGCAGTGATAAACTCGGCACTCTAAAGCACCCGAGAGCGTTTTTTTCGATGCCAACCTAACCAGAGTGACGGGAGCGGCACAATTCAGAAAAAGTGCTCAGCTCGCCGAGAAAATGCGATTTAAGCAATAAAATTAAAAATGCTTATAAAACATAAACCAAACGTTGGAGGTGGTCATTTCTTCATGCACAGTGATAAACTCGGCACTCTAAAGCACCCGAGAGCGTTTTTTTCCATGCCAACCTAACCAGAGTGACGGGAGCGGCACAATTCAGAAAAAGTGCTCAGCTCGCCGAGAAAATGCGATTTAAGCAATAAAATTAAAAATGCTTATAAAACATAAACCAAACGTTGGAGGTGGTCATTTCTTCATGCGCAGTGATAAACTCGGCACTCTAAAGCACCCGAGAGCGTTTTTTTCGATGCCAACCTAACCAGAGTGACGGGAGCGGCACAATTCAGAAAAAGTGCTCAGCTCGCCGAGAAAATGCGATTTAAGCAATAAAATTAAAAATGCTTATAAAACATAAACCAAACGTTGGAGGTGGTCATTTCTTCATGCGCAGTGATAAACTCGGCACTCTAAAGCACCCGAGAGCGTTTTTTTCCATGCCAACCTAACCAGAGTGACGGGAGCGGCACAATTCAGAAAAAGTGCTCAGCTCGCCGAGAAAATGCGATTTAAGCAATAAAATTAAAAATGCTTATAAAACATAAACCAAACGTTGGAGGTGGTCATTTCTTCATGCGCAGTGATAAACTCGGCACTCTAAAGCACCCGAGAGCGTTTTTTTCCATGCCAACCTAACCAGAGTGACGGGAGCGGCACAATTCAGAAAAAGTGCTCAGCTCGCCGAGAAAATGCGATTTAAGCAATAAAATTAAAAATGCTTATAAAACATAAACCAAACGTTGTAGATGGTCATTTCTTATTACGCAGTAATAAACTCGGCACTCTAAAGCACCCGAGAGCGTTTTTTTCCATGCCAACCTAACCAGAGTGACGGGAGCGGCACAATTCAGAAAAAGTGCTCAGCTCGCCGAGAAAATGCGATTTAAGCAATAAAATTAAAAATGCTTATAAAACATAAACCAAACGTTGGAGGTGGTCATTGCTTCATGCGCAGTGATAAACTCGGCACTCTAAAGCACCCGAGAGCGTTTTATTCGATGCCAACCTAACCAGAGTGACGGGAGCGGCACAATTCAGAAAAAGCGCTCAGCTCGCCGAGAAAATGCGATTTAAGCAATAAAATTAAAAATGCTTATAAAACATAAACCAAACGTTGGAGGTGGTCATTTCTTCATGCGCGGTGATAAACTCGGCACTCTAAAGCACCCGAGAGCGTTTTTTTCGATGCCAACCTAACCAGAGTGACGGGAGCGGCACAATTCAGAAAAAGTGCTCAGCTCGCCGAGAAAATGCGATTTAAGCAATACAATTAAAAATGCTTATAAAACATAAACCAAACGTTGGAGGTGGTCATTTCTTCATGCGCAGTGATAAACTCGGCACTCTAAAGCACCCGAGAGCGTTTTTTTCCATGCCAACCTAACCAGAGTGACGGGAGCGGCACAATTCAGAAAAAGTGCTCAGCTCGCCGAGAAAATGCGATTTAAGCAATAAAATTAAAAATGCTTATAAAACATAAACCAAACGTTGTAGATGGTCATTTCTTATTACGCAGTAATAAACTCGGCACTCTAAAGCACCCGAGAGCGTTTTTTTCCATGCCAACCTAACCAGAGTGACGGGAGCGGCACAATTCAGAAAAAGTGCTCAGCTCGCCGAGAAAATGCGATTTAAGCAATAAAATTAAAAATGCTTATAAAACATAAACCAAACGTTGGAGGTGGTCATTTCTTCATGCGCAGTGATAAACTCGGCACTCTAAAGCACCCGAGAGCGTTTTTTTCGATGCCAACCTAACCAGAGTGACGGGAGCGGCACAATTCAGAAAAAGTGCTCAGCTCGCCGAGAAAATGCGATTTAAGCAATAAAATTAAAAATGCTTATAAAACATAAACCAAACGTTGTAGATGGTCATTTCTTATTACGCAGTAATAAACTCGGCACTCTAAAGCACCCGGGAACGTTTTTTTCGATGCCAACCTAACCAGAGTGACGGGAGCGGCACAATTCAGAAAAAGCGCTCAGCTCGCCGAGAAAATGCGATTTAAGCAATAAAATTAAAAATGCTTATAAAACATAAACCAAACGTTGGAGGTGGTCATTTCTTCATGCACAGTGATAAACTCGGCACTCTAAAGCACCCGAGAGCGTTTTTTTCGATGCCAACCTAACCAGAGTGACGGGAGCGGCACAATTCAGAAAAAGTGCTCAGCTCGCCGAGAAAATGCGATTTAAGCAATAAAATTAAAAATGCTTATAAAACATAAACCAAACGTTGTAAATGGTCATTTCTTATTACGCAGTAATAAACTCGGCACTCTAAAGCACCCGAGAGCGTTTTTTTCGATGCCAACCTAACCAGAGTGACGGGAGCGATACAGAAAAAGCGCTCAGCTCGCCGAGAAAATGCGATTTAAGCAATAAAATTAAAAATGCTTATAAAACATAAACCAAACGTTGGAGGTGGTCTTTTCTTCATGCGCAGTGATAAACTCGGCACTCTAAAGCACCCGAGAGCATTTTTTTCCATGCCAACCTAAACAGAGTGACGGGAGCGGCACAATTCAGAAAAAGTGCTCAGCTCGCCGAGAAAATGCGATTTAAGCAATAAAATTAAAAATGCTTATAAAACATAAACCAAACGTTGTAGATGGTCATTTCTTATTACGCAGTAATAAACTCGGCACTCTAAAGCACCCGAGAGCGTTTTTTTCCATGCCAACCTAACCAGAGTGACGGGAGCGGCACAATTCAGAAAAAGTGCTCAGCTCGCCGAGAAAATGCGATTTAAGCTATAAAATTAAAAATGCTTATAAAACATAAACCAAACGTTGGAGGTGGTCATTTCTTCATGCGCAGTGATAAACTCGGCACTCTAAAGCACCCGAGAGCGTTTTTTTCGATGCCAACCTAACCAGAGTGACGGGAGCGGCACAATTCAGAAAAAGTGCTCAGCTCGCCGAGAAAATGCGATTTAAGCAATAAAATTAAAAATGCTTATAAAACATAAACCAAACGTTGGAGGTGGTCATTTCTTCATGCACAGTGATAAACTCGGCACTCTAAAGCACCCGAGAGCGTTTTTTTCCATGCCAACCTAACCAGAGTGACGGGAGCGGCACAATTCAGAAAAAGTGCTCAGCTCGCCGAGAAAATGCGATTTAAGCAATAAAATTAAAAATGCTTATAAAACATAAACCAAACGTTGGAGGTGGTCATTTCTTCATGCGCAGTGATAAACTCGGCACTCTAAAGCACCCGAGAGCGTTTTTTTCGATGCCAACCTAACCAGAGTGACGGGAGCGGCACAATTCAGAAAAAGTGCTCAGCTCGCCGAGAAAATGCGATTTAAGCAATAAAATTAAAAATGCTTATAAAACATAAACCAAACGTTGGAGGTGGTCATTTCTTCATGCGCAGTGATAAACTCGGCACTCTAAAGCACCCGAGAGCGTTTTTTTCCATGCCAACCTAACCAGAGTGACGGGAGCGGCACAATTCAGAAAAAGTGCTCAGCTCGCCGAGAAAATGCGATTTAAGCAATAAAATTAAAAATGCTTATAAAACATAAACCAAACGTTGGAGGTGGTCATTTCTTCATGCGCAGTGATAAACTCGGCACTCTAAAGCACCCGAGAGCGTTTTTTTCCATGCCAACCTAACCAGAGTGACGGGAGCGGCACAATTCAGAAAAAGTGCTCAGCTCGCCGAGAAAATGCGATTTAAGCAATAAAATTAAAAATGCTTATAAAACATAAACCAAACGTTGTAGATGGTCATTTCTTATTACGCAGTAATAAACTCGGCACTCTAAAGCACCCGAGAGCGTTTTTTTCCATGCCAACCTAACCAGAGTGACGGGAGCGGCACAATTCAGAAAAAGTGCTCAGCTCGCCGAGAAAATGCGATTTAAGCAATAAAATTAAAAATGCTTATAAAACATAAACCAAACGTTGGAGGTGGACATTTCTTCATGCGCAGTGATAAACTCGGCACTCTAAAGCACCCGAGAGCGTTTTTTTCGATGCCAACCTAACCAGAGTGACGGGAGCGGCACAATTCAGAAAAAGCGCTCAGCTCGCCGAGAAAATGCGATTTAAGCAATAAAATTAAAAATGCTTATAAAACATAAACCAAACGTTGGAGGTGGTCATTTCTTCATGCGCAGTGATAAACTCGGCACTCTAAAGCACCCGAGAGCGTTTTTTTCGATGCCAACCTAACCAGAGTGACGGGAGCGGCACAATTCAGAAAAAGTGCTCAGCTCGCCGAGAAAATGCGATTTAAGCAATAAAATTAAAAATGCTTATAAAACATAAACCAAACGTTGGAGGTGGTCATTTCTTCATGCGCAGTGATAAACTCGGCTCTCTAAAGCACCCGAGAGCGTTTTTTTCGATGCCAACCTAACCAGAGTGACGGGAGCGGCACAATTCAGAAAAAGCGCTCAGCTCGCCGAGAAAATGCGATTTAAGCAATAAAATTAAAAATGCTTATAAAACATAAACCAAACGTTGGAGGTGGTCATTTCTTCATGCGCAGTGATAAACTCGGCACTCTAAAGCACCCGAGAGCGTTTTTTTCGATGCCAACCTAACCAGAGTGACGGGAGCGGCACAATTCAGAAAAAGCGCTCAGCTCGCCGAGAAAATGCGATTTAAGCAATAAAATTAAAAATGCTTATAAAACATAAACCAAACGTTGGAGGTGGTCATTTCTTCATGCGCAGTGATAAATTCGGCACTCTAAAGCACCCGAGAGCGTTTTTTTCGATGCCAACCTAACCAGAGTGACGGGAGCGGCACAATTCAGAAAAAGTGCTCAGCTCGCCGAGAAAATGCGATTTAAGCAATAAAATTAAAAATGCTTATAAAACATAAACCAAACGTTGGAGGTGGTCATTTCTTCATGCGCAGTGATAAACTCGGCACTCTAAAGCACCCGAGAGCGTTTTTTTCGATGCCAACCTAACCAGAGTGACGGGAGCGGCACAATTCAGAAAAAGTGCTCAGCTCGCCGAGAAAATGCGATTTAAGCAATAAAATTAAAAATGCTTATAAAACATAAACCAAACGTTGGAGTTGGTCATTTCTTCATGCGCAGTGATAAACTCGGCACTCTAAAGCACCCGAGAGCGTTTTTTTCGATGCCAACCTAACCAGAGTGACGGGAGCGGCACAATTCAGAAAAAGTGCTCAGCTCGCCGAGAAAATGCGATTTAAGCAATAAAATTAAAAATGCTTATAAAACATAAACCAAACGTTGGAGGTGGTCATTTCTTCATGCGCAGTGATAAACTCGGCACTCTAAAGCACCCGAGAGCGTTTTTTTCGATGCCAACCTAACCAGAGTGACGGGAGCGGCACAATTCAGAAAAAGTGCTCAGCTCGCCGAGAAAATGCGATTTAAGCAATAAAATTAAAAATGCTTATAAAACATAAACCAAACGTTGTAAATGGTCATTTCTTATTACGCAGTAATAAACTCGGCACTCTAAAGCACCCGAGAGCGTTTTTTTCGATGCCAACCTAACCAGAGTGACGGGAGCGGCACAATTCAGAAAAAGCGCTCAGCTCGCCGAGAAAATGCGATTTAAGCAATAAAATTAAAAATGCTTATAAAACATAAACCAAACGTTGGAGGTGGTCTTTTCTTCATGCGCAGTGATAAACTCGGCACTCTAAAGCACCCGAGAGCGTTTTTTTCCATGCCAACCTAAACAGAGTGACGGGAGCGGCACAATTCAGAAAAAGTGCTCAGCTCGCCGAGAAAATGCGATTTAAGCAATAAAATTAAAAATGCTTATAAAACATAAACCAAACGTTGTAGATGGTCATTTCTTATTACGCAGTAATAAACTCGGCACTCTAAAGCACCCGAGAGCGTTTTTTTCCATGCCAACCTAACCAGAGTGACGGGAGCGGCACAATTCAGAAAAAGTGCTCAGCTCGCCGAGAAAATGCGATTTAAGCAATAAAATTAAAAATGCTTATAAAACATAAACCAAACGTTGGAGGTGGTCATTTCTTCATGCGAAGTGATAAACTCGGCACTCTAAAGCACCCGAGAGCGTTTTTTTCCATGCCAACCTAACCAGAGTGACGGGAGCGGCACAATTCAGAAAAAGTGCTCAGCTCGCCGAGAAAATGCGATTTAAGCAATAAAATTAAAAATGCTTATAAAACATAAACCAAACGTTGTAGATGGTCATTTCTTATACGCAGTAATAAACTCGGCACTCTAAAGCACCCGAGAGCGTTTTTTTCCATGCCAACCTAACCAGAGTGACGGGAGCGGCACAATTCAGAAAAAGTGCTCAGCTCGCCGAGAAAATGCGATTTAAGCAATAAAATTAAAAATGCTTATAAAACATAAACCAAACGTTGGAGGTGGTCATTTCTTCATGCGCAGTGATAAACTCGGCACTCTAAAGCACCCGAGAGCGTTTTATTCGATGCCAACCTAACCAGAGTGACGGGAGCGGCACAATTCAGAAAAAGCGCTCAGCTCGCCGAGAAAATGCGATTTAAGCAATAAAATTAAAAATGCTTATAAAACATAAACCAAACGTTGGAGGTGGTCATTTCTTCATGCGCGGTGATAAACTCGGCACTCTAAAGCACCCGAGAGCGTTTTTTTCCATGCCAACCTAACCAGAGTGACGGGAGCGGCACAATTCAGAAAAAGTGCTCAGCTCGCCGAGAAAATGCGATTTAAGCAATACAATTAAAAATGCTTATAAAACATAAACCAAACGTTGGAGGTGGTCATTTCTTCATGCGCAGTGATAAACTCGGCACTCTAAAGCACCCGAGAGCGTTTTTTTCCATGCCAACCTAACCAGAGTGACGGGAGCGGCACAATTCAGAAAAAGTGCTCAGCTCGCCGAGAAAATGCGATCTAAGCAATAAAATTAAAAATGCTTATAAAACATAAACCAAACGTTGTAGATGGTCATTTCTTATTACGCAGTAATAAACTCGGCACTCTAAAGCACCCGAGAGCGTTTTTTTCCATGCCAACCTAACCAGAGTGACGGGAGCGGCACAATTCAGAAAAAGTGCTCAGCTCGCCGAGAAAATGCGATCTAAGCAATAAAATTAAAAATGCTTATAAAACATAAACCAAACGTTGTAGATGGTCATTTCTTATTACGCAGTAATAAACTCGGCACTCTAAAGCACCCGAGAGCGTTTTTTTCCATGCCAACCTAACCAGAGTGACGGGAGCGGCACAATTCAGAAAAAGTGCTCAGCTCGCCGAGAAAATGCGATTTAGGAAATAAAATTAAAAATGCTTATAAAACATAAACCAAACGTTGGAGGTGGTCATTTCTTCATGCGCAGTGATAAACTCGGCACTCTAAAGCACCCGAGAGCGTTTTTTTCCATGCCAACCTAACCAGAGTGACGGGAGCGGCACAATTCAGAAAAAGTGCTCAGCTCGCCGAGAAAATACGATTTAAGCAATAAAATTAAAAATGCTTATAAAACATAAACCAAACGTTGGAGGTGGCCATTTCTTCATGCGCAGTGATAAACTCGGCACTCTAAAGCACCCGAGAGCGTTTTTTTCCATGCCAACCTAACCAGAGTGACGGGAGCGGCACAATTCAGAAAAAGTGCTCATCTAGCCGAGAAAATGCGATTTAAGCAATAAAATTAAAAATGCTTATAAAACATAAACCAAACGTTGGAGGTGGTCATTTCTTCATGCGCAGTGATAAACTCGGCACTCTAAAGCACTCGAGAGCGTTTTTTTCCATGCCAACCTAACCAGAGTGACGGGAGCGGCACAATTCAGAAAAAGTGCTCAGCTCGCCGAGAAAATGCGATTTAAGCAATAAAATTAAAAATGCTTATAAAACATAAACCAAACGTTGTAGATGGTCATTTCTTATTACGCAGTAATAAACTCGGCACTCTAAAGCACCCGAGAGCGTTTTTTTCCATGCCAACCTAACCAGAGTGACGGGAGCGGCACAATTCAGAAAAAGTGCTCAGCTCGCCGAGAAAATGCGATTTAAGCAATAAAATTAAAAATGCTTATAAAACATAAACCAAACGTTGGAGGTGGTCATTTCTTCATGCGCAGTGATAAACTCGGCACTCTAAAGCACCCGAGAGCGTTTTTTTCGATGCCAACCTAACCAGAGTGACGGGAGCGGCACAATTCAGAAAAAGTGCTCAGCTCGCCGAGAAAATGCGATTTAAGCAATAAAATTAAAAATGCTTATAAAACATAAACCAAACGTTGTAAATGGTCATTTCTTATTACGCAGTAATAAACTCGGCACTCTAAAGCACCCGAGAGCGTTTTTTTCGATGCCAACCTAACCAGAGTGACGGGAGCGGCACAATACAGAAAAAGCGCTCAGCTCGCCGAGAAAATGCGATTTAAGCAATAAAATTAAAAATGCTTATAAAACATAAACCAAACGTTGGAGGTGGTCTTTTCTTCATGCGCAGTGATAAACTCGGCACTCTAAAGCACCCGAGAGCGTTTTTTTCCATGCCAACCTAAACAGAGTGACGGGAGCGGCACAATTCAGAAAAAGTGCTCAGCTCGCCGAGAAAATGCGATTTAAGCAATAAAATTAAAAATGCTTATAAAACATAAACCAAACGTTGTAGATGGTCATTTCTTATTACGCAGTAATAAACTCGGCACTCTAAAGCACCCGAGAGCGTTTTTTTCCATGCCAACCTAACCAGAGTGACGGGAGCGGCACAATTCAGAAAAAGTGCTCAGCTCGCCGAGAAAATGCGATTTAAGCAATAAAATTAAAAATGCTTATAAAACATAAACCAAACGTTGGAGGTGGTCATTTCTTCATGCGCAGTGATAAACTCGGCACTCTAAAGCACCCGAGAGCGTTTTTTTCGATGCCAACCTAACCAGAGTGACGGGAGCGGCACAATTCAGAAAAAGTGCTCAGCTCGCCGAGAAAATGCGATTTAAGCAATAAAATTAAAAATGCTTATAAAACATAAACCAAACGTTGGAGGTGGTCATTTCTTCATGCACAGTGATAAACTCGGCACTCTAAAGCACCCGAGAGCGTTTTTTTCCATGCCAACCTAACCAGAGTGACGGGAGCGGCACAATTCAGAAAAAGTGCTCAGCTCGCCGAGAAAATGCGATTTAAGCAATAAAATTAAAAATGCTTATAAAACATAAACCAAACGTTGGAGGTGGTCATTTCTTCATGCGCAGTGATAAACTCGGCACTCTAAAGCACCCGAGAGCGTTTTTTTCGATGCCAACCTAACCAGAGTGACGGGAGCGGCACAATTCAGAAAAAGTGCTCAGCTCGCCGAGAAAATGCGATTTAAGCAATAAAATTAAAAATGCTTATAAAACATAAACCAAACGTTGGAGGTGGTCATTTCTTCATGCGCAGTGATAAACTCGGCACTCTAAAGCACCCGAGAGCGTTTTTTTCCATGCCAACCTAACCAGAGTGACGGGAGCGGCACAATTCAGAAAAAGTGCTCAGCTCGCCGAGAAAATGCGATTTAAGCAATAAAATTAAAAATGCTTATAAAACATAAACCAAACGTTGGAGGTGGTCATTTCTTCATGCGCAGTGATAAACTCGGCACTCTAAAGCACCCGAGAGCGTTTTTTTCCATGCCAACCTAACCAGAGTGACGGGAGCGGCACAATTCAGAAAAAGTGCTCAGCTCGCCGAGAAAATGCGATTTAAGCAATAAAATTAAAAATGCTTATAAAACATAAACCAAACGTTGTAGATGGTCATTTCTTATTACGCAGTAATAAACTCGGCACTCTAAAGCACCCGAGAGCGTTTTTTTCCATGCCAACCTATCCAGAGTGACGGGAGCGGCACAATTCAGAAAAAGTGCTCAGCTCGCCGAGAAAATGCGATTTAAGCAATAAAATTAAAAATGCTTATAAAACATAAACCAAACGTTGGAGGTGGTCATTTCTTCATGCGCAGTGATAAACTCGGCACTCTAAAGCACCCGAGAGCGTTTTATTCGATGCCAACCTAACCAGAGTGACGGGAGCGGCACAATTCAGAAAAAGCGCTCAGCTCGCCGAGAAAATGCGATTTAAGCAATAAAATTAAAAATGCTTATAAAACATAAACCAAACGTTGGAGGTGGCCATTTCTTCATGCGCAGTGATAAACTCGGCACTCTAAAGCACCCGAGAGCGTTTTTTTCCATGCCAACCTAACCAGAGTGACGGGAGCGGCACAATTCAGAAAAAGTGCTCAGCTCGCCGAGAAAATGCGATTTAAGCAATAAAATTAAAAATGCTTATAAAACATAAACCAAACGTTGGAGGTGGTCATTTCTTCATGCGCAGTGATAAACTCGGCACTCTAAAGCACCCGAGAGCGTTTTTTTCCATGCCAACCTAACCAGAGTGACGGGAGCGGCACAATTCAGAAAAAGTGCTCAGCTCGCCGAGAAAATGCGATTTAAGCAATAAAATTAAAAATGCTTATAAAACATAAACCAAACGTTGGAGGTGGCCATTTCTTCATGCGCAGTGATAAACTCGGCACTCTAAAGCACCCGAGAGCGTTTTTTTCCATGCCAACCTAACCAGAGTGACGGGAGCGGCACAATTCAGAAAAAGTGCTCAGCTCGCCGAGAAAATGCGATTTAAGCAATAAAATTAAAAATGCTTATAAAACATAAACCAAACGTTGGAGGTGGTCATTTCTTCATGCGCAGTGATAAACTCGGCACTCTAAAGCACCCGAGAGCGTTTTTTTCGATGCCAACCTAACCAGAGTGACGGGAGCGGCACAATTCAGAAAAAGTGCTCAGCTCGCCGAGAAAATGCGATTTAAGCAATAAAATTAAAAATGCTTATAAAACATAAACCAAACGTTGTAGATGGTCATTTCTTATTACGCAGTAATAAACTCGGCACTCTAAAGCACCCGAGAGCGTTTTTTTCCATGCCAACCTAACCAGAGTGACGAGAGCGGCACAATTCAGAAAAAGTGCTCAGTTCGCCGAGAAAATGCGATTTAAGCAATACAATTAAAAATGCTTATAAAACATAAACCAAACGCTGGAGGTGGTCATTTCTTCATGTGCAGTGATAAACTCGGCACTCTAAAGCACCCGAGAGCGTTTTTTTCCATGCCAACCTAACCAGAGTGACGGGAGCGGCACAATTCAGAAAAAGTGCTCAGCTCGCCGAGAAAATGCGATTTAAGCAATAAAATTAAAAATGCTTATAAAACATAAACCAAACGTTGGAGGTGGTCATTTCTTCATGCGCAGTGATAAACTCGGCACTCTAAAGCACCCGAGAGCGTTTTTTTTCGATGCCAACCTAACCAGAGTGACGGGAGCGGCACAATTCAGAAAAAGCGCTCAGCTCGCCGAGAAAATGCGATTTAAGCAATAAAATTAAAAATGCTTATAAAACATAAACCAAACGTTGGAGGTGGTCATTTCTTCATGCACAGTGATAAACTCGGCACTCTAAAGCACCCGAGAGCGTTTTTTTCGATGCCAACCTAACCAGAGTGACGGGAGCGGCACAATTCAGAAAAAGTGCTCAGCTCGCCGAGAAAATGCAATTTAAGCAATAAAATTTAAAATGCTTATAAAACATAAACCAAACGTTGTAGATGGTCATTTCTTATTACGCAGTAATAAACTCGGCACTCTAAAGCACCCGAGAGCGTTTTTTTCCATGCCAACCTAACCAGAGTGACGGGAGCGGCACAATTCAGAAAAAGTGCTCAGCTCGCCGAGAAAATGCGATTTAAGCAATAAAATTAAAAATGCTTATAAAACATAAACCAAACGTTGGAGGTGGTCATTTCTTCATGCACAGTGATAAACTCGGCACTCTAAAGCACCCGAGAGCGTTTTTTTCGATGCCAACCTAACCAGAGTGACGGGAGCGGCACAATTCAGAAAAAGTGCTCAGCTCGCCGAGAAAATGCGATTTAAGCAATAAAATTAAAAATCCTTATAAAACATAAACCAAACGTTGTAAATGGTCATTTCTTATTACGCAGTAATAAACTCGGCACTCTAAAGCACCCGAGAGCGTTTTTTTCGATGCCAACCTAACCAGAGTGACGGGAGCGGCACAATTCAGAAAAAGCGCTCAGCTCGCCGAGAAAATGCGATTTAAGCAATAAAATTAAAAATGCTTATAAAACATAAACCAAACGTTGGAGGTGGTCTTTTCTTCATGCGCAGTGATAAACTCGGCACTCTAAAGCACCCGAGAGCGTTTTTTTCCATGCCAACCTAAACAGAGTGACGGGAGCGGCACAATTCAGAAAAAGTGCTCGGCTCGCCGAGAAAATGCGATTTAAGCAATAAAATTAAAAATGCTTATAAAACATAAACCAAACGTTGTAGATGGTCATTTCTTATTACGCAGTAATAAACTCGGCACTCTAAAGCACCCGAGAGCGTTTTTTTCCATGCCAACCTAACCAGAGTGACGGGAGCGGCACAATTCAGAAAAAGTGCTCAGCTCGCCGAGAAAATGCGATTTAAGCAATAAAATTAAAAATGCTTATAAAACATAAACCAAACGTTGGAGGTGGTCATTTCTTCATGCGCAGTGATAAACTCGGCACTCTAAAGCACCCGAGAGCGTTTTTTTCGATGCCAACCTAACCAGAGTGACGGGAGCGGCACAATTCAGAAAAAGTGCTCAGCTCGCCGAGAAAATGCGATTTAAGCAATAAAATTAAAAATGCTTATAAAACATAAACCAAACGTTGGAGGTGGTCATTTCTTCATGCGCAGTGATAAACTCGGCACTCTAAAGCACCCGAGAGCGTTTTTTTCGATGCCAACCTAACCAGAGTGACGGGAGCGGCACAATTCAGAAAAAGTGCTCAGCTCGCCGAGAAAATGCGATTTAAGCAATAAAATTAAAAATGCTTATAAAACATAAACCAAACGTTGGAGGTGGTCATTTCTTCATGCGCAGTGATAAACTCGGCACTCTAAAGCACCCGAGAGCGTTTTTTTCCATACCAACCTAACCAGAGTGACGGGAGCGGCACAATTCAGAAAAAGTGCTCAGCTCACCGAGAAAATGCGATTTAAGCAATAAAATTAAAAATGCTTATAAAACATAAACCAAACGTTGGAGGTGGTCATTTCTTCATGCGCAGTGATAAACTCGGCACTCTAAAGCACCCGAGAGCGTTTTTTTCGATGCCAACCTAACCAGAGTGACGGGAGCGGCACAATTCAGAAAAAGTGCTCAGCTCGCCGAGAAAATGCGATTTAAGCAATAAAATTAAAAATGCTTATAAAACATAAACCAAACGTTGGAGGTGGTCATTTCTTCATGCACAGTGATAAACTCGGCACTCTAAAGCACCCGAGAGCGTTTTTTTCCATGCCAACCTAACCAGAGTGACGGGAGCGGCACAATTCAGAAAAAGTGCTCAGCTCGCCGAGAAAATGCGATTTAAGCAATAAAATTAAAAATGCTTATAAAACATAAACCAAACGTTGGAGGTGGTCATTTCTTCATGCGCAGTGATAAACTCGGCACTCTAAAGCACCCGAGAGCGTTTTTTTCGATGCCAACCTAACCAGAGTGACGGGAGCGGCACAATTCAGAAAAAGTGCTCAGCTCGCCGAGAAAATGCGATTTAAGCAATAAAATTAAAAATGCTTATAAAACATAAACCAAACGTTGGAGGTGGTCATTTCTTCATGCGCAGTGATAAACTCGGCACTCTAAAGCACCCGAGAGCGTTTTTTTCCATGCCAACCTAACCAGAGTGACGGGAGCGGCACAATTCAGAAAAAGTGCTCAGGTCGCCGAGAAAATGCGATTTAAGCAATAAAATTAAAAATGCTTATAAAACATAAACCAAACGTTGGAGGTGGTCATTTCTTCATGCGCAGTGATAAACTCGGCACTCTAAAGCACCCGAGAGCGTTTTTTTCCATGCCAACCTAACCAGAGTGACGGGAGCGGCACAATTCAGAAAAAGTGCTCAGCTCGCCGAGAAAATGCGATTTAAGCAATAAAATTAAAAATGCTTATAAAACATAAACCAAACGTTGTAGATGGTCATTTCTTATTACGCAGTAATAAACTCGGCACTCTAAAGCACCCGAGAGCGTTTTTTTCCATGCCAACCTAACCAGAGTGACGGGAGCGGCACAATTCAGAAAAAGTGCTCAGCTCGCCGAGAAAATGCGATTTAAGCAATAAAATTAAAAATGCTTATAAAACATAAACCAAACGTTGGAGGTGGTCATTTCTTCATGCGCAGTGATAAACTCGGCACTCTAAAGCACCCGAGAGCGTTTTATTCGATGCCAACCTAACCAGAGTGACGGGAGCGGCACAATTCAGAAAAAGCGCTCAGCTCGCCGAGAAAATGCGATTTAAGCAATAAAATTAATAAAATGCTTATAAAACATAAACCAAACGTTGGAGGTGGTCATTTCTTCATGCGCGGTGATAAACTCGGCACTCTAAAGCACCCGAGAGCGTTTTTTTCCATGCCAACCTAACCAGAGTGACGGGAGCGGCACAATTCAGAAAAAGTGCTCAGCTCGCCGAGAAAATGCGATTTAAGCAATAAAATTAAAAATGCTTATAAAACATAAACCAAACGTTGTAGATGGTCATTTCTTATTGCGCAGTAATAAACTCGGCACTCTAAAGCACCCGAGAGCGTTTTTTTCGATGCCAACCTAACCAGAGTGACGGGAGCGGCACAATTCAGAAAAAGCGCTCAGCTCGCCGAGAAAATGCGATTTAAGCAATAAAATTAAAAATGCTTATAAAACATAAACCAAACGTTGGAGGTGGTCATTTCTTCATGCACAGTGATAAACTCGGCACTCTAAAGCACCCGAGAGCGTTTTTTTCGATGCCAACCTAACCAGAGTGACGGGAGCGGCACAATTCAGAAAAAGTGCTCAGCTCGCCGAGAAAATGCGATTTAAGCAATAAAATTAAAAATCCTTATAAAACATAAACCAAACGTTGTAAATGGTCATTTCTTATTACGCAGTAATAAACTCGGCACTCTAAAGCACCCGAGAGCGTTTTTTTCGATGCCAACCTAACCAGAGTGACGGGAGCGGCACAATTCAGAAAAAGCGCTCAGCTCGCCGAGAAAATGCGATTTAAGCAATAAAATTAAAAATGCTTATAAAACATAAACCAAACGTTGGAGGTGGTCTTTTCTTCATGCGCAGTGATAAATTCGGCACTCTAAAGCACCCGAGAGCGTTTTTTTCCATGCCAACCTAAACAGAGTGACGGGAGCGGCACAATTCAGAAAAAGTGCTCGGCTCGCCGAGAAAATGCGATTTAAGCAATAAAATTAAAAATGCTTATAAAACATAAACCAAACGTTGTAGATGGTCATTTCTTATTACGCAGTAATAAACTCGGCATTCTAAAGCACCCGAGAGCGTTTTTTTCCATGCCAACCTAACCAGAGTGACGGGAGCGGCACAATTCAGAAAAAGTGCTCAGCTCGCCGAGAAAATGCGATTTAAGCAATAAAATTAAAAATGCTTATAAAACATAAACCAAACGTTGGAGGTGGTCATTTCTTCATGCGCAGTGATAAACTCGGCACTCTAAAGCACCCGAGAGCGTTTTTTTCGATGCCAACCTAACCAGAGTGACGGGAGCGGCACAATTCAGAAAAAGTGCTCAGCTCGCCGAGAAAATGCGATTTAAGCAATAAAATTAAAAATGCTTATAAAACATAAACCAAACGTTGGAGGTGGTCATTTCTTCATGCGCAGTGATAAACTCGGCACTCTAAAGCACCCGAGAGCGTTTTTTTCGATGCCAACCTAACCAGAGTGACGGGAGCGGCACAATTCAGAAAAAGTGCTCAGCTCGCCGAGAAAATGCGATTTAAGCAATAAAATTAAAAATGCTTATAAAACATAAACCAAACGTTGGAGGTGGTCATTTCTTCATGCGCAGTGATAAACTCGGCACTCTAAAGCACCCGAGAGCGTTTTTTTCGATGCCAACCTAACCAGAGTGACAGGAGCGGCACAATTCAGAAAAAGCGCTCAGCTCGCCGAGAAAATGCGATTTAAGCAATAAAATTAAAAATGCTTATAAAACATAAACCAAACGTTGGAGGTGGTCATTTCTTCATGCGCAGTGATAAACTCGGCACTCTAAAGCACCCGAGAGCGTTTTTTTCGATGCCAACCTAACCAGAGTGACGGGAGCGGCACAATTCAGAAAAAGTGCTCAGCTCGCCGAGAAAATGCGATTTAAGCAATAAAATTAAAAATGCTTATAAAACATAAACCAAACGTTGTAGATGGTCATTTCTTATTACGCAGTAATAAACTCGGCACTCTAAAGCACCCGAGAGCGTTTTTTTCGATGCCAACCTAACCAGAGTGACGGGAGCGGCACAATTCAGAAAAAGCGCTCAGCTCGCCGAGAAAATGCGATTTAAGCAATAAAATTAAAAATGCTTATAAAACATAAACCAAACGTTGGAGGTGGTCATTTCTTCATGCACAGTGATAAACTCGGCACTCTAAAGCACCCGAGAGCGTTTTTTTCGATGCCAACCTAACCAGAGTGACGGGAGCGGCACAATTCAGAAAAAGTGCTCAGCTCGCCGAGAAAATGCGATTTAAGCAATAAAATTAAAAATCCTTATAAAACATAAACCAAACGTTGTAAATGGTCATTTCTTATTACGCAGTAATAAACTCGGCACTCTAAAGCACCCGAGAGCGTTTTTTTCCATGCCAACCTAACCAGAGTGACGGGAGCGGCACAATTCAGAAAAAGCGCTCAGCTCGCCGAGAAAATGCGATTTAAGCAATAAAATTAAAAATGCTTATAAAACATAAACCAAACGTTGGAGGTGGTCTTTTCTTCATGCGCAGTGATAAATTCGGCACTCTAAAGCACCCGAGAGCGTTTTTTTCCATGCCAACCTAAACAGAGTGACGGGAGCGGCACAATTCAGAAAAAGTGCTCGGCTCGCCGAGAAAATGCGATTTAAGCAATAAAATTAAAAATGCTTATAAAACATAAACCAAACGTTGTAGATGGTCATTTCTTATTACGCAGTAATAAACTCGGCACTCTAAAGCACCCGAGAGCGTTTTTTTCCATGCCAACCTAACCAGAGTGACGGGAGCGGCACAATTCAGAAAAAGTGCTCAGCTCGCCGAGAAAATGCGATTTAAGCAATAAAATTAAAAATGCTTATAAAACATAAACCAAACGTTGGAGGTGGTCATTTCTTCATGCGCAGTGATAAACTCGGCACTCTAAAGCACCCGAGAGCGTTTTTTTCGATGCCAACCTAACCAGAGTGACGGGAGCGGCACAATTCAGAAAAAGTGCTCAGCTCGCCGAGAAAATGCGATTTAAGCAATAAAATTAAAAATGCTTATAAAACATAAACCAAACGTTGGAGGTGGTCATTTCTTCATGCGCAGTGATAAACTCGGCACTCTAAAGCACCCGAGAGCGTTTTTTTCGATGCCAACCTAACCAGAGTGACGGGAGCGGCACAATTCAGAAAAAGTGCTCAGCTCGCCGAGAAAATGCGATTTAAGCAATAAAATTAAAAATGCTTATAAAACATAAACCAAACGTTGGAGGTGGTCATTTCTTCATGCGCAGTGATAAACTCGGCACTCTAAAGCACCCGAGAGCGTTTTTTTCGATGCCAACCTAACCAGAGTGACGGGAGCGGCACAATTCAGAAAAAGTGCTCAGCTCGCCGAGAAAATGCGATTTAAGCAATAAAATTAAAAATGCTTATAAAACATAAACCAAACGTTGGAGGTGGTCATTTCTTCATGCGCAGTGATAAACTCGGCACTCTAAAGCACCCGAGAGCGTTTTTTTCCATACCAACCTAACCAGAGTGACGGGAGCGGCACAATTCAGAAAAAGTGCTCAGCTCACCGAGAAAATGCGATTTAAGCAATAAAATTAAAAATGCTTATAAAACATAAACCAAACGTTGGAGGTGGTCATTTCTTCATGCGCGGTGATAAACTCGGCACTCTAAAGCACCCGAGAGCGTTTTTTTCGATGCCAACCTAACCAGAGTGACGGGAGCGGCACAATTCAGAAAAAGTGCTCAGCTCGCCGAGAAAATGCGATTTAAGCAATAAAATTAAAAATGCTTATAAAACATAAACCAAACGTTGGAGGTGGTCATTTCTTCATGCGCAGTGATAAACTCGGCACTCTAAAGCACCCAAGAGCGTTTTTTTCGATGCCAACCTAACCAGAGTGACGGGAGCGGCACAATTCAGAAAAAGTGCTCAGCTCGCCGAGAAAATGCGATTTAAGCAATAAAATTAAAAATGCTTATAAAACATAAACCAAACGTTGTAGATGGTCATTTCTTATTACGCAGTAATAAAGTCGGCACTCTAAAGCACCCGAGAGCGTTTTTTTCGATGCCAACCTAACCAGAGTGACGGGAGCGGCACAATTCAGAAAAAGCGCTCAGCTCGCCGAGAAAATGCGATTTAAGCAATAAAATTAAAAATGCTTATAAAACATAAACCAAACGTTGGAGGTTGTCATTTCTTCATGCACAGTGCTAAACTCGGCACTCTAAAGCACCCGAGAGCGTTTTTTTCGATGCCAACCTAACCAGAGTGACGGGAGCGGCACAATTCAGAAAAAGTGCTCAGCTCGCCGAGAAAATGCGATTTAAGCAATAAAATTAAAAATGCTTATAAAACATAAACCAAACGTTGTAAATGGTCATTTCTTATTACGCAGTAATAAACTCGGCACTCTAAAGCACCCGAGAGCGTTTTTTTCGATGCCAACCTAACCAGAGTGACGGGAGCGGCACAATTCAGAAAAAGCGCTCAGCTCGCCGAGAAAATGCGATTTAAGCAATAAAATTAAAAATGCTTATAAAACATAAACCAAACGTTGGAGGTGGTCATTTCTTCATGCACAGTGATAAACTCGGCACTCTAAAGCACCCGAGAGCGTTTTTTTCCATGCCAACCTAACCAGAGTGACGGGAGCGGCACAATTCAGAAAAAGTGCTCAGCTCGCCGAGAAAATGCGATTTAAGCAATAAAATAAAAAAGGCTTATAAAACATAAACCAAACGTTGGAGGTGGTCATTTCTTCATGCGCAGTGATAAACTCGGCACTCTAAAGCACCCGAGAGCGTTTTTTTCGATGCCAACCTAACCAGAGTGACGGGAGCGGCACAATTCAGAAAAAGTGCTCAGCTCGCCGAGAAAATGCGATTTAAGCAATAAAATTTAAAATGCTTATAAAACATAAACCAAACGTTGTAGATGGTCATTTCTTATTACGCAGTAATAAACTCGGCACTCTAAAGCACCCGAGAGCGTTTTTTTCCATGCCAACCTAACCAGAGTGACGGGAGCGGCACAATTCAGAAAAAGTGCTCAGCTCGCCGAGAAAATGCGATTTAAGCAATAAAATTAAAAATGCTTATAAAACATAAACCAAACGTTGGAGGTGGTCATTTCTTCATGCGCAGTGATAAACTCGGCACTCTAAAGCACCCGAGAGCGTTTTTTTCCATGCCAACCTAACCAGAGTGACGGGAGCGGCACAATTCAGAAAAAGTGCTCAGCTCGCCGAGAAAATGCGATTTAAGAAATAAAATTAAAAATGCTTATAAAACATAAACCAAACGTTGGAGGTGGTCATTTCTTCATGCGCAGTGATAAACTCGGCACTCTAAAGCACCCGAGAGCGTTTTTTTCGATGCCAACCTAACCAGAGTGACGGGAGCGGCACAATTCAGAAAAAGTGCTCAGCTCGCCGAGAAAATGCGATTTAAGCAATAAAATTAAAAATGCTTATAAAACATAAACCAAACGTTGGAGGTGGTCATTTCTTCATGCGCAGTGATAAACTCGGCACTCTAAAGCACCCGAGAGCGTTTTATTTGATGCCAACCTAACCGGAGTGACGGGAGCGGCACAATTCAGAAAAAGTGCTCAGCTCGCCGAGAAAATGCGATTTAAGCAATAAAATTAAACATGCTTATAAAACATAAACCAAACGTTGGAGGTGGTCATTTCTTCATGCGCAGTGATAAACTCGGCACTCTAAAGCACCCAAGAGCGTTTTTTTCGATGCCAACCTAACCAGAGTGACGGGAGCGGCACAATTCAGAAAAAGCGCTCAGCTCGCCGAGAAAATGCGATTTAAGCAATAAAATTAAAAATGCTTATAAAACATAAACCAAACGTTGGAGGTGGTCATTTCTTCATGCGCGGTGATAAACTCGGCACTCTAAAGCACCCGAGAGCGTTTTTTTCGATGCCAACCTAACCAGAGTGACGGGAGCGGCACAATTCAGAAAAAGTGCTCAGCTCGCCGAGAAAATGCGATTTAAGCAATAAAATTAAAAATGCTTATAAAACATAAACCAAACGTTGGAGGTGGTCATTTCTTCATGCGCAGTGATAAAATCGGCACTCTAAAGCACCCGAGAGCGTTTTTTTCGATGCCAACCTAACCAGAGTGACGGGAGCGGCACAATTCAGAAAAAGTGCTCAGCTTGCCGAGAAAATGCGATTTAAGCAATAAAATTAAAAATGCTTATAAAACATAAACCAAACGTTGGAGGTGGTCATTTCTTCATGCGCAGTGATAAACTCGGCACTCTAAAGCACCCGAGAGCGTTTTTTTCGATGCCAACCTAACCAGAGTGACGGGAGCGGCACAATTCAGAAAAAGCGCTCAGCTCGCCGAGAAAATGCGATTTAAGCAATAAAATTAAAAATGCTTATAAAACATAAACCAAACGTTGGAGGTGGTCATTTCTTCATGCGCAGTGATAAACTCGGCACTCTAAAGCACCCGAGAGCGTTTTTTTCGATGCCAACCTAACCAGAGTGACGGGAGCGGCACAATTCAGAAAAAGCGCTCAGCTCGCCGAGAAAATGCGATTTAAGCAATAAAATTAAAAATGCTTATAAAACATAAACCAAACGTTGGAGGTGGTCATTTCTTCATGCGCAGTGATAAATTCGGCACTCTAAAGCACCCGAGAGCGTTTTTTTCGATGCCAACCTAACCAGAGTGACGGGAGCGGCACAATTCAGAAAAAGTGCTCAGCTCGCCGAGAAAATGCGATTTAAGCAATAAAATTAAAAATGCTTATAAAACATAAACCAAACGTTGGAGGTGGTCATTTCTTCATGCGCAGTGATAAACTCGGCACTCTAAAGAACCCGAGAGCGTTTTTTTCGATGCCAACCTAACCAGAGTGACGGGAGCGGCACAATTCAGAAAAAGTGCTCAGCTCTCCGAGAAAATGCGATTTAAGCAATAAAATTAAAAATGCTTATAAAACATAAACCAAACGTTGGAGTTGGTCATTTCTTCATGCGCAGTGATAAACTCGGCACTCTAAAGCACCCGAGAGCGTTTTTTTCGATGCCAACCTAACCAGAGTGACGGGAGCGGCACAATTCAGAAAAAGCGCTCAGCTCGCCGAGAAAATGCGATTTAAGCAATAAAATTAAAAATGCTTATAAAACATAAACCAAACGTTGGAGGTGGTCATTTCTTCATGCACAGTGATAAACTCGGCACTCTAAAGCACCCGAGAGCGTTTTTTTCGATGCCAACCTAACCAGAGTGACGGGAGCGGCACAATTCAGAAAAAGTGCTCAGCTCGCCGAGAAAATGCGATTTAAGCAATAAAATTAAAAATGCTTATAAAACATAAACCAAACGTTGTAAATGGTCATTTCTTATTACGCAGTAATAAACTCGGCACTCTAAAGCACCCGAGAGCGTTTTTTTCGATGCCAACCTAACCAGAGTGACGGGAGCGGCACAATACAGAAAAAGCGCTCAGCTCGCCGAGAAAATGCGATTTAAGCAATAAAATTAAAAATGCTTATAAAACATAAACCAAACGTTGGAGGTGGTCATTTCTTCATGCACAGTGATAAACTCGGCACTCTAAAGCACCCGAGAGCGTTTTTTTCGATGCCAACCTAATCAGAGTGACGGGAGCGGCACAATTCAGAAAAAGTGCTCAGCTCGCCGAGAAAATGCGATTTAAGCAATAAAATTTAAAATGCTTATAAAACATAAACCAAACGTTGTAGATGGTCATTTCTTATTACGCAGTAATAAACTCGGCACTCTAAAGCACCCGAGAGCGTTTTTTTCCATGCCAACCTAACCAGAGTGACGGGAGCGGCACAATTCAGAAAAAGTGCTCAGCTCGCCGAGAAAATGCGATTTAAGCAATAAAATTAAAAATGCTTATAAAACATAAACCAAACGTTGGAGGTGGTCATTTCTTCATGCGCAGTGATAAACTCGGCACTCTAAAGCACTCGAGAGCGTTTTTTTCCATGCCAACCTAACCAGAGTGACGGGAGCGGCACAATTCAGAAAAAGTGCTCAGCTCGCCGAGAAAATGCGATTTAAGCAATAAAATTAAAAATGCTTATAAAACATAAACCAAACGTTGGAGGTGGTCATTTCTTCATGCGCAGTGATAAACTCGGCACTCTAAAGCACCCGAGAGCGTTTTTTTCGATGCCAACCTAACCAGAGTGACGGGAGCGGCACAATTCAGAAAAAGTGCTCAGCTCGCCGAGAAAATGCGATTTAAGCAATAAAATTAAAAATGCTTATAAAACATAAACCAAAAGTTGGAGGTGGTCATTTCTTCATGCGCAGTGATAAACTCGGCACTCTAAAGCACCCAAGAGCGTTTTTTTCGATGCCAACCTAACCAGAGTGACGGGAGCGGCACAATTCAGAAAAAGTGCTCAGCTCGCCGAGAAAATGCGATTTAAGCAATAAAATTAAAAATGCTTATAAAACATAAACCAAACGTTGGAGGTGGTCATTTCTTCATGCGCAGTGATAAACTCGGCACTCTAAAGCACCCAAGAGCGTTTTTTTCGATGCCAACCTAACCAGAGTGAAGGGAGCGGCACAATTCAGAAAAAGCGCTCAGCTCGCCGAGAAAATGCGATTTAAGCAATAAAATTAAAAATGCTTATAAAACATAAACCAAACGTTGGAGGTGGTCATTTCTTCATGCGCAGTGATAAACTCGGCACTCTAAAGCACCCGAGAGCGTTTTTTTCGATGCCAACCTAACCAGAGTGACGGGAGCGGCACAATTCAGAAAAAGTGCTCAGCTCGCCGAGAAAATGCGATTTAAGCAATAAAATTAAAAATGCTTATAAAACATAAACCAAACGTTGGAGTTGGTCATTTCTTCATGCGCAGTGATAAACTCGGCACTCTAAAGCACCCGAGAGCGTTTTTTTCGATGCCAACCTAACCAGAGTGACGGGAGCGGCACAATTCAGAAAAAGTGCTCAGCTCGCCGAGAAAATGCGATTTAAGCAATAAAATTAAAAATGCTTATAAAACATAAACCAAACGTTGGAGGTGGTCATTTCTTCATGCGCAGTGATAAACTCGGCACTCTAAAGCACCCAAGAGCGTTTTTTTCGATGCCAACCTAACCAGAGTGACGGGAGCGGCACAATTCAGAAAAAGTGCTCAGCTCGCCGAGAAAATGCGATTTAAGCAATAAAATTAAAAATGCTTATAAAACATAAACCAAACGTTGTAGATGGTCATTTCTTATTACGCAGTAATAAAGTCGGCACTCTAAAGCACCCGAGAGCGTTTTTTTCGATGCCAACCTAACCAGAGTGACGGGAGCGGCACAATTCAGAAAAAGCGCTCAGCTCGCCGAGAAAATGCGATTTAAGCAATAAAATTAAAAATGCTTATAAAACATAAACCAAACGTTGGAGGTGGTCATTTCTTCATGCACAGTGATAAACTCGGCACTCTAAAGCACCCGAGAGCGTTTTTTTCGATGCCAACCTAACCAGAGTGACGGGAGCGGCACAATTCAGAAAAAGTGCTCAGCTCGCCGAGAAAATGCGATTTAAGCAATAAAATTAAAAATGCTTATAAAACATAAACCAAACGTTGTAAATGGTCATTTCTTATTACGCAGTAATAAACTCGGCACTCTAAAGCACCCGAGAGCGTTTTTTTCGATGCCAACCTAACCAGAGTGACGGGAGCGGCACAATTCAGAAAAAGCGCTCAGCTCGCCGAGAAAATGCGATTTAAGCAATAAAATTAAAAATGCTTATAAAACATAAACCAAACGTTGGAGGTGGTCATTTCTTCATGCACAGTGATAAACTCGGCACTCTAAAGCACCCGAGAGCGTTTTTTTCCATGCCAACCTAACCAGAGTGACGGGAGCGGCACAATTCAGAAAAAGTGCTCAGCTCGCCGAGAAAATGCGATTTAAGCAATAAAATAAAAAATGCTTATAAAACATAAACCAAACGTTGGAGGTGGTCATTTCTTCATGCGCAGTGATAAACTCGGCACTCTAAAGCACCCGAGAGCGTTTTTTTCGATGCCAACCTAACCAGAGTGACGGGAGCGGCACAATTCAGAAAAAGTGCTCAGCTCGCCGAGAAAATGCGATTTAAGCAATAAAATTTAAAATGCTTATAAAACATAAACCAAACGTTGTAGATGGTCATTTCTTATTACGCAGTAATAAACTCGGCACTCTAAAGCACCCGAGAGCGTTTTTTTCCATGCCAACCTAACCAGAGTGACGGGAGCGGCACAATTCAGAAAAAGTGCTCAGCTCGCCGAGAAAATGCGATTTAAGCAATAAAATTAAAAATGCTTATAAAACATAAACCAAACGTTGGAGGTGGTCATTTCTTCATGCGCAGTGATAAACTCGGCACTCTAAAGCACCCGAGAGCGTTTTTTTCCATGCCAACCTAACCAGAGTGACGGGAGCGGCACAATTCAGAAAAAGTGCTCAGCTCGCCGAGAAAATGCGATTTAAGCAATAAAATTAAAAATGCTTATAAAACATAAACCAAACGTTGTAGATGGTCATTTCTTATTACGCAGTAATAAAGTCGGCACTCTAAAGCACCCGAGAGCGTTTTTTTCGATGCCAACCTAACCAGAGTGACGGGAGCGGCACAATTCAGAAAAAGCGCTCAGCTCGCCGAGAAAATGCGATTTAAGCAATAAAATTAAAAATGCTTATAAAACATAAACCAAACGTTGGAGGTGGTCATTTCTTCATGCACAGTGATAAACTCGGCACTCTAAAGCACCCGAGAGCGTTTTTTTCGATGCCAACCTAACCAGAGTGACGGGAGCGGCACAATTCAGAAAAAGTGCTCAGCTCGCCGAGAAAATGCGATTTAAGCAATAAAATTAAAAATGCTTATAAAACATAAACCAAACGTTGTAAATGGTCATTTCTTATTACGCAGTAATAAACTCGGCACTCTAAAGCACCCGAGAGCGTTTTTTTCGATGCCAACCTAACCAGAGTGACGGGAGCGGCACAATTCAGAAAAAGCGCTCAGCTCGCCGAGAAAATGCGATTTAAGCAATAAAATTAAAAATGCTTATAAAACATAAACCAAACGTTGGAGGTGGTCATTTCTTCATGCACAGTGATAAACTCGGCACTCTAAAGCACCCGAGAGCGTTTTTTTCGATGCCAACCTAACCAGAGTGACGGGAGCGGCACAATTCAGAAAAAGTGCTCAGCTCGCCGAGAAAATGCGATTTAAGCAATAAAATTTAAAATGCTTATAAAACATAAACCAAACGTTGTAGATGGTCATTTCTTATTACGCAGTAATAAACTCGGCACTCTAAAGCACCCGAGAGCATTTTTTTCCATGCCAACCTAACCAGAGTGACGGGAGCGGCACAATTCAGAAAAAGTGCTCAGCTCGCCGAGAAAATGCGATTTAAGCAATAAAATTAAAAATGCTTATAAAACATAAACCAAACGTTGGAGGTGGCCATTTCTTCATGCGCAGTGATAAACTCGGCACTCTAAAGCACCCGAGAGCGTTTTTTTCCATGCCAACCTAACCAGAGTGACGGGAGCGGCACAATTCAGAAAAAGTGCTCAGCTCGCCGAGAAAATGCGATTTAAGCAATAAAATTAAAAATGCTTATAAAACATAAACCAAACGTTGGAGGTGGTCATTTCTTCATGCGCAGTGATAAACTCGGCACTCTAAAGCACCCGAGAGCGTTTTTTTCGATGCCAACCTAACCAGAGTGACGGGAGCGGCACAATTCAGAAAAAGTGCTCAGCTCGCCGAGAAAATGCGATTTAAGCAATAAAATTAAAAATGCTTATAAAACATAAACCAAACGTTGGAGGTGGTCATTTCTTCATGCGCAGTGATAAACTCGGCACTCTAAAGCACCCAAGAGCGTTTTTTTCGATGCCAACCTAACCAGAGTGACGGGAGCGGCACAATTCAGAAAAAGTGCTCAGCTCGCCGAGAAAATGCGATTTAAGCAATAAAATTAAAAATGCTTATAAAACATAAACCAAACGTTGGAGGTGGTCATTTCTTCATGCGCAGTGATAAACTCGGCACTCTAAAGCACCCAAGAGCGTTTTTTTCGATGCCAACCTAACCAGAGTGAAGGGAGCGGCACAATTCAGAAAAAGCGCTCAGCTCGCCGAGAAAATGCGATTTAAGCAATAAAATTAAAAATGCTTATAAAACATAAACCAAACGTTGGAGGTGGTCATTTCTTCATGCGCAGTGATAAACTCGGCACTCTAAAGCACCCGAGAGCGTTTTTTTCGATGCCAACCTAACCAGAGTGACGGGAGCGGCACAATTCAGAAAAAGTGCTCAGCTCGCCGAGAAAATGCGATTTAAGCAATAAAATTAAAAATGCTTATAAAACATAAACCAAACGTTGGAGTTGGTCATTTCTTCATGCGCAGTGATAAACTCGGCACTCTAAAGCACCCGAGAGCGTTTTTTTCGATGCCAACCTAACGAGTGACGGGAGCGGCACAATTCAGAAAAAGTGCTCAGCTCGCCGAGAAAATGCGATTTAAGCAATAAAATTAAAAATGCTTATAAAACATAAACCAAACGTTGGAGGTGGTCATTTCTTCATGCGCAGTGATAAACTCGGCACTCTAAAGCACCCAAGAGCGTTTTTTTCGATGCCAACCTAACCAGAGTGACGGGAGCGGCACAATTCAGAAAAAGTGCTCAGCTCGCCGAGAAAATGCGATTTAAGCATTAAAATTAAAAATGCTTATAAAACATAAACCAAACGTTGTAGATGGTCATTTCTTATTACGCAGTAATAAAGTCGGCACTCTAAAGCACCCGAGAGCGTTTTTTTCGATGCCAACCTAACCAGAGTGACGGGAGCGGCACAATTCAGAAAAAGCGCTCAGCTTGCCGAGAAAATGCGATTTAAGCAATAAAATTAAAAATGCTTATAAAACATAAACCAAACGTTGGAGGTGGTCATTTCTTCATGCACAGTGATAAACTCGGCACTCTAAAGCACCCGAGAGCGTTTTTTTCGATGCCAACCTAACCAGAGTGACGGGAGCGGCACAATTCAGAAAAAGTGCTCAGCTCGCCGAGAAAATGCGATTTAAGCAATAAAATTAAAAATGCTTATAAAACATAAACCAAACGTTGTAAATGGTCATTTCTTATTACGCAGTAATAAACTCGGCACTCTAAAGCACCCGAGAGCGTTTTTTTCGATGCCAACCTAACCAGAGTGACGGGAGCGGCACAATTCAGAAAAAGCGCTCAGCTCGCCGAGAAAATGCGATTTAAGCAATAAAATTAAAAATGCTTATAAAACATAAACCAAACGTTGGAGGTGGTCATTTCTTCATGCACAGTGATAAACTCGGCACTCTAAAGCACCCGAGAGCGTTTTTTTCCATGCCAACCTAACCAGAGTGACGGGAGCGGCACAATTCAGAAAAAGTGCTCAGCTCGCCGAGAAAATGCGATTTAAGCAATAAAATTAAAAATGCTTATAAAACATAAACCAAACGTTGGAGGTGGTCATTTCTTCATGCGCAGTGATAAACTCGGCACTCTAAAGCACCCAAGAGTGTTTTTTTCGATGCCAACCTAACCAGAGTGACGGGAGCGGCACAATTCAGAAAAAGTGCTCAGCTCGCCGAGAAAATGCGATTTAAGCAATAAAATTAAAAATGCTTATAAAACATAAACCAAACGTTGGAGGTGGTCATTTCTTCATGCGCAGTGATAAACTCGGCACTCTAAAGCACCCAAGAGCGTTTTTTTCGATGCCAACCTAACCAGAGTGAAGGGAGCGGCACAATTCAGAAAAAGCGCTCAGCTCGCCGAGAAAATGCGATTTAAGCAATAAAATTAAAAATGCTTATAAAACATAAACCAAACGTTGGAGGTGGTCATTTCTTCATGCGCAGTGATAAACTCGGCACTCTAAAGCACCCGAGAGCGTTTTTTTCGATGCCAACCTAACCAGAGTGACGGGAGCGGCACAATTCAGAAAAAGTGCTCAGCTCGCCGAGAAAATGCGATTTAAGCAATAAAATTAAAAATGCTTATAAAACATAAACCAAACGTTGGAGTTGGTCATTTCTTCATGCGCAGTGATAAACTCGGCACTCTAAAGCACCCGAGAGCGTTTTTTTCGATGCCAACCTAACGAGTGACGGGAGCGGCACAATTCAGAAAAAGTGCTCAGCTCGCCGAGAAAATGCGATTTAAGCAATAAAATTAAAAATGCTTATAAAACATAAACCAAACGTTGGAGGTGGTCATTTCTTCATGCGCAGTGATAAACTCGGCACTCTAAAGCACCCGAGAGCGTTTTTTTCGATGCCAACCTAACCAGAGTGACGGGAGCGGCACAATTCAGAAAAAGTGCTCAGCTCGCCGAGAAAATGCGATTTAAGCAATAAAATTAAACATGCTTATAAAACATAAACCAAACGTTGGAGGTGGTCATTTCTTCATGCGCAGTGATAAACTCGGCACTCTAAAGCACCCAAGAGCGTTTTTTTCGATGCCAACCTAACCAGAGTGACGGGAGCGGCACAATTCAGAAAAAGCGCTCAGCTCGCCGAGAAAATGCGATTTAAGCAATAAAATTAAAAATGCTTATAAAACATAAACCAAACGTTGGAGGTGGTCATTTCTTCATGCGCGGTGATAAACTCGGCACTCTAAAGCACCCGAGAGCGTTTTTTTCGATGCCAACCTAACCAGAGTGACGGGAGCGGCACAATTCAGAAAAAGTGCTCAGCTCGCCGAGAAAATGCGATTTAAGCAATAAAATTAAAAATGCTTATAAAACATAAACCAAACGTTGGAGGTGGTCATTTCTTCATGCGCAGTGATAAAATCGGCACTCTAAAGCACCCGAGAGCGTTTTTTTCGATGCCAACCTAACCAGAGTGACGGGAGCGGCACAATACAGAAAAAGTGCTCAGCTCGCCGAGAAAATGCGATTTAAGCAATAAAATTAAAAATGCTTATAAAACATAAACCAAACGTTGGAGGTGGTCATTTCTTCATGCGCAGTGATAAACTCGGCACTCTAAAGCACCCGAGAGCGTTTTTTTCCATGCCAACCTAACCAGAGTGACGGGAGCGGCACAATTCAGAAAAAGTGCTCAGCTCGCCGAGAAAATGCGATTTAAGCAATAAAATTAAAAATGCTTATAAAACATAAACCAAACGTTGGAGGTGGTCATTTCTTCATGCGCAGTGATAAACTCGGCACTCTAAAGCACCCGAGAGCGTTTTTTTCGATGCCAACCTAACCAGAGTGACGTGAGCGGCACAATTCAGAAAAAGTGCTCAGCTTGCCGAGAAAATGCGATTTAAGCAATAAAATTAAAAATGCTTATAAAACATAAACCAAACGTTGGAGGTGGTCATTTCTTCATGCGCAGTGATAAACTCGGCACTCTAAAGCACCCGAGAGCGGTTTTTTCGATGCCAACCTAACCAGAGTGACGGGAGCGGCACAATTCAGAAAAAGCGCTCAGCTCGCCGAGAAAATGCGATTTAAGCAATAAAATTAAAAATGCTTATAAAACATAAACCAAACGTTGGAGGTGGTCATTTCTTCATGCGCAGTGATAAACTCGGCACTCTAAAGCACCCGAGAGCGTTTTTTTCGATGCCAACCTAACCAGAGTGACGGGAGCGGCACAATTCAGAAAAAGCGCTCAGCTCGCCGAGAAAATGCGATTTAAGCAATAAAATTAAAAATGCTTATAAAACATAAACCAAACGTTGGAGGTGGTCATTTCTTCATGCGCAGTGATAAATTCGGCACTCTAAAGCACCCGAGAGCGTTTTTTTCGATGCCAACCTAACCAGAGTGACGGGAGCGGCACAATTCAGAAAAAGTGCTCAGCTCGCCGAGAAAATGCGATTTAAGCAATAAAATTAAAAATGCTTATAAAACATAAACCAAACGTTGGAGGTGGTCATTTCTTCATGCGCAGTGATAAACTCGGCACTCTAAAGCACCCGAGAGCGTTTTTTTCGATGCCAACCTAACCAGAGTGACGGGAGCGGCACAATTCAGAAAAAGTGCTCAGCTCGCCGAGAAAATGCGATTTAAGCAATAAAATTAAAAATGCTTATAAAACATAAACCAAACGTTGGAGTTGGTCATTTCTTCATGCGCAGTGATAAACTCGGCACTCTAAAGCACCCGAGAGCGTTTTTTTCGATGCCAACCTAACCAGAGTGACGGGAGCGGCACAATTCAGAAAAAGTGCTTAGCTCGCCGAGAAAATGCGATTTAAGCAATAAAATTAAAAATGCTTATAAAACATAAACCAAACGTTGGAGGTGGTCATTTCTTCATGCGCAGTGATAAACTCGGCACTCTAAAGCACCCGAGAGCGTTTTTTTCGATGCCAACCTAACCAGAGTGACGGGAGCGGCACAATTCAGAAAAAGTGCTCAGCTCGCCGAGAAAATGCGATTTAAGCAATAAAATTAAAAATGCTTATAAAACATAAACCAAACGTTGGAGGTGGTCATTTCTTCATGCGCAGTGATAAACTCGGCACTCTAAAGCACCCGAGAGCGTTTTTTTCCATGCCAACCTAACCAGAGTGACGGGAGCGGCACAATTCAGAAAAAGTGCTCAGCTCGCCGAGAAAATGCGATTTAAGCAATAAAATTAAAAATGCTTATAAAACATAAACCAAACGTTGGAGGTGGCCATTTCTTCATGCGCAGTGATAAACTCGGCACTCTAAAGCACCCGAGAGCGTTTTTTTCCATGCCAACCTAACCAGAGTGACGGGAGCGGCACAATTCAGAAAAAGTGCTCAGCTCGCCGAGAAAATGCGATTTAAGCAATAAAATTAAAAATGCTTATAAAACATAAACCAAACGTTGGAGGTGGCCATTTCTTCATGCGCAGTGATAAACTCGGCACTCTAAAGCACCCGAGAGCGTTTTTTTCCATGCCAACCTAACCAGAGTGACGGGAGCGGCACAATTCAGAAAAAGTGCTCAGCTCGCCGAGAAAATGCGATTTAAGCAATAAAATTAAAAATGCTTATAAAACATAAACCAAACGTTGGAGGTGGTAATTTCTTCATGCGCAGTGATAAACTCGGCACTCTAAAGCACCCGAGAGCGTTTTTTTCCATGCCAACCTAACCAGAGTGACAGGAGCGGCACAATTCAGAAAAAGTGCTCAGCTCGCCGAGAAAATGCGATTTAAGCAATAAAATTAAAAATGCTTATAAAACATAAACCAAACGTTGGAGGTGGTCTTTTCTTCATGCGCAGTGATAAACTCGGCACTCTAAAGCACCCGAGAGCGTTTTTTTCCATGCCAACCTAAACAGAGTGACGGGAGCGGCACAATTCAGAAAAAGTGCTCAGCTCGCCGAGAAAATGCGATTTAAGCAATAAAATTAAAAATGCTTATAAAACATAAACCAAACGTTGTAGATGGTCATTTCTTATTACGCAGTAATAAACTCGGCACTCTAAAGCACCCGAGAGCGTTTTTTTCCATGCCAACCTAACCAGAGTGACGGGAGCGGCACAATTCAGAAAAAGTGCTCAGCTCGCCGAGAAAATGCGATTTAAGCAATAAAATTAAAAATGCTTATAAAACATAAACCAAACGTTGGAGGTGGTCATTTCTTCATGCACAGTGATAAACTCGGCACTCTAAAGCACCCGAGAGCGTTTTTTTCCATGCCAACCTAACCAGAGTGACGGGAGCGGCACAATTCAGAAAAAGTGCTCAGCTCGCCGAGAAAATGCGATTTAAGCAATAAAATTAAAAATGCTTATAAAACATAAACCAAACGTTGGAGGTGGTCATTTCTTCATGCGCAGTGATAAACTCGGCACTCTAAAGCACCCGAGAGCGTTTTTTTCGATGCCAACCTAACCAGAGTGACGGGAGCGGCACAATTCAGAAAAAGTGCTCAGCTCGCCGAGAAAATGCGATTTAAGCAATAAAATTAAAAATGCTTATAAAACATAAACCAAACGTTGGAGGTGGTCATTTCTTCATGCGCAGTGATAAACTCGGCACTCTAAAGCACCCGAGAGCGTTTTTTTCCATGCCAACCTAACCAGAGTGACGGGAGCGGCACAATTCAGAAAAAGTGCTCAGCTCGCCGAGAAAATGCGATTTAAGCAATAAAATTAAAAATGCTTATAAAACATAAACCAAACGTTGTAGATGGTCATTTCTTATTACGCAGTAATAAACTCGGCACTCTAAAGCACCCGAGAGCGTTTTTTTCCATGCCAACCTAACCAGAGTGACGGGAGCGGCACAATTCAGAAAAAGTGCTCAGCTCGCCGAGAAAATGCGATTTAAGCAATAAAATTAAAAATGCTTATAAAACATAAACCAAACGTTGGAGGTGGTCATTTCTTCATGCGCAGTGATAAACTCGGCACTCTAAAGCACCCGAGAGCGTTTTATTCGATGCCAACCTAACCAGAGTGACGGGAGCGGCACAATTCAGAAAAAGCGCTCAGCTCGCCGAGAAAATGCGATTTAAGCAATAAAATTAAAAATGCTTATAAAACATAAACCAAACGTTGGAGGTGGTCATTTCTTCATGCGCGGTGATAAACTCGGCACTCTAAAGCACCCGAGAGCGTTTTTTTCGATGCCAACCTAACCAGAGTGACGGGAGCGGCACAATTCAGAAAAAGTGCTCAGCTCGCCGAGAAAATGCGATTTAAGCAATAAAATAAAAAATGCTTATAAAACATAAACCAAACGTTGTAGATGGTCATTTCTTATTACGCAGTAATAAACTCGGCACTCTAAAGCACCCGAGAGCGTTTTTTTCCATGCCAACCTAACCAGAGTGACGGGAGCGGCACAATTCAGAAAAAGTGCTCAGCTCGCCGAGAAAATGCGATTTAAGCAATAAAATTAAAAATGCTTATAAAACATAAACCAAACGTTGGAGGTGGCCATTTCTTCATGCGCAGTGATAAACTCGGCACTCTAAAGCACCCGAGAGCGTTTTTTTCCATGCCAACCTAACCAGAGTGACGGGAGCGGCACAATTCAGAAAAATAGCTCAGCTCGCCGAGAAAATGCGATTTAAGCAATAAAATTAAAAATGCTTATAAAACATAAACCAAACGTTGGAGGTGGCCATTTCTTCATGCGCAGTGATAAACTCGGCACTCTAAAGCACCCGAGAGCGTTTTTTTCCATGCCAACCTAACCAGAGTGACGGGAGCGGCACAATTCAGAAAAAGTGCTCAGCTCGCCGAGAAAATGCGATTTAAGCAATAAAATTAAAAATGCTTATAAAACATAAACCAAACGTTGGAGGTGGTCATTTCTTCATGCGCAGTGATAAACTCGGCACTCTAAAGCACCCGAGAGCGTTTATTTCGATGCCAACCTAACCAGAGTGACGGGAGCGGCACAATTCAGAAAAAGTGCTCAGCTCGCCGAGAAAATGCGATTTAAGCAATAAAATTAAAAATGCTTATAAAACATAAACCAAACGTTGTAGATGGTCATTTCTTATTACGCAGTAATAAACTCGGCACTCTAAAGCACCCGAGAGCGTTTTTTTCCATGCCAACCTAACCAGAGTGACGGGAGCGGCACAATTCAGAAAAAGCGCTCAGCTCGCCGAGAAAATGCGATTTAAGCAATAAAATTAAAAATGCTTATAAAACATAAACCAAACGTTGGAGGTGGTCATTTCTTCATGCGCAGTGATAAACTCGGCACTCTAAAGCACCCGAGAGCGTTTTTTTCGATGCCAACCTAACCAGAGTGACGGGAGCGGCACAATTCAGAAAAAGCGTTCAGCTCGCCGAGAAAATGCGATTTAAGCAATAAAATTAAAAATGCTTATAAAACATAAACCAAACGTTGGAGGTGGTCATTTCTTCATGCACAGTGATAAACTCGGCACTGTAAAGACTCCGAGAGCGTTTTTTTCCATGCCAACCTAACCAGAGTGACGGCAGCGGCACAATTCAGAAAAAGTGCTCAGCTCGCCGAGAAAATGCGATTTAAGCAATAAAATTAAAAATGCTTATAAAACATAAACCAAACGTTGGAGGTGGTCATTTCTTATTACGCAGTAATAAACTCGACACTCTAAAGCACCCGAGAGCGTTTTTTTCCATGCCAACCTAACCAGAGTGACGGGAGCGGCACAATTCAGAAAAAGTGCTCAGCTCGCCGAGAAAATGCGATTTAAGCAATAAAATTAAAAATGCTTATAAAACATAAACCAAACGTTGTAAATGGTCATTTCTTATTACGCAGTAATAAACTCGGCACTCTAAAGCACCCGAGAGCGTTTTTTTCGATGCCAACCTAACCAGAGTGACGGGAGCGGCACAATTCAGAAAAAGTGCTCAGCTCGCCGAGAAAATGCGATTTAAGCAATAAAATTAAAAATGCTTATAAAACATAAACCAAACGTTGGAGGTGGTCATTTCTTCATGCGCAGTGATAAACTCGGCACTGTAAAGCACCCGAGAGCGTTTTATTCGATGCCAACCTAACCAGAGTGACGGGAGCGGCACAATTCAGAAAAAGCGCTCAGCTCGCCGAGAAAATGCGATTTAAGCAATAAAATTAAAAATGCTTATAAAACATAAACCAAACGTTGGAGGTGGTCATTTCTTCATGCGCGGTGATAAACTCGGCACTCTAAAGCACCCGAGAGCGTTTTTTTCCATGCCAACCTAACCAGAGTGACGGGAGCGGCACAATTCAGAAAAAGTGCTCAGCTCGCCGAGAAAATGCGATTTAAGCAATAAAATTAAAAATGCTTATAAAACATAAACCAAACGTTGTAGATGGTCATTTCTTATTACGCAGTAATAAACTCGGCACTCTAAAGCACCCGAGAGCGTTTTTTTCGATGCCAACCTAACCAGAGTGACGGGAGCGGCACAATTCAGAAAAAGCGCTCAGCTCGCCGAGAAAATGCGATTTAAGCAATAAAATTAAAAATGCTTATAAAACATAAACCAAACGTTGGAGGTGGTCATTTCTTCATGCACAGTGATAAACTCGGCACTCTAAAGCACCCGAGAGCGTTTTTTTCGATGCCAACCTAACCAGAGTGACGGGAGCGGCACAATTCAGAAAAAGTGCTCAGCTCGCCGAGAAAATGCGATTTAAGCAATAAAATTAAAAATGCTTATAAAACATAAACCAAACGTTGTAAATGGTCATTTCTTATTACGCAGTAATAAACTCGGCACTCTAAAGCACCCGAGAGCGTTTTTTTCGATGCCAACCTAACCAGAGTGACGGGAGCGGCACAATTCAGAAAAAGCGCTCAGCTCGCCGAGAGAATGCGATTAAAGCAATAAAATTAAAAATGCTTATAAAACATAAACCAAACGTTGGAGGTGGTCATTTCTTCATGCGCAGTGATAAACTCGGCACTCTAAAGCACCCGAGAGCGTTTTTTTCGATGCCAACCTAACCAGAGTGACGGGAGCGGCACAATTCAGAAAAAGTGCTCAGCTCGCCGAGAAAATGCGATTTAAGCAATAAAATTAAAAATGCTTATAAAACATAAACCAAACGTTGGAGGTGGTCATTTCTTCATGCGCAGTGATAAACTCGGCACTCTAAAGCACCCGAGAGCGTTTTTTTCGATGCCAACCTAACCAGAGTGACGGGAGCGGCACAATTCAGAAAAAGTGCTCAGCTCGCCGAGAAAATGCGATTTAAGCAATAAAATTAAAAATGCTTATAAAACATAAACCAAACGTTGGAGGTGGTCATTTCTTCATGCGCAGTGATAAACTCGGCACTCTAAAGCACCCGAGAGCGTTTTTTTCGATGCCAACCTAACCAGAGTGACGGGAGCGGCACAATTCAGAAAAAGTGCTCAGCTCGCCGAGAAAATGCGATTTAAGCAATAAAATTAAAAATGCTTATAAAACATAAACCAAACGTTGTAAATGGTCATTTCTTATTACGCAGTAATAAACTCGGCACTCTAAAGCACCCGAGAGCGTTTTTTTCGATGCCAACCTAACCAGAGTGACGGGAGCGGCACAATTCAGAAAAAGCGCTCAGCTCGCCGAGAAAATGCGATTTAAGCAATAAAATTAATAATGCTTATAAAACATAAACCAAACGTTGGAGGTGGTCTTTTCTTCATGTGCAGTGATAAACTCGGCACTCTAAAGCACCCGAGAGCGTTTTTTTCCATGCCAACCTAAACAGAGTGACGGGAGCGGCACAATTCAGAAAAAGTGCTCAGCTCGCCGAGAAAATGCGATTTAAGCAATAAAATTAAAAATGCTTATAAAACATAAACCAAACATTGTAGATGGTCATTTCTTATTACGCAGTAATAAACTCGGCACTCTAAAGCACCCGAGAGCGTTTTTTCCATGCCAACCTAACCAGAGTGACGGGAGCGGCACAATTCAGAAAAAGTGCTCAGCTCGCCGAGAAAATGCGATTTAAGCAATAAAATTAAAAATGCTTATAAAACATAAACCAAACGTTGGAGGTGGCCATTACTTCATGCGCAGTGATAAACTCGGCACTCTAAAGCGACCGAGAGCGTTTTTTTCCATGCCAACCTAACCAGAGTGACGGGAGCGGCACAATTCAGAAAAGGTGCTCAGCTCGCCGAGAAAATGCGATTTAAGCAATAAAATTAAAAATGCTTATAAAACATAAACCAAACGTTGTAGATGGTCATTTCTTATTACGCAGTAATAAACTCGGCACTCTAAAGCACCCGAGAGCGTTTTTTTCCATGCCAACCTAACAAGAGTGACGGGAGCGGCACAATTCAGAAAAAGTGCTCAGCTCGCCGAGAAAATGCGATTTAAGCAATAAAATTAAAAATGCTTATAAAACATAAACCAAACGTTGGAGGTGGTCATTTCTTCATGCGCAGTGATAAACTCGGCACTCTAAAGCACCCGAGAGCGTTTTTTTCGATGCCAACCTAACCAGAGTGACGGGAGCGACACAATTCAGAAAAAGTGCTCAGCTCGCCGAGAAAATGCGATTTAAGCAATAAAATTAAAAATGCTTATAAAACATAAACCAAACGTTGTAGATGGTCATTTCTTATTACGCAGTAATAAACTCGGCACTCTAAAGCACCCGAGAGCGTTTTTTTCCATGCCAACCTAACCAGAGTGACGGGAGCGGCACAATTCAGAAAAAGCGCTCAGCTCGCCAAGAAAATGCGATTTAAGCAATAAAATTAAAAATGCTTATAAAACATAAACCAAACGTTGGAGGTGGTCATTTCTTCATGCGCAGTGATAAACTCGGCACTCTAAAGCACCCGAGAGCGTTTTTTTCGATGCCAACCTAACCAGAGTGACGGGAGCGGCACAATTCAGAAAAAGCGCTCAGCTCGCCGAGAAAATGCGATTTAAGCAATAAAATTAAAAATGCTTATAAAACATAAACCAAACGTTGGAGGTGGTCATTTCTTCATGCACAGTGATAAACTCGGCACTCTAAAGCACCCGAGAGCGTTTTTTTCGATGCCAACCTAACCAGAGTGACGGGAGCGGCACAATTCAGAAAAAGTGCTCAGCTCGCCGAGAAAATGCGATTTAAGCAATAAAATTAAAAATGCTTATAAAACATAAACCAAACGTTGGAGGTGGTCATTTCTTCATGCGCAGTGATAAACTCGGCACTCTAAAGCACCCGAGAGCGTTTTTTTCGATGCCAACCTAACCAGAGTGACGGGAGCGGCACAATTCAGAAAAAGTGCTCAGCTCGCCGAGAAAATGCGATTTAAGCAATAAAATTAAAAATGCTTATAAAACATAAACCAAACGTTGGAGGTGGTCATTTCTTCATGCGCAGTGATAAACTCGGCACTCTAAAGCACCCGAGAGCGTTTTTTTCGATGCCAACCTAACCAGAGTGACGGGAGCGGCACAATTCAGAAAAAGTGCTCAGCTCGCCGAGAAAATGCGATTTAAGCAATAAAATTAAAAATGCTTATAAAACATAAACCAAACGTTGGAGGTGGTCATTTCTTCATGCGCAGTGATAAACTCGGCACTCTAAAGCACCCGAGAGCGTTTTTTTCCATGCCAACCTAACCAGAGTGACGGGAGCGGCACAATTCAGAAAAAGTGCTCAGCTCGCCGAGAAAATGCGATTTAAGCAATAAAATTAAAAACGCTTATAAAACATAAACCAAACGTTGGAGGTGGTCATTTCTTCATGCGCAGTGATAAACTCGGCACTCTAAAGCACCCGAGAGCGTTTTTTTCCATGCCAACCTAACCAGAGTGACGGGAGCGGCAAAATTCAGAAAAAGTGCTCAGCTCGCCGAGAAAATGCGATTTAAGCAATAAAATTAAAAATGCTTATAAAACATAAACCAAACGTTGTAGATGGTCATTTCTTATTACGCAGTAATAAACTCGGCACTCTAAAGCACCCGAGAGCGTTTTTTTCCATGCCAACCTAACCAGAGTGACGGGAGCGGCACAATTCAGAAAAAGTGCTCAGCTCGCCGAGAAAATGCGATTTAAGCAATAAAATTAAAAATGCTTATAAAACATAAACCAAACGTTGGAGGTGGTCATTTCTTCATGCGCAGTGATAAACTCGGCACTCTAAAGCACCCGAGAGCGTTTTTTTCGATGCCAACCTAACCAGAGTGACGGGAGCGGCACAATTCAGAAAAAGTGCTCAGCTCGCCGAGAAAATGCGATTTAAGCAATAAAATTTAAAATGCTTATAAAACATAAACCAAACGTTGTAGATGGTAATTTCTTATTACCCAGTAATAAACTCGGCACTCTAAAGCACCCGAGAGCGTTTTTTTCCATGCCAACCTAACCAGAGTGACGGGAGCGGCACAATTCAGAAAAAGTGCTCAGCTCGCCGAGAAAATACGATTTAAGCAATAAAATTAAAAATGCTTATAAAACATAAACCAAACGTTGGAGGTGGTAATTTCTTCATGCGCAGTGATAAACTCGGCACTCTAAAGCACCCGAGAGCGTTTTTTTCCATGCCAACCTAACCAAAGTGACGGGAGCGGCACAATTCAGAAAAAGTGCTCAGCTCGCCGAGAAAATGCGATTTAAGAAATAAAATTAAAAATGCTTATAAAACATAAACCAAACGTTGGAGGTGGTCATTTCTTCATGCGCAGTGATAAACTCGGCACTCTAAAGCACCCGAGAGCGTTTTTTTCGATGCCAACCTAACCAGAGTGACGGGAGCGGCACAATTCAGAAAAAGTGCTCAGCTCGCCGAGAAAATGCGATTTAAGCAATAAAATTAAAAATGCTTATAAAACATAAACCAAACGTTGGAGGTGGTCATTTCTTCATGCGCAATGATAAACTCGGCACTCTAAAGCACCCGAGAGCGTTTTATTTGATGCCAACCTAACCAGAGTGACGGGAGCGGCACAATTCAGAAAAAGTGCTCAGCTCGCCGAGAAAATGCGATTTAAGCAATAAAATTAAAAATGCTTATAAAACATAAACCAAACGTTGGAGGTGGTCATTTCTTCATGCGCAGTGATAAACTCGGCACTCTAAAGCACCCAAGAGCGTTTTTTTTCGATGCCAACCTAACCAGAGTGACGGGAGCGGCACAATTCAGAAAAAGCGCTCAGCTCGCCGAGAAAATGCGATTTAAGCAATAAAATTAAAAATGCTTATAAAACATAAACCAAACGTTGGAGGTGGTCATTTCTTCATGCGCGGTGATAAACTCGGCACTCTAAAGCACCCGAGAGCGTTTTTTTCGATGCCAACCTAACCAGAGTGACGGGAGCGGCACAATTCAGAAAAAGTGCTCAGCTCGCCGAGAAAATGCGATTTAAGCAATAAAATTAAAAATGCTTATAAAACATAAACCAAACGTTGGAGGTGGTCATTTCTTCATGCGCAGTGATAAACTCGGCACTCTAAAGCACCCGAGAGCGTTTTTTTCGATGCCAACCTAACCAGAGTGACGGGAGCGGCACAATTCAGAAAAAGTGCTCAGCTCGCCGAGAAAATGCGATTTAAGCAATAAAATTAAAAATGCTTATAAAACATAAACCAAACGTTGGAGGTGGTCATTTCTTCATGCGCAGTGATAAACTCGGCACTCTAAAGCACCCGAGAGCGTTTTTTTCGATGCCAACCTAACCAGAGTGACGGGAGCGGCACAATTCAGAAAAAGCGCTCAGCTCGCCGAGAAAATGCGATTTAAGCAATAAAATTAAAAATGCTTATAAAACATAAACCAAACGTTGGAGGTGGTCATTTCTTCATGCGCAGTGATAAACTCGGCACTCTAAAGCACCCGAGAGCGTTTTTTTCGATGCCAACCTAACCAGAGTGACGGGAGCGGCACAATTCAGAAAAAGTGCTCAGCTCGCCGAGAAAATGCGATTTAAGCAATAAAATTAAAAATGCTTATAAAACATAAACCAAACGTTGGAGGTGGTCATTTCTTCATGCGCAGTGATAAACTCGGCACTCTAAAGCACCCGAGAGCGTTTTTTTCGATGCCAACCTAACCAGAGTGACGGGAGCGGCACAATTCAGAAAAAGTGCTCAGCTCGCCGAGAAAATGCGATTTAAGCAATAAAATTAAAAATGCTTATAAAACATAAACCAAACGTTGGAGGTGGTCATTTCTTCATGCGCAGTGATAAACTCGGCACTCTAAAGCACCCGAGAGCGTTTTTTTCGATGCCAACCTAACCAGAGTGACGGGAGCGGCACAATTCAGAAAAAGTGCTCAGCTCGCCGAGAAAATGCGATTTAAGCAATAAAATTAAAAATGCTTATAAAACATAAACCAAACGTTGGAGGTGGCCATTTCTTCATGCGCAGTGATAAACTCGGCACTCTAAAGCACCCGAGAGCGTTTTTTTCCATGCCAACCTAACCAGAGTGACGGGAGCGGCACAATTCAGAAAAAGTGCTCAGCTCGCCGAGAAAATGCGATTTAAGCAATAAAATTAAAAATGCTTATAAAACATAAACCAAACGTTGGAGGTGGTCATTTCTTCATGCGCAGTGATAAACTCGGCACTCTAAAGCACCCGAGAGCGTTTTTTTCCATGCCAACCTAACCAGAGTGACGGGAGCGGCACAATTCAGAAAAAGTGCTCAGCTCGCCGAGAAAATGCGATTTAAGCAATAAAATTAAAAATGCTTATAAAACATAAACCAAACGTTGGAGGTGGCCATTTCTTCATGCGCAGTGATAAACTCGGCACTCTAAAGCACCCGAGAGCGTTTTTTTCCATGCCAACCTAACCAGAGTGACGGGAGCGGCACAATTCAGAAAAAGTGCTCAGCTCGCCGAGAAAATGCGATTTAAGCAATAAAATTAAAAATGCTTATAATACATAAACCAAACGTTGGAGGTGGCCATTTCTTCATGCGCAGTGATAAACTCGGCACTCTAAAGCACCCGAGAGCGTTTTTTTCCATGCCTAACCAGAGTGACGGGAGCGGCACAATTCAGAAAAAGTGCTCAGCTCGCCGAGAAAATGCGATTTAAGCAATAAAATTAAAAATGCTTATAAAACATAAACCAAACGTTGGAGGTGGTCATTTCTTCATGCGCAGTGATAAACTCGGCACTCTAAAGCACCCGAGAGCGTTTTTTTCCATGCCAACCTAACCAGAGTGACAGGAGCGGCACAATTCAGAAAAAGTGCTCAGCTCGCCGAGAAAATGCGATTTAAGCAATAAAATTAAAAATGCTTATAAAACATAAACCAAACGTTGGAGGTGGTCTTTTCTTCATGCGCAGTGATAAACCCGGCACTCTAAAGCACCCGAGAGCGTTTTTTTCCATGCCAACCTAAACAGAGTGACGGGAGCGGCACAATTCAGAAAAAGTGCTCAGCTCGCCGAGAAAATGCGATTTAAGCAATAAAATTAAAAATGCTTATAAAACATAAACCAAACGTTGTAGATGGTCATTTCTTATTACGCAGAAATAAACTCGGCACTCTAAAGCACCCGAGAGCGTTTTTTTCCATGCCAACCTAACCAGAGTGACGGGAGCGGCACAATTCAGAAAAAGTGCTCAGCTCGCCGAGAAAATGCGATTTAAGCAATAAAATTAAAAATGCTTATAAAACATAAACCAAACGTTGGAGGTGGTCATTTCTTCATGCACAGTGATAAACTCGGCACTCTAAAGCACCCGAGAGCGTTTTTTTCCATGCCAACCTAACCAGAGTGACGGGAGCGGCACAATTCAGAAAAAGTGCTCAGCTCGCCGAGAAAATGCGATTTAAGCAATAAAATTAAAAATGCTTATAAAACATAAACCAAACGTTGGAGGTGGTCATTTCTTCATGCGCAGTGATAAACTCGGCACTCTAAAGCACCCGAGAGCGTTTTTTTCCATGCCAACCTAACCAGAGTGACGGGAGCGGCACAATTCAGAAAAAGTGCTCAGCTCGCCGAGAAAATGCGATTTAAGCAATACAATTAAAAATGCTTATAAAACATAAACCAAACGTTGTAGATGGTCATTTCTTATTACGCAGTAATAAACTCGGCACTCTAAAGCACCCGAGAGCGTTTTTTTCCATGCCAACCTAACCAGAGTGACGGGAGCGGCACAATTCAGAAAAAGTGCTCAGCTCGCCGAGAAAATGCGATTTAAGCAATAAAATTAAAAATGCTTATAAAACATAAACCAAACGTTGGAGGTGGTCATTTCTTCATGCGCAGTGATAAACTCGGCACTCTAAAGCACCCGAGAGCGTTTTTTTCGATGCCAACCTAACCAGAGTGACGGGAGCGGCACAATTCAGAAAAAGCGCTCAGCTCGCCGAGAAAATGCGATTTAAGCAATAAAATTAAAAATGCTTATAAAACATAAACCAAACGTTGGAGGTGGTCATTTCTTCATGCGCGGTGATAAACTCGGCACTCTAAAGCACCCGAGAGCGTTTTTTTCCATGCCAACCTAACCAGAGTGACGGGAGCGGCACAATTCAGAAAAAGTGCTCAGCTCGCCGAGAAAATGCGATTTAAGCAATAAAATTAAAAATGCTTATAAAACATAAACCAAACGTTGGAGGTGGTCATTTCTTCATGCGCAGTGATAAACTCGGCACTCTAAAGCACCCGAGAGCGTTTTTTTCGATGCCAACCTAACCAGAGTGACGGGAGCGGCACAATTCAGAAAAAGTGCTCAGCTCGCCGAGAAAATGCGATTTAAGCAATAAAATTAAAAATGCTTATAAAACATAAACCAAACGTTGTAGATGGTCATTTCTTATTACGCAGTAATAAACTCGGCACTCTAAAGCACCCGAGAGCGTTTTTTTCCATGCCAACCTAACCAGAGTGACGGGAGCGGCACAATTCAGAAAAAGTGCTCAGCTCGCCGAGAAAATGCGATTTAAGCAATACAATTAAAAATGCTTATAAAACATAAACCAAACGTTGGAGGTGGTCATTTCTTCATGTGCAGTGATAAACTCGGCACTCTAAAGCACCCGAGAGCGTTTTTTTCCATGCCAACCTAACCAGAGTGACGGGAGCGGCACAATTCAGAAAAAGTGCTCAGCTCGCCGAGAAAATGCGATTTAAGCAATAAAATTAAAAATGCTTATAAAACATAAACCAAACGTTGGAGGTGGTCATTTCTTCATGCACAGTGATAAACTCGGCACTCTAAAGCACCCGAGAGCGTTTTTTTTCGATGCCAACCTAACCAGAGTGACGGGAGCGGCACAATTCAGAAAAAGTGCTCAGCTCGCCGAGAAAATGCGATTTAAGCAATAAAATTAAAAATGCTTATAAAACATAAACCAAACGTTGGAGGTGGTCATTTCTTCATGCGCAGTGATAAACTCGGCACTCTAAAGCACCCGAGAGCGTTTTTTTCGATGCCAACCTAACCAGAGTGACGGGAGCGGCACAATTCAGAAAAAGTGCTCAGCTCGCCGAGAAAATGCGATTTAAGCAATAAAATTAAAAATGCTTATAAAACATAAACCAAACGTTGGAGGTGGTCATTTCTTCATGCGCAGTGATAAACTCGGCACTCTAAAGCACCCGAGATTGTTTTAATCGATGCCAACCTAACCAGAGTGACGGGAGCGGCACAATTCAGAAAAAGTGCTCAGCTCGCCGAGAAAATGCGATTTAAGCAATAAAATTAAAAATGCTTATAAAACATAAACCAAACGTTGGAGGTGGTCATTTCTTCATGCGCAGTGATAAACTCGGCACTCTAAAGCACCCGAGAGCGTTTTTTTCGATGCCAACCTAACCAGAGTGACGGGAGCGGCACAATTCAGAAAAAGCGCTCAGCTCGCCGAGAAAATGCGATTTAAGCAATAAAATTAAAAATGCTTATAAAACATAAACCAAACGTTGGAGGTGGTCATTTCTTCATGCGCAGTGATAAACTCGGCACTCTAAAGCACCCGAGAGCGTTTTTTTCGATGCCAACCTAACCAGAGTGACGGGAGCGGCACAATTCAGAAAAAGCGCTCAGCTCGCCGAGAAAATGCAATTTAAGCAATAAAATTAAAAATGCTTATAAAACATAAACCAAACGTTGGAGGTGGTCATTTCTTCATGCGCAGTGATAAACTCGGCACTCTAAAGCACCCGAGAGCGTTTTTTTCGATGCCAACCTAACCAGAGTGACGGGAGCGGCACAATTCAGAAAAAGTGCTCAGCTCGCCGAGAAAATGCGATTTAAGCAATAAAATTAAAAATGCTTATAAAACATAAACCAAACGTTGGAGGTGGTCATTTCTTCATGTGCAGTGATAAACTCGGCACTCTAAAGCACCCGAGAGCGTTTTTTTCCATGCCAACCTAACCAGAGTGACGGGAGCGGCACAATTCAGAAAAAGTGCTCAGCTCGCCGAGAAAATGCGATTTAAGCAATAAAATTAAAAATGCTTATAAAACATAAACCAAACGTTGGAGGTGGTCATTTCTTCATGCACAGTGATAAACTCGGCACTCTAAAGCACCCGAGAGCGTTTTTTTCGATGCCAACCTAACCAGAGTGACGGGAGCGGCACAATTCAGAAAAAGTGCTCAGCTCGCCGAGAAAATGCGATTTAAGCAATAAAATTAAAAATGCTTATAAAACATAAACCAAACGTTGGAGGTGGTCATTTCTTCATGCGCAGTGATAAACTCGGCACTCTAAAGCACCCGAGAGCGTTTTTTTCGATGCCAACCTAACCAGAGTGACGGGAGCGGCACAATTCAGAAAAAGTGCTCAGCTCGCCGAGAAAATGCAATTTAAGCAATAAAATTAAAAATGCTTATAAAACATAAACCAAACGTTGGAGGTGGTCATTTCTTCATGCGCAGTGATAAACTCGGCACTCTAAAGCACCCGAGAGCGTTTTATTCGATGCCAACCTAACCAGAGTGACGGGAGCGGCACAATTCAGAAAAAGTGCTCAGCTCGCCGAGAAAATGCGATTTAAGCAATAAAATTAAAAATGCTTATAAAACATAAACCAAACGTTGGAGGTGGTCATTTCTTCATGCGCAGTGATAAACTCGGCACTCTAAAGCACCCGAGAGCGTTTTTTTCGATGCCAACCTAACCAGAGTGACGGGAGCGGCACAATTCAGAAAAAGCGCTCAGCTCGCCGAGAAAATGCGATTTAAGCAATAAAATTAAAAATGCTTATAAAACATAAACCAAACGTTGGAGGTGGTCATTTCTTCATGCGCAGTGATAAACTCGGCACTCTAAAGCACCCGAGAGCGTTTTTTTCGATGCCAACCTAACCAGAGTGACGGGAGCGGCACAATTCAGAAAAAGCGCTCAGCTCGCCGAGAAAATGCAATTTAAGCAATAAAATTAAAAATGCTTATAAAACATAAACCAAACGTTGGAGGTGGTCATTTCTTCATGCGCAGTGATAAACTCGGCACTCTAAAGCACCCGAGAGCGTTTTTTTCGATGCCAACCTAACCAGAGTGACGGGAGCGGCACAATTCAGAAAAAGTGCTCAGCTCGCCGAGAAAATGCGATTTAAGCAATAAAATTAAAAATGCTTATAAAACATAAACCAAACGTTGGAGGTGGTCATTTCTTCATGCGCAGTGATAAACTCGGCACTCTAAAGCACCCGAGAGCGTTTTATTCGATGCCAACCTAACCAGAGTGACGGGAGCGGCACAATTCAGAAAAAGTGCTCAGCTCGCCGAGAAAATGCGATTTAAGCAATAAAATTAAAAATGCTTATAAAACATAAACCAAACGTTGGAGGTGGTCATTTCTTCATGCGCAGTGATAAACTCGGCACTCTAAAGCACCCGAGAGCGTTTTTTTCGATGCCAACCTAACCAGAGTGACGGGAGCGGCACAATTCAGAAAAAGCGCTCAGCTCGCCGAGAAAATGCGATTTAAGCAATAAAATTAAAAATGCTTATAAAACATAAACCAAACGTTGGAGGTGGTCATTTCTTCATGCGCAGTGATAAACTCGGCACTCTAAAGCACCCGAGCGTTTTTTTCGATGCCAACCTAACCAGAGTGACGGGAGCGGCACAATTCAGAAAAAGCGCTCAGCTCGCCGAGAAAATGCAATTTAAGCAATAAAATTAAAAATGCTTATAAAACATAAACCAAACGTTGGAGGTGGTCATTTCTTCATGCGCAGTGATAAACTCGGCACTCTAAAGCACCCGAGAGCGTTTTTTTCGATGCCAACCTAACCAGAGTGACGGGAGCGGCACAATTCAGAAAAAGTGCTCAGCTCGCCGAGAAAATGCGATTTAAGCAATAAAATTAAAAATGCTTATAAAACATAAACCAAACGTTGGAGGTGGTCATTTCTTCATGCGCAGTGATAAACTCGGCACTCTAAAGCACCCGAGAGCGTTTTTTTCGATGCCAACCTAACCAGAGTGACGGGAGCGGCACAATTCAGAAAAAGCGCTCAGCTCGCCGAGAAAATGCGATTTAAGCAATAAAATTAAAAATGCTTATAAAACATAAACCAAACGTTGGAGGTGGTCATTTCTTCATGCACAGTGATAAACTCGGCACTCTAAAGCACCCGAGAGCGTTTTTTTCGATGCCAACCTAACCAGAGTGACGGGAGCGGCACAATTCAGAAAAAGTGCTCAGCTCGCCGAGAAAATGCGATTTAAGCAATAAAATTAAAAATGCTTATAAAACATAAACCAAATGTTGGAGGTGGTCATTTCTTCATGCGCAGTGATAAACTCGGCACTCTAAAGCACCCGAGAGCGTTTTTTTCGATGCCAACCTAACCAGAGTGACGGGAGCGGCACAATTCAGAAAAAGTGCTCAGCTCGCCGAGAAAATGCGATTTAAGCAATAAAATTTAAAATGCTTATAAAACATAAACCAAACGTTGTAGATGGTCATTTCTTATTACCCAGTAATAAACTCAGCACTCTAAAGCACCCGAGAGCGTTTTTTTCCATGCCAACCTAACCAGAGTGACGGGAGCGGCACAATTCAGAAAAAGTGCTCAGCTCGCCGAGAAAATGCGATTTAAGCAATAAAATTAAAAATGCTTATAAAACATAAACCAAACGTTGGAGGTGGTCATTTCTTCATGCGCAGTGATAAACTCGGCACTCTAAAGCACCCGAGAGCGTTTTTTTCCATGCCAACCTAACCAGAGTGACGGGAGCGGCACAATTCAGAAAAAGTGCTCAGCTCGCCGAGAAAATGCGATTTAAGAAATACAATTAAAAATGCTTATAAAACATAAACCAAACGTTGGAGGTGGTCATTTCTTCATGCGCAGTGATAAACTCGGCACTCTAAAGCACCCGAGAGCGTTTTTTTCGATGCCAACCTAACCAGAGTGACGGGAGCGGCACAATTCAGAAAAAGTGCTCAGCTCGCCGAGAAAATGCGATTTAAGCAATAAAATTAAAAATGCTTATAAAACATAAACCAAACGTTGGAGGTGGTCATTTCTTCATGCGCAGTGATAAACTCGGCACTCTAAAGCACCCGAGAGCGTTTTATTTGATGCCAACCTAACCAGAGTGACGGGAGCGGCACAATTCAGAAAAAGTGCTCAGCTCGCCGAGAAAATGCGATTTAAGCAATAAAATTAAAAATGCTTATAAAACATAAACCAAACGTTGGAGGTGGTCATTTCTTCATGCGCAGTGATAAACTCGGCACTCTAAAGCACCCGAGAGCGTTTTTTTCCATGCCAACCTAAACAGAGTGACGGGAGCGGCACAATTCAGAAAAAGTGCTCAGCTCGCCGAGAAAATGCGATTTAAGCAATAAAATTAAAAATGCTTATAAAACATAAACCAAACGTTGTAGATGGTTATTTCTTATTACGCAGTAATAAACTCGGCACTCTAAAGCACCCGAGAGCGTTTTTTTCCATGCCAACCTAACCAGAGTGACGGGAGCGGCACAATTCAGAAAAAGTGCTCAGCTCGCCGAGAAAATGCGATTTAAGCAATAAAATTAAAAATGCTTATAAAACATAAACCAAACGTTGGAGGTGGTCATTTCTTCATGCACAGTGATAAACTCGGCACTCTAAAGCACCCGAGAGCGTTTTTTTCCATGCCAACCTAACCAGAGTGACGGGAGTTGCACAATTCAGAAAAAGTGCTCAGCTCGCCGAGAAAATGCGATTTAAGCAATAAAATTAAAAATGCTTATAAAACATAAACCAAACGTTGGAGGTGGTCATTTCTTCATGCGCAGTGATAAACTCGGCACTCTAAAGCACCCGAGAGCGTTTTTTTCGATGCCAACCTAACCAGAGTGACGGGAGCGGCACAATTCAGAAAAAGTGCTCAGCTCGCCGAGAAAATGCGATTTAAGCAATAAAATTAAAAATGCTTATAAAACATAAACCAAACGTTGGAGGTGGTCATTTCTTCATGCGCAGTGATAAACTCGGCACTCTAAAGCACCCGAGAGCGTTTTTTTCCATGCCAACCTAACCAGAGTGACGGGAGCGGCACAATTCAGAAAAAGTGCTCAGCTCGCCGAGAAAATGCGATTTAAGCAATAAAATTAAAAATGCTTATAAAACATAAACCAAACGTTGGAGGTGGTCATTTCTTCATGCGCAGTGATAAACTCGGCACTCTAAAGCACCCGAGAGCGTTTTTTTCCATGCCAACCTAACCAGAGTGACGGGAGCGGCACAATTCAGAAAAAGTGCTCAGCTCGCCGAGAAAATGCGATTTAAGCAATAAAATTAAAAATGCTTATAAAACATAAACCAAACGTTGTAGATGGTCATTTCTTATTACGCAGTAATAAACTCGGCACTCTAAAGCACCCGAGAGCGTTTTTTTCCATGCCAACCTAAGCAGAGTGACGGGAGCGGCACAATTCAGAAAAAGTGCTCAGCTCGCCGAGAAAATGCGATTTAAGCAATAAAATTAAAAATGCTTATAAAACATAAACCAAACGTTGGAGGTGGTCATTTCTTCATGCGCAGTGATAAACTCGGCACTCTAAAGCACCCGAGAGCGTTTTATTCGATGCCAACCTAACCAGAGTGACGGGAGCGGCACAATTCAGAAAAAGCGCTCAGCTCGCCGAGAAAATGCGATTTAAGCAATAAAATTAAAAATGCTTATAAAACATAAACCAAACGTTGGAGGTGGTCATTTCTTCATGCGCGGTGATAAACTCGGCACTCTAAAGCACCCGAGAGCGTTTTTTTCCATGCCAACCTAACCAGAGTGACGGGAGCGGCACAATTCAGAAAAAGTGCTCAACTCGCCGAGAAAATGCGATTTAAGCAATAAAATTAAAAATGCTTATAAAACATAAACCAAACGTTGGAGGTGGTCATTTCTTCATGCGCAGTGATAAACTCGGCACTCTAAAGCACCCGAGAGCGTTTTTTTCGATGCCAACCTAACCAGAGTGACGGGAGCGGCACAATTCAGAAAAAGTGCTCAGCTCGCCGAGAAAATGCGATTTAAGCAATAAAATTAAAAATGCTTATAAAACATAAACCAAACGTTGTAGATGGTCATTTCTTATTACGCAGTAATAAACTCGGCACTCTAAAGCACCCGAGAGCGTTTTTTTCCATGCCAACCTAACCAGAGTGACGGGAGCGGCACAATTCAGAAAAAGTGCTCAGCTCGCCGAGAAAATGCGATTTAAGCAATAAAATTAAAAATGCTTATAAAACATAAACCAAACGTTGGAGGTGGCCATTTCTTCATGCGCAGTGATAAACTCGGCACTCTAAAGCACCCGAGAGCGTTTTTTTCCATGCCAACCTAACCAGAGTGACGGGAGCGGCACAATTCAGAAAAAGTGCTCAGCTCGCCGAGAAAATGCGATTTAAGCAATAAAATTAAAAATGCTTATAAAACATAAACCAAACGTTGGAGGTGGCCATTTCTTCATACGCAGTGATAAACTCGGCACTCTAAAGCACCCGAGAGCGTTTTTTTCCATGCCAACCTAACCAGAGTGACGGGAGCGGCACAATTCAGAAAAAGTGCTCAGCTCGCCGAGAAAATGCGATTTAAGCAATAAAATTAAAAATGCTTATAAAACATAAACCAAACGTTGGAGGTGGTCATTTCTTCATGCGCAGTGATAAACTCGGCACTCTAAAGCACCCGAGAGCGTTTTTTTCCATGCCAACCTAACCAGAGTGACGGGAGCGGCACAATTCAGAAAAAGTGCTCAGCTCGCCGAGAAAATGCGATTTAAGCAATAAAATTAAAAATGCTTATAAAACATAAACCAAACGTTGGAGGTGGCCATTACTTCATGCGCAGTGATAAACTCGGCACTCTAAAGCGACCGAGAGCGTTTTTTTCCATGCCAACCTAACCAGAGTGACGGGAGCGGCACAATTCAGAAAAAGTGCTCAGCTCGCCGAGAAAATGCGATTTAAGCAATAAAATTAAAAATGCTTATAAAACATAAACCAAACGTTGTAGATGGTCATTTCTTATTACGCAGTAATAAACTCGGCACTCTAAAGCACCCGAGAGCGTTTTTTTCCATGCCAACCTAACAAGAGTGACGGGAGCGGCACAATTCAGAAAAAGTGCTCAGCTCGCCGAGAAAATGCGATTTAAGCAATAAAATTAAAAATGCTTATAAAACATAAACCAAACGTTGGAGGTGGTCATTTCTTCATGCGCAGTGATAAACTCGGCACTCTAAAGCACCCGAGAGCGTTTTTTGCGATGCCAACCTAACCAGAGTGACGGGAGCGGCACAATTCAGAAAAAGTGCTCAGCTCGCCGAGAAAATGCGATTTAAGCAATAAAATTAAAAATGCTTATAAAACATAAACCAAACGTTGGAGGTGGTCATTTCTTCATGCGCAGTGATAAACTCGGCACTCTAAAGCACCCGAGAGCGTTTTTTTTCCATGCCAACCTAACCAGAGTGACGGGAGCGGCACAATTCAGAAAAAGTGCTCAGCTCGCCGAGAAAATGCGATTTAAGCAATAAAATTAAAAATGCTTATAAAACATAAACCAAACGTTGGAGGTGGTCATTTCTTCATGCGCAGTGATAAACTCGGCACTCTAAAGCACCCGAGAGCGTTTTTTTCGATGCCAACCTAACCAGAGTGACGGGAGCGGCACAATTCAGAAAAAGCGCTCAGCTCGCCGAGAAAATGCGATTTAAGCAATAAAATTAAAAATGCTTATAAAACATAAACCAAACGTTGGAGGTGGTCATTTCTTCATGCACAGTGATAAACTCGGCACTCTAAAGCACCCGAGAGCGTTTTTTTCGATGCCAACCTAACCAGAGTGACGGGAGCGGCACAATTCAGAAAAAGTGCTCAGCTCACCGAGAAAATGCGATTTAAGCAATAAAATTAAAAATGCTTATAAAACATAAACCAAACGTTGGAGGTGGTCATTTCTTCATGCGCAGTGATAAACTCGGCACTCTAAAGCACCCGAGAGCGTTTTTTTCGATGCCAACCTAACCAGAGTGACGGGAGCGGCACAATTCAGAAAAAGTGCTCAGCTCGCCGAGAAAATGCGATTTAAGCAATAAAATTAAAAATGCTTATAAAACATAAACCAAACGTTGTAGATGGTCATTTCTTATTACGCAGTAATAAACTCGGCACTCTAAAGCACCCGAGAGCGTTTTTTCCATGCCAACCTAACCAGAGTGACGGGAGCGGCACAATTCAGAAAAAGTGCTCAGCTCGCCGAGAAAATGCGATTTAAGCAATAAAATTAAAAATGCTTATAAAACATAAACCAAACGTTGGAGGTGGTCATTTCTTCATGCGCAGTGATAAACTCGGCACTCTAAAGCACCCGAGAGCGTTTTTTTCGATGCCAACCTAACCAGAGTGACGGGAGCGGCACAATTCAGAAAAAGTGCTCAGCTCGCCGAGAAAATGCGATTTAAGCAATAAAATTAAAAATGCTTATAAAACATAAACCAAACGTTGGAGGTGGTCATTTCTTCATGCGCAGTGATAAACTCGGCACTCTAAAGCACCCGAGAGCGTTTTTTTTCGATGCCAACCTAACCAGAGTGACGCGAGCGGCACAATTCAGAAAAAGCGCTCAGCTCGCCGAGAAAATGCGATTTAAGCAATAAAATTAAAAATGCTTATAAAACATAAACCAAACGTTGGAGGTGGTAATTTCTTCATGCACAGTGATAAACTCGGCACTCTAAAGCACCCGAGAGCGTTTTTTTCGATGCCAACCTAACCAGAGTGACGGGAGCGGCACAATTCAGAAAAAGTGCTCAGCTCGCCGAGAAAATGCGATTTAAGCAATAAAATTAAAAATGCTTATAAAACATAAACCAAACGTTGGAGGTGGTCATTTCTTATTACGCAGTAATAAACTCGGCACTCTAAAGCACCCGAGAGCGTTTTTTTCCCATGCCAACCTAACCAGAGTGACGGGAGCGGCACAATTCAGAAAAAGTGCTCAGCTCGCCGAGAAAATGCGATTTAAGCAATAAAATTAAAAATGCTTATAAAACATAAACCAAACGTTGGAGGTGGTCATTTATTCATGCGCAGTGATAAACTCGGCACTCTAAAGCACCCGAGAGCGTTTTTTTCGATGCCAACCTAACCAGAGTGACGGGAGCGGCACAATTCAGAAAAAGTGCTCAGCTCGCCGAGAAAATGCGATTAAGCAATAAAATTAAAAATGCTTATAAAACATAAACCAAACGTTGGAGGTGGTCATTTCTTCATGCGCAGTGATAAACTCGGCACTCTAAAGCACCCGAGAGCGTTTTTTTCGATGCCAACCTAACCAGAGTGACGGGAGCGGCACAATTCAGAAAAAGTGCTCAGCTCGCCGAGAAAATGCGATTTAAGCAATAAAATTAAAAATGCTTATAAAACATAAACCAAACGTTGGAGGTGGTCATTTCTTCATGCGCAGTGATAAACTCGGCACTCTAAAGCACCCGAGAGCGTTTTTTTCGATGCCAACCTAACCAGAGTGACGCGAGCGGCACAATTCAGAAAAAGCGCTCAGCTCGCCGAGAAAATGCGATTTAAGCAATAAAATTAAAAATGCTTATAAAACATAAACCAAACGTTGGAGGTGGTCATTTCTTCATGCACAGTGATAAACTCGGCACTCTAAAGCACCCGAGAGCGTTTTTTTCGATGCCAACCTAACCAGAGTGACGGGAGCGGCACAATTCAGAAAAAGTGCTCAGCTCGCCGAGAAAATGCGATTTAAGCAATAAAATTAAAAATGCTTATAAAACATAAACCAAACGTTGGAGGTGGTCATTTCTTCATGCGCAGTGATAAACTCGGCACTCTAAAGCACCCGAGAGCGTTTTTTTCGATGCCAACCTAACCAGAGTGACGGGAGCGGCACAATTCAGAAAAAGTGCTCAGCTCGCCGAGAAAATGCGATTTAAGCAATAAAATTAAAAATGCTTATAAAACATAAACCAAACGTTGTAGATGGTCATTTCTTATTACGCAGTAATAAACTCGGCACTCTAAAGCACCCGAGAGCGTTTTTTTCCATGCCAACCTAACCAGAGTGACGGGAGCGGCACAATTCAGAAAAAGTGCTCAGCTCGCCGAGAAAATGCGATTTAAGCAATAAAATTAAAAATGCTTATAAAACATAAACCAAACGTTGGAGGTGGTCATTTCTTCATGCGCAGTGATAAACTCGGCACTCTAAAGCACCCGAGAGCGTTTTTTTCCATGCCAACCTAACCAGAGTGACGGGAGCGGCACAATTCAGAAAAAGTGCTCAGCTCGCCGAGAAAATGCGATTTAAGCAATAAAATTAAAAATGCTTATAAAACATAAACCAAACGTTGGAGGTGGTCATTTCTTCATGCGCAGTGATAAACTCGGCACTCTAAAGCACCCGAGAGCGTTTTTTTCCATGCCAACCTAACCAGAGTGACGCGAGCGGCACAATTCAGAAAAAGCGCTCAGCTCGCCGAGAAAATGCGATTTAAGCAATAAAATTAAAAATGCTTATAAAACATAAACCAAACGTTGGAGGTGGTAATTTCTTCATGCACAGTGATAAACTCGGCACTCTAAAGCACCCGAGAGCGTTTTTTTCGATGCCAACCTAACCAGAGTGACGGGAGCGGCACAATTCAGAAAAAGTGCTCAGCTCGCCGAGAAAATGCGATTTAAGCAATAAAATTAAAAATGCTTATAAAACATAAACCAAACGTTGGAGGTGGTCATTTCTTATTACGCAGTAATAAACTCGGCACTCTAAAGCACCCGAGAGCGTTTTTTTCCATGCCAACCTAACCAGAGTGACGGGAGCGGCACAATTCAGAAAAAGTGCTCAGCTCGCCGAGAAAATGCGATTTAAGCAATAAAATTAAAAATGCTTATAAAACATAAACCAAACGTTGGAGGTGGTAATTTCTTCATGCGCAGTGATAAACTCGGCACTCTAAAGCACCCGAGAGCGTTTTTTTCGATGCCAACCTAACCAGAGTGACGGGAGCGGCACAATTCAGAAAAAGTGCTCAGCTCGCCGAGAAAATGCGATTTAAGCAATAAAATTAAAAATGCTTATAAAACATAAACCAAACGTTGGAGGTGGTCATTTCTTATTACGCAGTAATAAACTCGGCACTCTAAAGCACCCGAGAGCGTTTTTTTCCATGCCAACCTAACCAGAGTGACGGGAGCGGCACAATTCAGAAAAAGTGCTCAGCTCGCCGAGAAAATGCGATTTAAGCAATAAAATTAAAAATGGTTATAAAACATAAACCAAACGTTGGAGGTGGTCATTTCTTCATGCGCAGTGATAAACTCGGCACTCTAAAGCACCCGAGAGCGTTTTTTTCGATGCCAACCTAACCAGAGTGACGGGAGCGGCACAATTCAGAAAAAGCGCTCAGCTCGCCGAGAAAATGCGATTTAAGCAATAAAAGTAAAAATGCTTATAAAACATAAACCAAACGTTGGAGGTGGTCATTTCTTCATGCGCAGTGATAAACACGGCACTCTAAAGCACCCGAGAGCGTTTTTTTCGATGCCAACCTAACCAGAGTGACGGGAGCGGCACAATTCAGAAAAAGCGCTGAGCTCGCCGAGAAAATGCGATTTAAGCAATAAAATTAAAAATGCTTATAAAACATAAACCAAACGTTGGAGGTGGTCATTTCTTCATGCGCAGTGATAAACTCGGCACTCTAAAGCACCCGAGAGCGTTTTTTTCGATGCCAACCTAACCAGAGTGACGGGAGCGGCACAATTCAGAAAAAGTGCTCAGCTCGCCGAGAAAATGCGATTTAAGCAATAAAATTAAAAATGCTTATAAAACATAAACCAAACGTTGGAGGTGGTCATTTCTTCATGCGCAGATAAACTCGGCACTCTAAAGCACCCGAGAGCGTTTTTTTCGATGCCAACCTAACCAGAGTGACGGGAGCGGCACAATTCAGAAAAAGCGCTCAGCTCGCCGAGAAAATGCGATTTAAGCATTAAAATTAAAAATGCTTATAAAACATAAACCAAACGTTGGAGGTGGTCATTTCTTCATGCACAGTGATAAACTCGGCACTCTAAAGCACCCGAGAGCGTTTTTTTCGATGCCAACCTAACCAGAGTGACGGGAGCGGCACAATTCAGAAAAAGTGCTCAGCTCGCCGAGAAAATGCGATTTAAGCAATAAAATTAAAAATGCTTATAAAACATAAACCAAACGTTGGAGGTGGTAATTTCTTCATGCGCAGTGATAAACTCGGCACTCTAAAGCACCCGAGAGCGTTTTTTTCGATGCCAACCTAACCAGAGTGACGGGAGCGGCACAATTCAGAAAAAGTGCTCAGGTCGCCGAGAAAATGCGATTTAAGCAATAAAATTAAAAATGCTTATAAAACATAAACCAAACGTTGGAGGTGGTCATTTCTTCATGCGCAGTGATAAACTCGGCACTCTAAAGCACCCGAGAGCGTTTTTTTCCATGCCAACCTAAACAGAGTGACGGGAGCGGCACAATTCAGAAAAAGTGCTCAGCTCGCCGAGAAAATGCGATTTAAGCAATAAAATTAAAAATGCTTATAAAACATAAACCAAACGTTGGAGGTGGTCATTTATTCATGCGCAGTGATAAACTCGGCACTCTAAAGCACCCGAGAGCGTTTTTTTCGATGCCAACCTAACCAGAGTGACGGGAGCGGCACAATTCAGAAAAAGTGCTCAGCTCGCCGAGAAAATGCGATTTAAGCAATAAAATTAAAAATGCTTATAAAACATAAACCAAACGTTGGAGGTGGTCATTTCTTCATGCGCAGTGATAAACTCGGCACTCTAAAGCACCCGAGAGCGTTTTTTTCGATGCCAACCTAACCAGAGTGACGGGAGCGGCACAATTCAGAAAAAGTGCTCAGCTCGCCGAGAAAATGCGATTTAAGCAATAAAATTAAAAATGCTTATAAAACATAAACCAAACGTTGGAGGTGGTCATTTCTTCATGCGCAGTGATAAACTCGGCACTCTAAAGCACCCGAGAGCGTTTTTTTCGATGCCAACCTAACCAGAGTGACGCGAGCGGCACAATTCAGAAAAAGCGCTCAGCTCGCCGAGAAAATGCGATTTAAGCAATAAAATTAAAAATGCTTATAAAACATAAACCAAACGTTGGAGGTGGTCATTTCTTCATGCACAGTGATAAACTCGGCACTCTAAAGCACCCGAGAGCGTTTTTTTCGATGCCAACCTAACCAGAGTGACGGGAGCGGCACAATTCAGAAAAAGTGCTCAGCTCGCCGAGAAAATGCGATTTAAGCAATAAAATTAAAAATGCTTATAAAACATAAACCAAACGTTGGAGGTGGTCATTTCTTCATGCGCAGTGATAAACTCGGCACTCTAAAGCACCCGAGAGCGTTTTTTTCGATGCCAACCTAACCAGAGTGACGGGAGCGGCACAATTCAGAAAAAGTGCTCAGCTCGCCGAGAAAATGCGATTTAAGCAATAAAATTAAAAATGCTTATAAAACATAAACCAAACGTTGGAGGTGGCCATCTCTTCATGCGCAGTGATAAACTCGGCACTCTAAAGCACCCGAGAGCGTTTTTTCCCATGCCAACCTAACCAGAGTGACGGGAGCGGCACAATTAAGAAAAAGTGCTCAGCTCGCCGAGAAAATGCGATTTAAGCAATACAATTAAAAATGCTTATAAAACATAAACCAAACGTTGGAGGTGGCCATTTCTTCATGCGCAGTGATAAACTCGGCACTCTAAAGCACCCGAGAGCGTTTTTTTCCATGCCAACCTAACCAGAGTGACCGGAGCGGCACAATTCAGAAAAAGTGCTCAGCTCGCCGAGAAAATGCGATTTAAGCAATAAAATTAAAAATGCTTATAAAACATAAACCAAACGTTGTAGATGGTCATTTCTTATTACGCAGTAATAAACTCGGCACTCTAAAGCACCCGAGAGCGTTTTTTTCCATGCCAACCTAACCAGAGTGACGGGAGCGGCACAATTCAGAAAAAGTGCTCAGCTCGCCGAGAAAATGCGATTTAAGCAATAAAATTAAAAATGCTTATAAAACATAAACCAAACGTTGGAGGTGGTCATTTCTTCATGCGCAGTGATAAACTCGGCACTCTAAAGCACCCGAGAGCGTTTTTTTCCATGCCAACCTAACCAGAGTGACGGGAGCGGCACAATTCAGAAAAAGTGCTCAGCTCGCCGAGAAAATGCGATTTAAGCAATAAAATTAAAAATGCTTATAAAACATAAACCAAACGTTGGAGGTGGTCATTTCCTCATGCGCAGTGATAAAATCGGCACTCTAAAGCACCCGAGAGCGTTTTTTTCCATGCCAACCTAACCAGAGTGACGCGAGCGGCACAATTCAGAAAAAGCGCTCAGCTCGCCGAGAAAATGCGATTTAAGCAATAAAATTAAAAATGCTTATAAAACATAAACCAAACGTTGGAGGTGGTAATTTCTTCATGCACAGTGATAAACTCGGCACTCTAAAGCACCCGAGAGCGTTTTTTTCGATGCCAACCTAACCAGAGTGACGGGAGCGGCACAATTCAGAAAAAGTGCTCAGCTCGCCGAGAAAATGCGATTTAAGCAATAAAATTAAAAATGCTTATAAAACATAAACCAAACGTTGGAGGTGGTCATTTCTTATTACGCAGTAATAAACTCGGCACTCTAAAGCACCCGAGAGCGTTTTTTTCCATGCCAACCTAACCAGAGTGACGGGAGCGGCACAATTCAGAAAAAGTGCTCAGCTCGCCGAGAAAATGCGATTTAAGCAATAAAATTAAAAATGCTTATAAAACATAAACCAAACGTTGGAGGTGGTCATTTCTTATTACGCAGTAATAAACTCGGCACTCTAAAGCACCCGAGAGCGTTTTTTTCCATGCCAACCTAACCAGAGTGACGGGAGCGGCACAATTCAGAAAAAGTGCTCAGCTCGCCGAGAAAATGCGATTTAAGCAATAAAATTAAAAATGGTTATAAAACATAAACCAAACGTTGGAGGTGGTCATTTCTTCATGCGCAGTGATAAACTCGGCACTCTAAAGCACCCGAGAGCGTTTTTTTCGATGCCAACCTAACCAGAGTGACGGGAGCGGCACAATTCAGAAAAAGCGCTCAGCTCGCCGAGAAAATGCGATTTAAGCAATAAAATTAAAAATGCTTATAAAACATAAACCAAACGTTGGAGGTGGTCATTTCTTCATGCGCAGTGATAAACTCGGCACTCTAAAGCACCCGAGAGCGTTTTTTTCGATGCCAACCTAACCAGAGTGACGGGAGCGGCACAATTCAGAAAAAGCGCTGAGCTCGCCGAGAAAATGCGATTTAAGCAATAAAATTAAAAATGCTTATAAAACATAAACCAAACGTTGGAGGTGGTCATTTCTTCATGCGCAGTGATAAACTCGGCACTCTAAAGCACCCGAGAGCGTTTTTTTCGATGCCAACCTAACCAGAGTGACGGGAGCGGCACAATTCAGAAAAAGTGCTCAGCTCGCCGAGAAAATGCGATTTAAGCAATAAAATTAAAAATGCTTATAAAACATAAACCAAACGTTGGAGGTGGTCATTTCTTCATGCGCAGTGATAAACTCGGCACTCTAAAGCACCCGAGAGCGTTTTTTTCGATGCCAACCTAACCAGAGTGACGGGAGCGGCACAATTCAGAAAAAGCGCTCAGCTCGCCGAGAAAATGCGATTTAAGCATTAAAATTAAAAATGCTTATAAAACATAAACCAAACGTTGGAGGTGGTCATTTCTTCATGCACAGTGATAAACTCGGCACTCTAAAGCACCCGAGAGCGTTTTTTTCGATGCCAACCTAACCAGAGTGACGGGAGCGGCACAATTCAGAAAAAGTGCTCAGCTCGCCGAGAAAATGCGATTTAAGCAATAAAATTAAAAATGCTTATAAAACATAAACCAAACGTTGGAGGTGGTCATTTCTTCATGCGCAGTGATAAACTCGGCACTCTAAAGCACCCGAGAGCGTTTTTTTCGATGCCAACCTAACCAGAGTGACGGGAGCGGCACAATTCAGAAAAAGTGCTCAGGTCGCCGAGAAAATGCGATTTAAGCAATAAAATTAAAAATGCTTATAAAACATAAACCAAACGTTGGAGGTGGTCATTTCTTCATGCGCAGTGATAAACTCGGCACTCTAAAGCACCCGAGAGCGTTTTTTTCCATGCCAACCTAACCAGAGTGACGGGAGCGGCACAATTCAGAAAAAGTGCTCAGCTCGCCGAGAAAATGCGATTTAAGCAATAAAATTAAAAATGCTTATAAAACATAAACCAAACGTTGGAGGTGGCCATTTCTTCATGCGCAGTGATAAACTCGGCACTCTAAAGCACCCGAGAGCGTTTTTTTCCATGCCAACCTAACCAGAGTGACGGGAGCGCCACAATTCAGAAAAAGTGCTCAGCTCGCCGAGAAAATGCGATTCAAGCAATAAAATTAAAAATGCTTATAAAACATAAACCAAACGTTGGAGGTGGCCATTTCTTCATGCGCAGTGATAAACTCGGCACTCTAAAGCACCCGAGAGCGTTTTTTTCCATGCCAACCTAACCAGAGTGACGGGAGCGGCAAAATTCAGAAAAAGTGCTCAGCTCGCCGAGAAAATGCGATTTAAGCAATAAAATTAAAAATGCTTATAAAACATAAACCAAACGTTGGAGGTGGTCATTTCTTCATGCGCAGTGATAAACTCGGCACTCTAAAGCACCCGAGAGCGTTTTTTTCCATGCCAACCTAACCAGAGTGACAGGAGCGGCACAATTCAGAAAAAGTGCTCAGCTCGCCGAGAAAATGCGATTTAAGCAATAAAATTAAAAATGCTTATAAAACATAAACCAAACGTTGGAGGTGGTCTTTTCTTCATGCGCAGTGATAAACTCGGCACTCTAAAGCACCCGAGAGCGTTTTTTTCCATGCCAACCTAAACAGAGCGACGGGAGCGGCACAATTCAGAAAAAGTGCTCAGCTCGCCGAGAAAATGCGATTTAAGCAATAAAATTAAAAATGCTTATAAAACATAAACCAAACGTTGTAGATGGTCATTTCTTATTACGCAGTAATAAACTCGGCACTCTAAAGCACCCGAGAGCGTTTTTTTCCATGCCAACCTAACCAGAGTGACGGGAGCGGCACAATTCAGAAAAAGTGCTCAGCTCGCCGAGAAAATGCGATTTAAGCAATAAAATTAAAAATGCTTATAAAACATAAACCAAACGTTGGAGGTGGTCATTTCTTCATGCGCAGTGATAAACTCGGCACTCTAAAGCACCCGAGAGCGTTTTTTTCCATGCCAACCTAACCAGAGTGACGGGAGCGGCACAATTCAGAAAAAGTGCTCAGCTCGCCGAGAAAATGCGATTTAAGCAATAAAATTAAAAATGCTTATAAAACATAAACCAAACGTTGGAGGTGGTCATTTCTTCATGCGCAGTGATAAACTCGGCACTCTAAAGCACCCGAGAGCGTTTTTTTCCATGCCAACCTAACCAGAGTGACAGGAGCGGCACAATTCAGAAAAAGTGCTCAGCTCGCCGAGAAAATGCGATTTAAGCAATAAAATTAAAAATGCTTATAAAACATAAACCAAACGTTGGAGGTGGTCTTTTCTTCATGCGCAGTGATAAACTCGGCACTCTAAAGCACCCGAGAGCGTTTTTTTCCATGCCAACCTAAACAGAGTGACGGGAGCGGCACAATTCAGAAAAAGTGCTCAGCTCGCCGAGAAAATGCGATTTAAGCAATAAAATTAAAAATGCTTATAAAACATAAACCAAACGTTGTAGATGGTCATTTCTTATTACGCAGTAATAAACTCGGCACTCTAAAGCACCCGAGAGCGTTTTTTCCATGCCAACCTAACCAGAGTGACGGGAGCGGCACAATTCAGAAAAAAGTGCTCAGCTCGCCGAGAAAATGCGATTTAAGCAATAAAATTAAAAATGCTTATAAAACATAAACCAAACGTTGGAGGTGGTCATTTCTTCATGCGCAGTGATAAACTCGGCACTCTAAAGCACCCGAGAGCGTTTTATTCGATGCCAACCTAACCAGAGTGACGGGAGCGGCACAATTCAGAAAAAGCGCTCAGCTCGCCGAGAAAATGCGATTTAAGCAATAAAATTAAAAATGCTTATAAAACATAAACCAAACGTTGTAGATGGTCATTTCTTATTACGCAGTAATAAACTCGGCACTCTAAAGCACCCGAGAGCGTTTTTTTCCATGCCAACCTAACCAGAGTGACGGGAGCGGCACAATTCAGAAAAAGTGCTCAGCTCGCCGAGAAAATGCGATTTAGGAAATAAAATTAAAAATGCTTATAAAACATAAACCAAACGTTGGAGGTGGTCATTTCTTCATGCGCAGTGATAAACTCGGCACTCTAAAGCACCCGAGAGCGTTTTTTTCCATGCCAACCTAACCAGAGTGACGGGAGCGGCACAATTCAGAAAAAGTGCTCAGCTCGCCGAGAAAATGCGATTTAAGCAATAAAATTAAAAATGCTTATAAAACACAAACCAAACGTTGGAGGTGGCCATTTCTTCATGCGCAGTGATAAACTCGGCACTCTAAAGCACCCGAGAGCGTTTTTTTCCATGCCAACCTAACCAGAGTGACGGGAGCGGCACAATTCAGAAAAAGTGCTCAGCTAGCCGAGAAAATGCGATTTAAGCAATAAAATTAAAAATGCTTATAAAACATAAACCAAACGTTGGAGGTGGTCATTTCTTCATGCGCAGTGATAAACTCGGCACTCTAAAGCACCCGAGAGCGTTTTTTTCCATGCCAACCTAACCAGAGTGACGGGAGCGGCACAATTCAGAAAAAGTGCTCAGCTCGCCGAGAAAATGCGATTTAAGCAATAAAATTAAAAATGCTTATAAAACATAAACCAAACGTTGTAGATGGTCATTTCTTATTACGCAGTAATAAACTCGGCACTCTAAAGCACCCGAGAGCGTTTTTTTCGATGCCAACCTAACCAGAGTGACGGGAGCGGCACAATTCAGAAAAAGCGTTCAGCTCGCCGAGAAAATGCGATTTAAGCAATAAAATTAAAAATGCTTATAAAACATAAACCAAACGTTGGAGGTGGTCATTTCTTCATGCACAGTGATAAACTCGGCGCTCTAAAGCACCCGAGAGCGTTTTTTTCGATGCCAACCTAACCAGAGTGACGGGAGCGGCACAATTCAGAAAAAGTGCTCAGCTCGCCGAGAAAATGCGATTTAAGCAATAAAATTAAAAATGCTTATAAAACATAAACCAAACGTTGGAGTTGGTCATTTCTTCATGCGCAGTGATAAACTCGGCACTCTAAAGCACCCGAGAGCGTTTTTTTCGATGCCAACCTAACCAGAGTGACGGGAGCGGCACAATTCAGAAAAAGTGCTCAGCTCGCCGAGAAAATGCGATTTAAGCAATAAAATTAAAAATGCTTATAAAACATAAACCAAACGTTGGAGGTGGTCATTTCTTCATGCGCAGTGATAAACTCGGCACTCTAAAGCACCCGAGAGCGTTTTTTTCGATGCCAACCTAACCAGAGTGACGGGAGCGGCACAATTCAGAAAAAGCGCTCAGCTCGCCGAGAAAATGCGATTTAAGCAATAAAATTAAAAATGCTTATAAAACATAAACCAAACGTTGGAGGTGGTCATTTCTTCATGCGCAGTGATAAACTCGGCACTCTAAAGCACCCGAGAGCGTTTTTTGTCGATGCCAAGCTAACCAGAGTGACGGGAGCGGCACAATTCAGAAAAAGCGCTCAGCTCGCCGAGAAAATGCGATTTAAGCAATAAAATTAAAAATGCTTATAAAACATAAACCAAACGTTGGAGGTGGTCATTTCTTCATGCGCAGTGATAAACTCGGCACTCTAAAGCACCCGAGAGCGTTTTTTTCGATGCCAACCTAACCAGAGTGACGGGAGCGGCACAATTCAGAAAAAGTGCTCAGCTCGCCGAGAAAATGCGATTTAAGCAATAAAATTAAAAATGCTTATAAAACATAAACCAAACGTTGGAGGTGGTCATTTCTTCATGCGCAGTGATAAACTCGGCACTCTAAAGCACCCGAGAGCGTTTTTTTCGATGCCAACCTAACCAGAGTGACGGGAGCGGCACAATTCAGAAAAAGTGCTCAGCTCGCCGAGAAAATGCGATTTAAGCAATAAAATTATAAATGCTTATAAAACATAAACCAAACGTTGTAGATGGTCATTTCTTATTACGCAGTAATAAACTCGGCACTCTAAAGCACCCGAGAGCGTTTTTTTCGATGCCAACCTAACCAGAGTGACGGGAGCGGCACAATTCAGAAAAAGCGCTCAGCTCGCCGAGAAAATGCGATTTAAGCAATAAAATTAAAAATGCTTATAAAACATAAACCAAACGTTGGAGGTGGTCATTTCTTCATGCACAGTGATAAACTCGGCACTCTAAAGCACCCGAGAGCGTTTTTTTCGATGCCAACCTAACCAGAGTGACGGGAGCGGCACAATTCAGAAAAAGTGCTCAGCTCGCCGAGAAAATGCGATTTAAGCAATAAAATTAAAAATGCTTACAAAACATAAACCAAACGTTGTAAATGGTCATTTCTTATTACGCAGTAATAAACTCGGCACTCTAAAGCACCCGAGAGCGTTTTTTTCGATGCCAACCTAACCAGAGTGACGGAAGCGGCACAATACAGAAAAAGCGCTCAGCTCGCCGAGAAAATGCGATTTAAGCAATAAAATTAAAAATGCTTATAAAACATAAACCAAACGTTGGAGGTGGTCATTTCTTCATGCGCAGTGATAAACTCGGCACTCTAAAGCACCCGAGAGCGTTTTTTTCGATGCCAACCTAACCAGAGTGACGGGAGCGGCACAATTCAGAAAAAGTGCTCAGCTCGCCGAGAAAATGCGATTTAAGCAATAAAATTAAAAATTCTTATAAAACATAAACCAAACGTTGTAGATGGTCATTTCTTATTACGCAGTGATAAACTCGGCACTCTAAAGCACCCGAGAGCGTTTTTTTCGATGCCAACCTAACCAGAGTGACGGGAGCGGCACAATTCAGAAAAAGCGCTCAGCTCGCCGAGAAAATGCGATTTAAGCAATAAAATTAAAAATGCTTATAAAACATAAACCAAACGTTGGAGGTGGTCATTTCTTCATGCGCAGTGATAAACTCGGCACTCTAAAGCACCCGAGAGCGTTTTTTTCCATGCCAACCTAAACAGAGTGACGGGAGCGGCACAATTCAGAAAAAGTGCTCAGCTCGCCGAGAAAATGCGATTTAAGCAATAAAATTAAAAATGCTTATAAAACATAAACCAAACGTTGTAGATGGTCATTTCTTATTACGCAGTAATAAACTCGGCACTCTAAAGCACCCGAGAGCGATTTTTTCCATGCCAACCTAACCAGAGTGACGGGAGCGGCACAATTCAGAAAAAGTGCTCAGCTCGCCGAGAAAATGCGATTTAAGCAATAAAATTAAAAATGCTTATAAAACATAAACCAAACGTTGGAGGTGGTCATTTCTTCATGCGCAGTGATAAACTCGGCACTCTAAAGCACCCGAGAGCGTTTTTTTCGATGCCAACCTAACCAGAGTGACGGGAGCGGCACAATTCAGAAAAAGTGCTCAGCTCGCCGAGAAAATGCGATTTAAGCAATAAAATTAAAAATGCTTATAAAACATAAACCAAACGTTGGAGGTGGCCATTTCTTCATGCGCAGTGATAAACTCGGCACTCTAAAGCACCCGAGAGCGTTTTTTTCCATGCCAACCTAACCAGAGTGACGGGAGCGGCACAATTCAGAAAAAGTGCTCAGCTCGCCGAGAAAATGCGATTTAAGCAATAAAATTAAAAATGCTTATAAAACATAAACCAAACGTTGGAGGTGGTCATTTCTTCATGCGCAGTGATAAACTCGGCACTCTAAAGCACCCGAGAGCGTTTTTTTCCATGCCAACCTAACCAGAGTGACGGGAGCGGCACAATTCAGAAAAAGTGCTCAGCTCGCCGAGAAAATGCGATTTAAGCAATAAAATTAAAAATGCTTATAAAACATAAACCAAACGTTGGAGGTGGCCATTTCTTCATGCGCAGTGATAAACTCGGCACTCTAAAGCACCCGAGAGCGTTTTTTTCGATGCCAACCTAACCAGAGTGACGGGAGCGGCACAATTCAGAAAAAGTGCTCAGCTCGCCAAGAAAATGCGATTTAAGCAATAAAATTAAAAATGCTTATAAAACATAAACCAAACGTTGGAGGTGGCCATTTCTTCATGCGCAGTGATAAACTCGGCACTCTAAAGCACCCGAGAGCGTTTTTTTCCATGCCTAACCAGAGTGACGGGAGCGGCACAATTCAGAAAAAGTGCTCAGCTCGCCGAGAAAATGCGATTTAAGCAATAAAATTAAAAATGCTTATAAAACATAAACCAAACGTTGGAGGTGGTCATTTCTTCATGCGCAGTGATAAACTCGGCACTCTAAAGCACCCGAGAGCGTTTTTTTCCATGCCAACCTAACCAGAGTGACGGGAGCGGCACAATTCAGAAAAAGTGCTCAGCTCGCCGAGAAAATGCGATTTAAGCAATAAAATTAAAAATGCTTATAAAACATAAACCAAACGTTGGAGGTGGTCATTTCTTCATGCGCAGTGATAAACTCGGCACTCTAAAGCACCCGAGAGCGTTTTTTTCCATGCCAACCTAACCAGAGTGACGGGAGCGGCACAATTCAGAAAAAGTGCTCAGCTCGCCGAGAAAATGCGATTTAAGCAATAAAATTAAAAATGCTTATAAAACATAAACCAAACGTTGTAGATGGTCATTTCTTATTACGCAGTAATAAACTCGGCACTCTAAAGCACCCGAGAGCGTTTTTTTCCATGCCAACCTAAGCAGAGTGACGGGAGCGGCACAATTCAGAAAAAGTGCTCAGCTCGCCGAGAAAATGCGATTTAAGCAATAAAATTAAAAATGCTTATAAAACATAAACCAAACGTTGGAGGTGGTCATTTCTTCATGCGCAGTGATAAACTCGGCACTCTAAAGCACCCGAGAGCGTTTTATTCGATGCCAACCTAACCAGAGTGACGGGAGCGGCACAATTCAGAAAAAGCGCTCAGCTCGCCGAGAAAATGCGATTTAAGCAATAAAATTAAAAATGCTTATAAAACATAAACCAAACGTTGGAGGTGGTCATTTCTTCATGCGCGGTGATAAACTCGGCACTCTAAAGCACCCGAGAGCGTTTTTTTCCATGCCAACCTAACCAGAGTGACGGGAGCGGCACAATTCAGAAAAAGTGCTCAACTCGCCGAGAAAATGCGATTTAAGCAATAAAATTAAAAATGCTTATAAAACATAAACCAAACGTTGGAGGTGGTCATTTCTTCATGCGCAGTGATAAACTCGGCACTCTAAAGCACCCGAGAGCGTTTTTTTCGATGCCAACCTAACCAGAGTGACGGGAGCGGCACAATTCAGAAAAAGTGCTCAGCTCGCCGAGAAAATGCGATTTAAGCAATAAAATTAAAAATGCTTATAAAACATAAACCAAACGTTGTAGATGGTCATTTCTTATTACGCAGTAATAAACTCGGCACTCTAAAGCACCCGAGAGCGTTTTTTTCCATGCCAACCTAACCAGAGTGACGGGAGCGGCACAATTCAGAAAAAGTGCTCAGCTCGCCGAGAAAATGCGATTTAAGCAATAAAATTAAAAATGCTTATAAAACATAAACCAAACGTTGGAGGTGGCCATTTCTTCATGCGCAGTGATAAACTCGGCACTCTAAAGCACCCGAGAGCGTTTTTTTCCATGCCAACCTAACCAGAGTGACGGGAGCGGCACAATTCAGAAAAAGTGCTCAGCTCGCCGAGAAAATGCGATTTAAGCAATAAAATTAAAAATGCTTATAAAACATAAACCAAACGTTGGAGGTGGCCATTTCTTCATGCGCAGTGATAAACTCGGCACTCTAAAGCACCCGAGAGCGTTTTTTTCCATGCCAACCTAACCAGAGTGACGGGAGCGGCACAATTCAGAAAAAGTGCTCAGCTCGCCGAGAAAATGCGATTTAAGCAATAAAATTAAAAATGCTTATAAAACATAAACCAAACGTTGGAGGTGGCCATTTCTTCATACGCAGTGATAAACTCGGCACTCTAAAGCACCCGAGAGCGTTTTTTTCCATGCCAACCTAACCAGAGTGACGGGAGCGGCACAATTCAGAAAAAGTGCTCAGCTCGCCGAAAAAATGCGATTTAAGCAATAAAATTAAAAATGCTTATAAAACATAAACCAAACGTTGGAGGTGGTCATTTCTTCATGCGCAGTGATAAACTCGGCACTCTAAAGCACCCGAGAGCGTTTTTTTCCATGCCAACCTAACCAGAGTGACGGGAGCGGCACAATTCAGAAAAAGTGCTCAGCTCGCCGAGAAAATGCGATTTAAGCAATAAAATTAAAAATGCTTATAAAACATAAACCAAACGTTGGAGGTGGTCATTTCTTCATGCGCAGTGATAAACTCGGCACTCTAAAGCACCCGAGAGCGTTTTTTTCCATGCCAACCTAACCAGAGTGACGGGAGCGGCACAATTCAGAAAAAGTGCTCAGCTCGCCGAGAAAATGCGATTTAAGCAATAAAATTAAAAATGCTTATAAAACATAAACCAAACGTTGGAGGAAGTCATTTCTTCATGCGCAGTGATAAACTCGGCACTCTAAAGCACCCGAGAGCGTTTTTTTCGATGCCAACCTAACCAGAGTGACGGGAGCGGCACAATTCAGAAAAAGCGCTCAGCTCGCCGAGAAAATGCGATTTAAGCAATAAAATTAAAAATGCTTATAAAACATAAACCAAACGTTGGAGGTGGTCATTTCTTCATGCGCAGTGATAAACTCGGCACTCTAAAGCACCCGAGAGCGTTTTTTTCGATGCCAACCTAACCAGAGTGACGAGCGGCACAATTCAGAAAAAGCGCTCAGCTCGCCGAGAAAATGCGATTTAAGCAATAAAATTAAAAATGCTTATAAAACATAAACCAAACGTTGGGAGGTGGTCATTTCTTCATGCGCAGTGATAAACTCGGCACTCTAAAGCACCCGAGAGCGTTTTTTTCGATGCCAACCTAACCAGAGTGACGGGAGCGGCACAATTCAGAAAAAGTGCTCAGCTCGCCGAGAAAATGCGATTTAAGCAATAAAATTAAAAATGCTTATAAAACATAAACCAAACGTTGGAGGTGGTCATTTCTTCATGCGCATTGATAAACTCGGCACTCTAAAGCACCCGAGAGCGTTTTTTTCCATGCCAACCTAAACAGAGTGACGGGAGCGGCACAATTCAGAAAAAGTGCTCAGCTCGCCGAGAAAATGCGATTTAAGCAATAAAATTAAAAATGCTTATAAAACATAAACCAAACGTTGTAGATGGTCATTTCGTATTACGCAGTAATAAACTCGGCACTCTAAAGCACCCGAGAGCGTTTTTTTCCATGCCAACCTAACCAGAGTGACGGGAGCGGCACAATTCAGAAAAAGTGCTCAGCTCGCCGAGAAAATGCGATTTAAGCAATAAAATTAAAAATGCTTATAAAACATAAACCAAACGTTGGAGGTGGTCATTTCTTCATGCACAGTGATAAACTCGGCACTCTAAAGCACCCGAGAGCGTTTTTTTCCATGCCAACCTAACCAGAGTGACGGGAGCGGCACAATTCAGAAAAAGTGCTCAGCTCGCCGAGAAAATGCGATTTAAGCAATAAAATTAAAAATGCTTATAAAACATAAACCAAACGTTGGAGGTGGTCATTTCTTCATGCGCAGTGATAAACTCGGCACTCTAAAGCACCCGAGAGCGTTTTTTTCCATGCCAACCTAACCAGAGTGACAGGAGCGGCACAATTCAGAAAAAGTGCTCAGCTCGCCGAGAAAATGCGATTTAAGCAATAAAATTAAAAATGCTTATAAAACATAAACCAAACGTTGGAGGTGGTCTTTTCTTCATGCGCAGTGATAAACTCGGCACTCTAAAGCACCCGAGAGCGTTTTTTTCCATGCCAACCTAAACAGAGTGACGGGAGCGGCACAATTCAGAAAAAGTGCTCAGCTCGCCGAGAAAATGCGATTTAAGCAATAAAATTAAAAATGCTTATAAAACATAAACCAAACGTTGTAGATGGTCATTTCTTATTACGCAGTAATAAACTCGGCACTCTAAAGCACCCGAGAGCGTTTTTTTCCATGCCAACCTAACCAGAGTGACGGGAGCGGCACAATTCAGAAAAAGTGCTCAGCTCGCCGAGAAAATGCGATTTAAGCAATAAAATTAAAAATGCTTATAAAACATAAACCAAACGTTGGAGGTGGTCATTTCTTCATGCACAGTGATAAACTCGGCACTCTAAAGCACCCGAGAGCGTTTTTTTCCATGCCAACCTAACCAGAGTGACGGGAGCGGCACAATTCAGAAAAAGTGCTCAGCTCGCCGAGAAAATGCGATTTAAGCAATAAAATTAAAAATGCTTATAAAACATAAACCAAACGTTGGAGGTGGTCATTTCTTCATGCGCAGTGATAAACTCGGCACTCTAAAGCACCCGAGAGCGTTTTTTTCGATGCCAACCTAACCAGAGTGACGGGAGCGGCACAATTCAGAAAAAGTGCTCAGCTCGCCGAGAAAATGCGATTTAAGCAATAAAATTAAAAATGCTTATAAAACATAAACCAAACGTTGGAGGTGGTCATTTCTTCATGCGCAGTGATAAACTCGGCACTCTAAAGCACCCGAGAGCGTTTTTTTCCATGCCAACCTAACCAGAGTGACGAGCGGCACAATTCAGAAAAAGTGCTCAGCTCGCCGAGAAAATGCGATTTAAGCAATAAAATTAAAAATGCTTATAAAACATAAACCAAACGTTGGAGGTGGTCATTTCTTCATGCGCAGTGATAAACTCGGCACTCTAAAGCACCCGAGAGTGTTTTTTTCGATGCCAACCTAACCAGAGTGACGGGAGCGGCACAATTCAGAAAAAGTGCTCAGCTCGCCGAGAAAATGCGATTTAAGCAATAAAATTAAAAATGCTTATAAAACATAAACCAAACGTTGTAGATGGTCATTTCTTATTACGCAGTAATAAACTCGGCACTCTAAAGCACCCGAGAGCGTTTTTTTCCATGCCAACCTAACCAGAGTGACGGGAGCGGCACAATTCAGAAAAAGTGCTCAGCTCGCCGAGAAAATGCGATTTAAGCAATACAATTAAAAATGCTTATAAAACATAAACCAAACGTTGGAGGTGGTCATTTCTTCATGCACAGTGATAAACTCGGCACTCTAAAGCACCCGAGAGCGTTTTTTTCCATGCCAACCTAACCAGAGTGACGGGAGCGGCACAATTCAGAAAAAGTGCTCAGCTCGCCGAGAAAATGCGATTTAAGCAATAAAATTAAAAATGCTTATAAAACATAAACCAAACGTTGGAGGTGGTCATTTCTTCATGCACAGTGATAAACTCGGCACTCTAAAGCACCCGAGAGCGTTTTTTTCGATGCCAACCTAACCAGAGTGACGGGAGCGGCACAATTCAGAAAAAGTGCTCAGCTCGCCGAGAAAATGCGATTTAAGCAATAAAATTAAAAATGCTTATAAAACATAAACCAAACGTTGGAGGTGGTCATTTCTTCATGCGCAGTGATAAACTCGGCACTCTAAAGCACCCGAGAGCGTTTTTTTCGATGCCAACCTAACCAGAGTGACGGGAGCGGCACAATTCAGAAAAAGTGCTCAGCTCGCCGAGAAAATGCGATTTAAGCAATAAAATTAAAAATGCTTATAAAACATAAACCAAACGTTGGAGGTGGTAATTTCTTCATGCGCAGTGATAAACTCGGCACTCTAAAGCACCCGAGAGCGTTTTATTCGATGCCAACCTAACCAGAGTGACGGGAGCGGCACAATTCAGAAAAAGTGCTCAGCTCGCCGAGAAAATGCGATTTAAGCAATAAAATTAAAAATGCTTATAAAACATAAACCAAACGTTGGAGGTGGTCATTTCTTCATGCGCAGTGATAAACTCGGCACTCTAAAGCACCCGAGAGCGTTTTTTTCGATGCCAACCTAACCAGAGTGACGGGAGCGGCACAATTCAGAAAAAGCGCTCAGCTCGCCGAGAAAATGCGATTTAAGCAATAAAATATAAAAATGCTTATAAAACATAAACCAAACGTTGGAGGTGGTCATTTCTTCATGCGCAGTGATAAACTCGGCACTCTAAAGCACCCGAGAGCGTTTTTTTCGATGCCAACCTAACCAGAGTGACGGGAGCGGCACAATTCAGAAAAAGCGCTCAACTCGCCGAGAAAATGCAATTTAAGCAATAAAATTAAAAATGCTTATAAAACATAAACCAAACGTTGGAGGTGGTCATTTCTTCATGCGCAGTGATAAACTCGGCACTCTAAAGCACCCGAGAGCGTTTTTTTCGATGCCAACCTAACCAGAGTGACGGGAGCGGCACAATTCAGAAAAAGTGCTCAGCTCGCCGAGAAAATGCGATTTAAGCAATAAAATTAAAAATGCTTATAAAACATAAACCAAACGTTGGAGGTGGTCATTTCTTCATGCGCAGTGATAAACTCGGCACTCTAAAGCACCCGAGAGCGTTTTTTTCGATGCCAACCTAACCAGAGTGACGGGAGCGGCACAATTCAGAAAAAGCGCTCAGCTCGCCGAGAAAATGCGATTTAAGCAATAAAATTAAAAATGCTTATAAAACATAAACCAAACGTTGGAGGTGGTCATTTCTTCATGCACAGTGATGAACTCGGCACTCTAAAGCACCCGAGAGCGTTTTTTTCGATGCCAACCTAACCAGAGTGACGGGAGCGGCACAATTCAGAAAAAGTGCTCAGCTCGCCGAGAAAATGCGATTTAAGCAATAAAATTAAAAATGCTTATAAAACATAAACCAAACGTTGGAGGTGGTCATTTCTTCATGCGCAGTGATAAACTCGGCACTCTAAAGCACCCGAGAGCGTTTTTTTCGATGCCAACCTAACCAGAGTGACGCGAGCGGCACAATTCAGAAAAAGCGCTCAGCTCGCCGAGAAAATGCGATTTAAGCAATAAAATTAAAAATGCTTATAAAACATAAACCAAACGTTGGAGGTGGTAATTTCTTCATGCGCAGTGATAAACTCGGCACTCTAAAGCACCCGAGAGCGTTTTTTTCGATGCCAACCTAACCAGAGTGACGGGAGCGGCACAATTCAGAAAAAGTGCTCAGCTCGCCGAGAAAATGCGATTTAAGCAATAAAATTAAAAATGCTTATAAAACATAAACCAAACGTTGGAGTTGGTCATTTCTTCATGCGCAGTGATAAACTCGGCACTCTAAAGCACCCGAGAGCGTTTTTTTCGATGCCAACCTAACCAGAGTGAAGGGAGCGGCACAATTCAGAAAAAGTGCTCAGCTCGCCGAGAAAATGCGATTTAAGCAATAAAATTAAAAATGCTTATAAAACATAAACCAAACGTTGGAGGTGGTCATTTCTTCATGCGCAGTGATAAACTCGGCACTCTAAAGCACCCAAGAGCGTTTTTTTCGATGCCAACCTAACCAGAGTGACGGGAGCGGCACAATTCAGAAAAAGCGCTCAGCTCGCCGAGAAAATGCGATTTAAGCAATAAAATTAAAAATGCTTATAAAACATAAACCAAACGTTGGAGGTGGTCATTTCTTCATGCACAGTGATAAACTCGGCACTCTAAAGCACCCGAGAGCGTTTTTTTCGATGCCAACCTAACCAGAGTGACGGGAGCGGCACAATTCAGAAAAAGTGCTCAGCTCGCCGAGAAAATGCGATTTAAGCAATAAAATTAAAAATGCTTATAAAACATAAACCAAACGTTGTAGATGGTCATTTCTTATTACGCAGTAATAAACTCGGCACTCTAAAGCACCCGAGAGCGTTTTTTTCGATGCCAACCTAACCAGAGTGACGGGAGCGGCACAATTCAGAAAAAGCGCTCAGCTCGCCGAGAAAATGCGATTTAAGCAATAAAATTAAAAATGCTTATAAAACATAAACCAAACGTTGGAGGTGGTCATTTCTTCATGCACAGTGATAAACTCGGCACTCTAAAGCACCCGAGAGCGTTTTTTTCGATGCCAACCTAACCAGAGTGACGGGAGCGGCACAATTCAGAAAAAGTGCTCAGCTCGCCGAGAAAATGCGATTTAAGCAATAAAATTAAAAATGCTTATAAAACATAAACCAAACGTTGTAAATTGTCATTTCTTATTACGCAGTAATAAACTCGGCACTCTAAAGCACCCGAGAGCGTTTTTTTCGATGCCAACCTAACCAGAGTGACGGGAGCGGCACAATTCAGAAAAAGCGCTCAGCTCGCCGAGAAAATGCGATTTAAGCAATAAAATTAAAAATGCTTATAAAACATAAACCAAACGTTGGAGGTGGTCATTTCTTCATGCACAGTGATAAACTCGGCACTCTAAAGCACCCGAGAGCGTTTTTTTTTCATGCCAACCTAACCAGAGTGACGGGAGCGGCACAATTCAGAAAAAGTGCTCAGCTCGCCGAGAAAATGCGATTTAAGCAATAAAATTAAAAATGCTTATAAAACATAAACCAAATATTGGAGGTGGTCATTTCTTCATGCGCAGTGATAAACTCGGCACTTTAAAGCACCCGAGAGCGTTTTTTTCGATGCCAACCTAACCAGAGTGACGGGAGCGGCACAATTCAGAAAAAGTGCTCAGCTCGCCGAGAAAATGCGATTTAAGCAATAAAATTAAAAATGCTTATAAAACATAAACCAAACGTTGGAGGTGGTCATTTCTTCATGCGCAGTGATAAACTCGGCACTCTAAAGCACCCGAGAGCGTTTTTTTCCATGCCAACCTAACCAGAGTGACGGGAGCGGCACAATTCAGAAAAAGTGCTCAGCTCGCCGAGAAAATGCGATTTAAGCAATAAAATTAAAAATGCTTATAAAACATAAACCAAACGTTGGAGGTGGCCATTTCTTCATGCGCAGTGATAAACTCGGCACTCTAAAGCACCCGAGAGCGTTTTTTTCCATGCCAACCTAACCAGAGTGACGGGAGCGGCACAATTCAGAAAAAGTGCTCAGCTCGCCGAGAAAATGCGATTCAAGCAATAAAATTAAAAATGCTTATAAAACATAAACCAAACGTTGGAGGTGGCCATTTCTTCATGCGCAGTGATAAACTCGGCACTCTAAAGCACCCGAGAGCGTTTTTTTCCATGCCAACCTAACCAGAGTGACGGGAGCGGCACAATTCAGAAAAAGTGCTCAGCTCGCCGAGAAAATGCGATTTAAGCAATAAAATTAAAAATGCTTATAAAACATAAACCAAACGTTGGAGGTGGTCATTTCTTCATGCGCAGTGATAAACTCGGCACTCTAAAGCACCCGAGAGCGTTTTTTTCGATGCCAACCTAACCAGAGTGACGGGAGCGGCACAATTCAGAAAAAGCGCTCAGCTCGCCGAGAAAATGCGATTTAAGCAATAAAATTAAAAATGCTTATAAAACATAAACCAAACGTTGGAGGTGGTCATTTCTTCATGCACAGTGATAAACTCGGCACTCTAAAGCACCCGAGAGCGTTTTTTTCGATGCCAACCTAACCAGAGTGACGGGAGCGGCACAATTCAGAAAAAGTGCTCAGCTCGCCGAGAAAATGCGATTTAAGCAATAAAATTAAAAATGCTTATAAAACATAAACCAAACGTTGGAGGTGGTCATTTCTTCATGCGCAGTGATAAACTCGGCACTCTAAAGCACCCGAGAGCGTTTTTTTCGATGCCAACCTAACCAGAGTGACGCGAGCGGCACAATTCAGAAAAAGCGCTCAGCTCGCCGAGAAAATGCGATTTAAGCAATAAAATTAAAAATGCTTATAAAACATAAACCAAACGTTGGAGGTGGTAATTTCTTCATGCGCAGTGATAAACTCGGCACTCTAAAGCACCCGAGAGCGTTTTTTTCGATGCCAACCTAACCAGAGTGACGGGAGCGGCACAATTCAGAAAAAGTGCTCAGCTCGCCGAGAAAATGCGATTTAAGCAATAAAATTAAAAATGCTTATAAAACATAAACCAAACGTTGGAGTTGGTCATTTCTTCATGCGCAGTGATAAACTCGGCACTCTAAAGCACCCGAGAGCGTTTTTTTCGATGCCAACCTAACCAGAGTGAAGGGAGCGGCACAATTCAGAAAAAGTGCTCAGCTCGCCGAGAAAATGCGATTTAAGCAATAAAATTAAAAATGCTTATAAAACATAAACCAAACGTTGGAGGTGGTCATTTCTTCATGCGCAGTGATAAACTCGGCACTCTAAAGCACCCAAGAGCGTTTTTTTCGATGCCAACCTAACCAGAGTGACGGGAGCGGCACAATTCAGAAAAAGCGCTCAGTTCGCCGAGAAAATGCGATTTAAGCAATAAAATTAAAAATGCTTATAAAACATAAACCAAACGTTGGAGGTGGTCATTTCTTCATGCACAGTGATAAACTCGGCACTCTAAAGCACCCGAGAGCGTTTTTTTCGATGCCAACCTAACCAGAGTGACGGGAGCGGCACAATTCAGAAAAAGTGCTCAGCTCGCCGAGAAAATGCGATTTAAGCAATAAAATTAAAAATGCTTATAAAACATAAACCAAACGTTGTAGATGGTCATTTCTTATTACGCAGTAATAAACTCGGCACTCTAAAGCACCCGAGAGCGTTTTTTTCGATGCCAACCTAACCAGAGTGACGGGAGCGGCACAATTCAGAAAAAGCGCTCAGCTCGCCGAGAAAATGCGATTTAAGCAATAAAATTAAAAATGCTTATAAAACATAAACCAAACGTTGGAGGTGGTCATTTCTTCATGCACAGTGATAAACTCGGCACTCTAAAGCACCCGAGAGCGTTTTTTTCGATGCCAACCTAACCAGAGTGACGGGAGCGGCACAATTCAGAAAAAGTGCTCAGCTCGCCGAGAAAATGCGATTTAAGCAATAAAATTAAAAATGCTTATAAAACATAAACCAAACGTTGTAAATTGTCATTTCTTATTACGCAGAAATAAACTCGGCACTCTAAAGCACCCGAGAGCGTTTTTTTCGATGCCAACCTAACCAGAGTGACGGGAGCGGCACAATTCAGAAAAAGTGCTCACCTCGCCGAGAAAATGCGATTTAAGCAATAAAATTAAAAATGCTTATAAAACATAAACCAAACGTTGGAGGTGGTCATTTCTTCATGCGCAGTGATAAACTCGGCACTCTAAAGCACCCGAGAGCGTTTTTTTCGATGCCAACCTAACCAGAGTGACGGGAGCGGCACAATTCAGAAAAAGCGCTCAGCTCGCCGAGAAAATGCGATTTAAGCAATAAAATTAAAAATGCTTATAAAACATAAACCAAACGTTGGAGGTGGTCATTTCTTCATGCGCAGTGATAAACTCGGCACTCTAAAGCACCCGAGAGCGTTTTTTGTCGATGCCAAGCTAACCAGAGTGACGGGAGCGGCACAATTCAGAAAAAGCGCTCAGCTCGCCGAGAAAATGCGATTTAAGCAATAAAATTAAAAATGCTTATAAAACATAAACCAAACGTTGGAGGTGGTCATTTCTTCATGCGCAGTGATAAACTCGGCACTCTAAAGCACCCGAGAGCGTTTTTTTCGATGCCAACCTAACCAGAGTGACGGGAGCGGCACAATTCAGAAAAAGTGCTCAGCTCGCCGAGAAAATGCGATTTAAGCAATAAAATTATAAATGCTTATAAAACATAAACCAAACGTTGTAGATGGTCATTTCTTATTACGCAGTAATAAACTCGGCACTCTAAAGCACCCGGGAGCGTTTTTTTCGATGCCAACCTAACCAGAGTGACGGGAGCGGCACAATTCAGAAAAAGCGCTCAGCTCGCCGAGAAAATGCGATTTAAGCAATAAAATTAAAAATGCTTATAAAACATAAACCAAACGTTGGAGGTGGTCATTTCTTCATGCACAGTGATAAACTCGGCACTCTAAAGCACCCGAGAGCGTTTTTTTCGATGCCAACCTAACCAGAGTGACGGGAGCGGCACAATTCAGAAAAAGTGCTCAGCTCGCCGAGAAACTGCGATTTAAGCAATAAAATTAAAAATGCTTACAAAACATAAACCAAACGTTGTAAATGGTCATTTCTTATTACGCAGTAATAAACTCGGCACTCTAAAGCACCCGAGAGCGTTTTTTTCGATGCCAACCTAACCAGAGTGACGGGAGCGGCACAATACAGAAAAAGCGCTCAGCTCGCCGAGAAAATGCGATTTAAGCAATAAAATTAAAAATGCTTATAAAACATAAACCAAACGTTGGAGGTGGTCTTTTCTTCATGCGCAGTGATAAACTCGGCACTCTAAAGCACCCGAGAGCGTTTTTTTCCATGCCAACCTAAACAGAGTGACGGGAGCGGCACAATTCAGAAAAAGTGCTCAGCTCGCCGAGAAAATGCGATTTAAGCAATAAAATTAAAAATGCTTATAAAACATAAACCAAACGTTGTAGATGGTCATTTCTTATTACGCAGTAATAAACTCGGCGCTCTAAAGCACCCGAGAGCGTTTTTTTCGATGCCAACCTAACCAGAGTGACGGGAGCGGCACAATTCAGAAAAAGTGCTCAGCTCGCCGAGAAAATGCGATTTAAGCAATAAAATTAAAAATGCTTATAAAACATAAACCAAACGTTGGAGGTGGTCATTTCTTCATGCGCAGTGATAAACTCGGCACTCTAAAGCACCCGAGAGCGTTTTTTTCGATGCCAACCTAACCAGAGTGACGGGAGCGGCACAATTCAGAAAAAGTGCTCAGCTCGCCGAGAAAATGCGATTTAAGCAATAAAATTAAAAATGCTTATAAAACATAAACCAAACGTTGGAGGTGGTCATTTCTTCATGCACAGTGATAAACTCGGCACTCTAAAGCACCCGAGAGCGTTTTTTTCCATGCCAACCTAACCAGAGTGACGGGAGCGGCACAATTCAGAAAAAGTGCTCAGCTCGCCGAGAAAATGCGATTTAAGCAATAAAATTAAAAATGCTTATAAAACATAAACCAAACGTTGGAGGTGGTCATTTCTTCATGCGCAGTGATAAACTCGGCACTCTAAAGCACCCGAGAGCGTTTTATTCGATGCCAACCTAACCAGAGTGACGGGAGCGGCACAATTCAGAAAAAGCGCTCAGCTCGCCGAGAAAATGCGATTTAAGCAATAAAATTAAAAATGCTTATAAAACATAAACCAAACGTTGGAGGTGGTCATTTCTTCATGCGCGGTGATAAACTCGGCACTCTAAAGCACCCGAGAGCGTTTTTTTCCATGCCAACCTAACCAGAGTGACGGGAGCGGCACAATTCAGAAAAAGTGCTCAGCTCGCCGAGAAAATGCGATTTAAGCAATAAAATTAAAAATGCTTATAAAACATAAACCAAACGTTGGAGGTGGTCATTTCTTCATGCGCAGTGATAAACTCGGCACTCTAAAGCACCCGAGAGCGTTTTTTTCGATGCCAACCTAACCAGAGTGACGGGAGCGGCACAATTCAGAAAAAGTGCTCAGCTCGCCGAGAAAATGCGATTTAAGCAATAAAATTAAAAATGCTTATAAAACATAAACCAAACGTTGTAGATGGTCATTTCTTATTACGCAGTAATAAACTCGGCACTCTAAAGCACCCGAGAGCGTTTTTTTCCATGCCAACCTAACCAGAGTGACGGGAGCGGCACAATTCAGAAAAAGTGCTCAGCTCGCCGAGAAAATGCGATTTAAGCAATACAATTAAAAATGCTTATAAAACATAAACCAAACGTTGGAGGTGGTCATTTCTTCATGTGCAGTGATAAACTCGGCACTCTAAAGCACCCGAGAGCGTTTTTTTCCATGCCAACCTAACCAGAGTGACGGGAGCGGCACAATTCAGAAAAAGTGCTCAGCTCGCCGAGAAAATGCGATTTAAGCAATAAAATTAAAAATGCTTATAAAACATAAACCAAACGTTGGAGGTGGTCATTTCTTCATGCGCAGTGATAAACTCGGCACTCTAAAGCACCCGAGAGCGTTTTTTTCGATGCCAACCTAACCAGAGTGACGGGAGCGGCACAATACAGAAAAAGCGCTCAGCTCGCCGAGAAAATGCGATTTAAGCAATAAAATTAAAAATGCTTATAAAACATAAACCAAACGTTGGAGGTGGTCATTTCTTCATGCGCAGTGATAAACTCGGCACTCTAAAGCACCCAAGAGCGTTTTTTTCGATGCCAACCTAACCAGAGTGACGGGAGCGGCACAATTCAGAAAAAGCGCTCAGCTCGCCGAGAAAATGCGATTTAAGCAATAAAATTAAAAATGCTTATAAAACATAAACCAAACGTTGGAGGTGGTCATTTCTTCATGCACAGTGATAAACTCGGCACTCTAAAGCACCCGAGAGCGTTTTTTTCGATGCCAACCTAACCAGAGTGACGGGAGCGGCACAATTCAGAAAAAGTGCTCAGCTCGCCGAGAAAATGCGATTTAAGCAATAAAATTAAAAATGCTTATAAAACATAAACCAAACGTTGTAGATGGTCATTTCTTATTACGCAGTAATAAACTCGGCACTCTAAAGCACCCGAGAGCGTTTTTTTCGATGCCAACCTAACCAGAGTGACGGGAGCGGCACAATTCAGAAAAAGCGCTCAGCTCGCCGAGAAAATGCGATTTAAGCAATAAAATTAAAAATGCTTATAAAACATAAACCAAACGTTGGAGGTGGTCATTTCTTCATGCACAGTGATAAACTCGGCACTCTAAAGCACCCGAGAGCGTTTTTTTCGATGCCAACCTAACCAGAGTGACGGGAGCGGCACAATTCAGAAAAAGTGCTCAGCTCGCCGAGAAAATGCGATTTAAGCAATAAAATTAAAAATGCTTATAAAACATAAACCAAACGTTGTAAATTGTCATTTCTTATTACGCAGAAATAAACTCGGCACTCTAAAGCACCCGAGAGCGTTTTTTTCGATGCCAACCTAACCAGAGTGACGGGAGCGGCACAATTCAGAAAAAGTGCTCACCTCGCCGAGAAAATGCGATTTAAGCAATAAAATTAAAAATGCTTATAAAACATAAACCAAACGTTGGAGGTGGTCATTTCTTCATGCGCAGTGATAAACTCGGCACTCTAAAGCACCCGAGAGCGTTTTTTTCGATGCCAACCTAACCAGAGTGACGGGAGCGGCACAATTCAGAAAAAGCGCTCAGCTCGCCGAGAAAATGCGATTTAAGCAATAAAATTAAAAATGCTTATAAAACATAAACCAAACGTTGGAGGTGGTCATTTCTTCATGCGCAGTGATAAACTCGGCACTCTAAAGCACCCGAGAGCGTTTTTTGTCGATGCCAAGCTAACCAGAGTGACGGGAGCGGCACAATTCAGAAAAAGCGCTCAGCTCGCCGAGAAAATGCGATTTAAGCAATAAAATTAAAAATGCTTATAAAACATAAACCAAACGTTGGAGGTGGTCATTTCTTCATGCGCAGTGATAAACTCGGCACTCTAAAGCACCCGAGAGCGTTTTTTTCGATGCCAACCTAACCAGAGTGACGGGAGCGGCACAATTCAGAAAAAGTGCTCAGCTCGCCGAGAAAATGCGATTTAAGCAATAAAATTATAAATGCTTATAAAACATAAACCAAACGTTGTAGATGGTCATTTCTTATTACGCAGTAATAAACTCGGCACTCTAAAGCACCCGGGAGCGTTTTTTTCGATGCCAACCTAACCAGAGTGACGGGAGCGGCACAATTCAGAAAAAGCGCTCAGCTCGCCGAGAAAATGCGATTTAAGCAATAAAATTAAAAATGCTTATAAAACATAAACCAAACGTTGGAGGTGGTCATTTCTTCATGCACAGTGATAAACTCGGCACTCTAAAGCACCCGAGAGCGTTTTTTTCGATGCCAACCTAACCAGAGTGACGGGAGCGGCACAATTCAGAAAAAGTGCTCAGCTCGCCGAGAAACTGCGATTTAAGCAATAAAATTAAAAATGCTTACAAAACATAAACCAAACGTTGTAAATGGTCATTTCTTATTACGCAGTAATAAACTCGGCACTCTAAAGCACCCGAGAGCGTTTTTTTCGATGCCAACCTAACCAGAGTGACGGGAGCGGCACAATACAGAAAAAGCGCTCAGCTCGCCGAGAAAATGCGATTTAAGCAATAAAATTAAAAATGCTTATAAAACATAAACCAAACGTTGGAGGTGGTCTTTTCTTCATGCGCAGTGATAAACTCGGCACTCTAAAGCACCCGAGAGCGTTTTTTTCCATGCCAACCTAAACAGAGTGACGGGAGCGGCACAATTCAGAAAAAGTGCTCAGCTCGCCGAGAAAATGCGATTTAAGCAATAAAATTAAAAATGCTTATAAAACATAAACCAAACGTTGTAGATGGTCATTTCTTATTACGCAGTAATAAACTCGGCGCTCTAAAGCACCCGAGAGCGTTTTTTTCGATGCCAACCTAACCAGAGTGACGGGAGCGGCACAATTCAGAAAAAGTGCTCAGCTCGCCGAGAAAATGCGATTTAAGCAATAAAATTAAAAATGCTTATAAAACATAAACCAAACGTTGGAGGTGGTCATTTCTTCATGCGCAGTGATAAACTCGGCACTCTAAAGCACCCGAGAGCGTTTTTTTCGATGCCAACCTAACCAGAGTGACGGGAGCGGCACAATTCAGAAAAAGTGCTCAGCTCGCCGAGAAAATGCGATTTAAGCAATAAAATTAAAAATGCTTATAAAACATAAACCAAACGTTGGAGGTGGTCATTTCTTCATGCACAGTGATAAACTCGGCACTCTAAAGCACCCGAGAGCGTTTTTTTCCATGCCAACCTAACCAGAGTGACGGGAGCGGCACAATTCAGAAAAAGTGCTCAGCTCGCCGAGAAAATGCGATTTAAGCAATAAAATTAAAAATGCTTATAAAACATAAACCAAACGTTGTAGATGGTCATTTCTTATTACGCAGTAATAAACTCGGCACTCTAAAGCACCCGAGAGCGTTTTTTTCCATGCCAACCTAACCAGAGTGACGGGAGCGGCACAATTCAGAAAAAGTGCTCAGCTCGCCGAGAAAATGCGATTTAAGCAATAAAATTAAAAATGCTTATAAAACATAAACCAAACGTTGGAGGTGGTCATTTCTTCATGCGCAGTGATAAACTCGGCACTCTAAAGCACCCGAGAGCGTTTTATTCGATGCCAACCTAACCAGAGTGACGGGAGCGGCACAATTCAGAAAAAGCGCTCAGCTCGCCGAGAAAATGCGATTTAAGCAATAAAATTAAAAATGCTTATAAAACATAAACCAAACGTTGGAGGTGGTCATTTCTTCATGCGCGGTGATAAACTCGGCACTCTAAAGCACCCGAGAGCGTTTTTTTCCATGCCAACCTAACCAGAGTGACGGGAGCGGCACAATTCAGAAAAAGTGCTCAGCTCGCCGAGAAAATGCGATTTAAGCAATAAAATTAAAAATGCTTATAAAACATAAACCAAACGTTGGAGGTGGTCATTTCTTCATGCGCAGTGATAAACTCGGCACTCTAAAGCACCCGAGAGCGTTTTTTTCGATGCCAACCTAACCAGAGTGACGGGAGCGGCACAATTCAGAAAAAGTGCTCAGCTCGCCGAGAAAATGCGATTTAAGCAATAAAATTAAAAATGCTTATAAAACATAAACCAAACGTTGTAGATGGTCATTTCTTATTACGCAGTAATAAACTCGGCACTCTAAAGCACCCGAGAGCGTTTTTTTCCATGCCAACCTAACCAGAGTGACGGGAGCGGCACAATTCAGAAAAAGTGCTCAGCTCGCCGAGAAAATGCGATTTAAGCAATACAATTAAAAATGCTTATAAAACATAAACCAAACGTTGGAGGTGGTCATTTCTTCATGTGCAGTGATAAACTCGGCACTCTAAAGCACCCGAGAGCGTTTTTTTCCATGCCAACCTAACCAGAGTGACGGGAGCGGCACAATTCAGAAAAAGTGCTCAGCTCGCCGAGAAAATGCGATTTAAGCAATAAAATTAAAAATGCTTATAAAACATAAACCAAACGTTGGAGGTGGTCATTTCTTCATGCGCAGTGATAAACTCGGCACTCTAAAGCACCCGAGAGCGTTTTTTTCGATGCCAACCTAACCAGAGTGACGGGAGCGGCACAATTCAGAAAAAGCGCTCAGCTCGCCGAGAAAATGCGATTTAAGCAATAAAATTAAAAATGCTTATAAAACATAAACCAAACGTTGGAGGTGGTCATTTCTTCATGCACAGTGATAAACTCGGCACTCTAAAGCACCCGAGAGCGTTTTTTTCGGTACCAACCTAACCAGAGTGACGGGAGCGGCACAATTCAGAAAAAGTGCTCAGCTCGCCGAGAAAATGCGATTTAAGCAATAAAATTAAAAATGCTTATAAAACATAAACCAAACGTTGGAGGTGGTCATGTCTTCATGCGCAGTGATAAACTCGGCACTCTAAAGCACCCGAGAGCGTTTTTTTCGATGCCAACCTAACCAGAGTGACGGGAGCGGCACAATTCAGAAAAAGTGCTCAGCTCGCCGAGAAAATGCAATTTAAGCAATAAAATTTAAAATGCTTATAAAACATAAACCAAACGTTGTAGATGGTCATTTCTTATTACGCAGTAATAAACTCGGCACTCTAAAGCACCCGAGAGCGTTTTTTTCCATGCCAACCTAACCAGAGTGACGGGAGCGGCAAAATTCAGAAAAAGTGCTCAGCTCGCCGAGAAAATGCGATTTAAGCAATAAAATTAAAAATGTTTATAAAACATAAACCAAACGTTGGAGGTGGTCATTTCTTCATGCGCAGTGATAAACTCGGCACTCTAAAGCACCCGAGAGCGTTTTTTTCCATGCCAACCTAACCAGAGTGACGGGAGCGGCACAATTCAGAAAAAGTGCTCAGCTCGCCGAGAAAATGCGATTTAAGCAATAAAATTAAAAATGCTTATAAAACATAAACCAAACGTTGGAGGTGGTCATTTCTTCATGCGCAGTGATAAACTCGGCACTCTAAAGCACCCGAGAGCGTTTTATTTGATGCCAACCTAACCAGAGTTACGGGAGCGGCACAATTCAGAAAAAGTGCTCAGCTCGCCGAGAAAATGCGATTTAAGCAATAAAATTAAAAATGCTTATAAAACATAAACCAAACGTTGGAGGTGGTCATTTCTTCATGCGCAGTGATAAACTCGGCACTCTAAAGCACCCGAGAGCGTTTTTTTCGATGCCAACCTAACCAGAGTAACGGGAGCGGCACAATTCAGAAAAAGTGCTCAGCTCGCCGAGAAAATGCGATTTAAGCAATAAAATTAAAAATGCTTATAAAACATAAACCAAACGTTGTAGATGGTCATTTCTTATTACGCAGTAATAAACTCGGCACTCTAAAGCACCCGAGAGCGTTTTTTTCCATGCCAACCTAACCAGAGTGACGGGAGCGGCACAATTCAGAAAAAGTGCTCAGCTCGCCGAGAAAATGCGATTTAAGCAATACAATTAAAAATGCTTATAAAACATAAACCAAACGTTGGAGGTGGTCATTTCTTCATGTGCAGTGATAAACTCGGCACTCTAAAGCACCCGAGAGCGTTTTTTTCCATGCCAACCTAACCAGAGTGACGGGAGCGGCACAATTCAGAAAAAGTGCTCAGCTCGCCGAGAAAATGCGATTTAAGCAATAAAATTAAAAATGCTTATAAAACATATACCAAACGTTGGAGGTGGTCATTTCTTCATGCGCAGTGATAAACTCGGCACTCTAAAGCACCCGAGAGCGTTTTTTTCGATGCCAACCTAACCAGAGTGACGGGAGCGGCACAATTCAGAAAAAGCGCTCAGCTCGCCGAGAAAATGCGATTTAAGCAATAAAATTAAAAATGCTTATAAAACATAAACCAAACGTTGGAGGTGGTCATTTCTTCATGCACAGTGATAAACTCGGCACTCTAAAGCACCCGAGAGCGTTTTTTTCGGTACCAACCTAACCAGAGTGACGGGAGCGGCACAATTCAGAAAAAGTGCTCAGCTCGCCGAGAAAATGCGATTTAAGCAATAAAATTAAAAATGCTTATAAAACATAAACCAAACGTTGGAGGTGGTCATTTCTTCATGCGCAGTGATAAACTCGGCACTCTAAAGCACCCGAGAGCGTTTTTTTCGATGCCAACCTAACCAGAGTGACGGGAGCGGCACAATTCAGAAAAAGTGCTCAGCTCGCCGAGAAAATGCAATTTAAGCAATAAAATTTAAAATGCTTATAAAACATAAACCAAACGTTGGAGGTGGTCATTTCTTCATGCGCAGTGATAAACTCGGCACTCTAAAGCACCCGAGAGCGTTTTTTGTCGATGCCAAGCTAACCAGAGTGACGGGAGCGGCACAATTCAGAAAAAGCGCTCAGCTCGCCGAGAAAATGCGATTTAAGCAATAAAATTAAAAATGCTTATAAAACATAAACCAAACGTTGGAGGTGGTCATTTCTTCATGCGCAGTGATAAACTCGGCACTCTAAAGCACCCGAGAGCGTTTTTTTCGATGCCAACCTAACCAGAGTGACGGGAGCGGCACAATTCAGAAAAAGTGCTCAGCTCGCCGAGAAAATGCGATTTAAGCAATAAAATTATAAATGCTTATAAAACATAAACCAAACGTTGTAGATGGTCATTTCTTATTACGCAGTAATAAACTCGGCACTCTAAAGCACCCGGGAGCGTTTTTTTCGATGCCAACCTAACCAGAGTGACGGGAGCGGCACAATTCAGAAAAAGTGCTCAGCTCGCCGAGAAAATGCGATTTAAGCAATAAAATTAAAAATGCTTATAAAACATAAACCAAACGTTGTAGATGGTCATTTCTTATTACGCAGTAATAAACTCGGCACTCTAAAGCACCCGAGAGCGTTTTTTTCGATGCCAACCTAACCAGAGTGACGGGAGCGGCACAATTCAGAAAAAGTGCTCAGCTCGCCGAGAAAATGCGATTTAAGCAATAAAATTAAAAATGCTTATAAAACATAAACCAAACGTTGGAGGTGGTCATTTCTTCATGCGCAGTGATAAACTCGGCACTCTAAAGCACCCGAGAGCGTTTTTTTCGATGCCAACCTAACCAGAGTGACGGGAGCGGCACAATTCAGAAAAAGTGCTCAGCTCGCCGAGAAAATGCGATTTAAGCAATAAAATTAAAAATGCTTATAAAACATAAACCAAACGTTGGAGGTGGTCATTTCTTCATGCACAGTGATAAACTCGGCACTCTAAAGCACCCGAGAGCGTTTTTTTCCATGCCAACCTAACCAGAGTGACGGGAGCGGCACAATTCAGAAAAAGTGCTCAGCTCGCCGAGAAAATGCGATTTAAGCAATAAAATTAAAAATGCTTATAAAACATAAACCAAACGTTGTAGATGGTCATTTCTTATTACGCAGTAATAAACTCGGCACTCTAAAGCACCCGAGAGCGTTTTTTTCCATGCCAACCTAACCAGAGTGACGGGAGCGGCACAATTCAGAAAAAGTGCTCAGCTCGCCGAGAAAATGCGATTTAAGCAATAAAATTAAAAATGCTTATAAAACATAAACCAAACGTTGGAGGTGGTCATTTCTTCATGCGCAGTGATAAACTCGGCACTCTAAAGCACCCGAGAGCGTTTTATTCGATGCCAACCTAACCAGAGTGACGGGAGCGGCACAATTCAGAAAAAGCGCTCAGCTCGCCGAGAAAATGCGATTTAAGCAATAAAATTAAAAATGCTTATAAAACATAAACCAAACGTTGGAGGTGGTCATTTCTTCATGCGCGGTGATAAACTCGGCACTCTAAAGCACCCGAGAGCGTTTTTTTCCATGCCAACCTAACCAGAGTGACGGGAGCGGCACAATTCAGAAAAAGTGCTCAGCTCGCCGAGAAAATGCGATTTAAGCAATAAAATTAAAAATGCTTATAAAACATAAACCAAACGTTGGAGGTGGTCATTTCTTCATGCGCAGTGATAAACTCGGCACTCTAAAGCACCCGAGAGCGTTTTTTTCGATGCCAACCTAACCAGAGTGACGGGAGCGGCACAATTCAGAAAAAGTGCTCAGCTCGCCGAGAAAATGCGATTTAAGCAATAAAATTAAAAATGCTTATAAAACATAAACCAAACGTTGTAGATGGTCATTTCTTATTACGCAGTAATAAACTCGGCACTCTAAAGCACCCGAGAGCGTTTTTTTCCATGCCAACCTAACCAGAGTGACGGGAGCGGCACAATTCAGAAAAAGTGCTCAGCTCGCCGAGAAAATGCGATTTAAGCAATACAATTAAAAATGCTTATAAAACATAAACCAAACGTTGGAGGTGGTCATTTCTTCATGTGCAGTGATAAACTCGGCACTCTAAAGCACCCGAGAGCGTTTTTTTCCATGCCAACCTAACCAGAGTGACGGGAGCGGCACAATTCAGAAAAAGTGCTCAGCTCGCCGAGAAAATGCGATTTAAGCAATAAAATTAAAAATGCTTATAAAACATAAACCAAACGTTGGAGGTGGTCATTTCTTCATGCGCAGTGATAAACTCGGCACTCTAAAGCACCCGAGAGCGTTTTTTTCGATGCCAACCTAACCAGAGTGACGGGAGCGGCACAATTCAGAAAAAGCGCTCAGCTCGCCGAGAAAATGCGATTTAAGCAATAAAATTAAAAATGCTTATAAAACATAAACCAAACGTTGGAGGTGGTCATTTCTTCATGCACAGTGATAAACTCGGCACTCTAAAGCACCCGAGAGCGTTTTTTTCGGTACCAACCTAACCAGAGTGACGGGAGCGGCACAATTCAGAAAAAGTGCTCAGCTCGCCGAGAAAATGCGATTTAAGCAATAAAATTAAAAATGCTTATAAAACATAAACCAAACGTTGGAGGTGGTCATTTCTTCATGCGCAGTGATAAACTCGGCACTCTAAAGCACCCGAGAGCGTTTTTTTCGATGCCAACCTAACCAGAGTGACGGGAGCGGCACAATTCAGAAAAAGTGCTCAGCTCGCCGAGAAAATGCAATTTAAGCAATAAAATTTAAAATGCTTATAAAACATAAACCAAACGTTGTAGATGGTCATTTCTTATTACGCAGTAATAAACTCGGCACTCTAAAGCACCCGAGAGCGTTTTTTTCCATGCCAACCTAACCAGAGTGACGGGAGCGGCAAAATTCAGAAAAAGTGCTCAGCTCGCCGAGAAAATGCGATTTAAGCAATAAAATTAAAAATGCTTATAAAACATAAACCAAACGTTGGAGGTGGTCATTTCTTCATGCGCAGTGATAAACTCGGCACTCTAAAGCACCCGAGAGCGTTTTTTTCCATGCCAACCTAACCAGAGTGACGGGAGCGGCACAATTCAGAAAAAGTGCTCAGCTCGCCGAGAAAATGCGATTTAAGCAATAAAATTAAAAATGCTTATAAAACATAAACCAAACGTTGGAGGTGGTCATTTCTTCATGCGCAGTGATAAACTCGGCACTCTAAAGCACCCGAGAGCGTTTTATTTGATGCCAACCTAACCAGAGTTACGGGAGCGGCACAATTCAGAAAAAGTGCTCAGCTCGCCGAGAAAATGCGATTTAAGCAATAAAATTAAAAATACTTATAAAACATAAACCAAACGTTGGAGGTGGTCATTTCTTCATGCGCAGTGATAAACTCGGCACTCTAAAGCACCCGAGAGCGTTTTTTTCGATGCCAACCTAACCAGAGTGACGGGAGCGGCACAATTCTGAAAAAGCGCTCAGCTCGCCGAGAAAATGCGATTTAAGCAATAAAATTAAAAATGCTTATAAAACATAAACCAAACGTTGGAGGTGGTCATTTCTTCATGCGCGGTGATAAACTCGGCACTCTAAAGCACCCGAGAGCGTTTTTTTCGATGCCAACCTAACCAGAGTGACGGGAGCGGCACAATTCAGAAAAAGTGCTCAGCTCGCCGAGAAAATGCGATTTAAGCAATAAAATTAAAAATGCTTATAAAACATAAACCAAACGTTGGAGGTGGTCATTTCTTCATGCGCAGTGATAAACTCGGCACTCTAAAGCACCCGAGAGCGTTTTTTTCGATGCCAACCTAACCAGAGTGACGGGAGCGGCACAATTCAGAAAAAGTGCTCAGCTCGCCGAGAAAATGCGATTTAAGCAATAAAATTAAAAATGCTTATAAAACATAAACCAAACGTTGGAGGTGGTCATTTCTTCATGCGCAGTGATAAACTCGGCACTCTAAAGCACCCGAGAGCGTTTTTTTCGATGCCAACCTAACCAGAGTGACGGGAGCGGCACAATTCAGAAAAAGCGCTCGGCTCGCCGAGAAAATGCGATTTAAGCAATAAAATTAAAAATGCTTATAAAACATAAACCAAACGTTGGAGGTGGTCATTTCTTCATGCGCAGTGATAAACTCGGCACTCTAAAGCACCCGAGAGCGTTTTTTTCGATGCCAACCTAACCAGAGTGACGGGAGCGGCACAATTCAGAAAAAGCGCTCAGCTCGCCGAGAAAATGCGATTTAAGCAATCAAATTAAAAATGCTTATAAAACATAAACCAAACGTTGGAGGTGGTCATTTCTTCATGCGCAGTGATAAATTCGGCACTCTAAAGCACCCGAGAGCGTTTTTTTCGATGCCAACCTAACCAGAGTGACGGGAGCGGCACAATTCAGAAAAAGTGCTCAGCTCGCCGAGAAAATGCGATTTAAGCAATAAAATTAAAAATGCTTATAAAACATAAACCAAACGTTGGAGGTGGTCATTTCTTCATGCGCAGTGATAAACTCGGCACTCTAAAGCACCCGAGAGCGTTTTTTTCGATGCCAACCTAACCAGAGTGACGGGAGCGGCACAATTCAGAAAAAGTGCTCAGCTCGCCGAGAAAATGCGATTTAAGCAATAAAATTAAAAATGCTTATAAAACATAAACCAAACATTGGAGTTGGTCATTTCTTCATGCGCAGTGATAAACTCGGCACTCTAAAGCACCCGAGAGCGTTTTTTTCGATGCCAACCTAACCAGAGTGACGGGAGCGGCACAATTCAGAAAAAGTGCTCAGCTCGCCGAGAAAATGCGATTTAAGCAATAAAATTAAAAATGCTTATAAAACATAAACCAAACGTTGGAGGTGGTCATTTCTTCATGCGCAGTGATAAACTCGGCACTCTAAAGCACCCAAGAGCGTTTTTTTCGATGCCAACCTAACCAGAGTGACGGGAGCGGCACAATTCAGAAAAAGCGCTCAGCTCGCCGAGAAAATGCGATTTAAGCAATAAAGTTAAAAATGCTTATAAAACATAAACCAAACGTTGGAGGTGGTCATTTCTTCATGCACAGTGATAAACTCGGCACTCTAAAGCACCCGAGAGCGTTTTTTTCGATGCCAACCTAACCAGAGTGACGGGAGCGGCACAATTCAGAAAAAGTGCTCAGCTCGCCGAGAAAATGCGATTTAAGCAATAAAATTAAAAATGCTTATAAAACATAAACCAAACGTTGTAGATGGTCATTTCTTATTACGCAGTAATAAACTCGGCACTCTAAAGCACCCGAGAGCGTTTTTTTCGATGCCAACCTAACCAGAGTGACGGGAGCGGCACAATTCAGAAAAAGTGCTCAGCTCGCCGAGAAAATGCGATTTAAGCAATAAAATTAAAAATGCTTATAAAACATAAACCAAACGTTGGAGGTGGTCATTTCTTCATGCGCAGTGATAAACTCGGCACTCTAAAGCACCCGAGAACGTTTTTTTCCATGCCAACCTAACCAGAGTGACGGGAGCGGCACAATTCAGAAAAAGTGCTCAGCTCGCCGAGAAAATGCGATTTAAGCAATAAAATTAAAAATGCTTATAAAACATAAACCAAACGTTGGAGGTGGTCATTTCTTCATGCGCAGTGATAAACTCGGCACTCTAAAGCACCCGAGAGCGTTTTTTTCCATGCCAACCTAACCAGAGTGACGGGAGCGGCACAATTCAGAAAAAGTGCTCAGCTCGCCGAGAAAATGCGATTTAAGCAATAAAATTAAAAATGCTTATAAAACATAAACCAAACGTTGTAGATGGTCATTTCTTATTACGCAGTAATAAACTCGGCACTCTAAAGCACCCGAGAGCGTTTTTTTCCATGCCAACCTAACCAGAGTGACGGGAGCGGCACAATTCAGAAAAAGTGCTCAGCTCGCCGAGAAAATGCGATTTAAGCAATAAAATTAAAAATGCTTATAAAACATAAACCAAACGTTGGAGGTGGTCATTTCTTCATGCGCAGTGATAAACTCGGCACTCTAACGCACCCGAGAGCGTTTTATTCGATGCCAACCTAACCAGAGTGACGGGAGCGGCACAATTCAGAAAAAGCGCTCAGCTCGCCGAGAAAATGCGATTTAAGCAATAAAATTAAAAATGCTTATAAAACATAAACCAAACGTTGGAGGTGGTCATTTCTTCATGCGCGGTGATAAACTCGGCACTCTAAAGCACCCGAGAGCGTTTTTTTCCATGCCAACCTAACCAGAGTGACGGGAGCGGCACAATTCAGAAAAAGTGCTCAGCTCGCCGAGAAAATGCGATTTAAGCAATAAAATTAAAAATGCTTATAAAACACAAACCAAACGTTGGAGGTGGTCATTTCTTCATGCGCAGTGATAAACTCGGCACTCTAAAGCACCCGAGAGCGTTTTTTTCGATGCCAACCTAACCAGAGTGACGGGAGCGGCACAATTCAGAAAAAGTGCTCAGCTCGCCGAGAAAATGCGATTTAAGCAATAAAATTAAAAATGCTTATAAAACATAAACCAAACGTTGTAGATGGTCATTTCTTATTACGCAGTAATAAACTCGGCACTCTAAAGCACCCGAGAGCGTTTTTTTCCATGCCAACCTAACCAGAGTGACGGGAGCGGCACAATTCAGAAAAAGTGCTCAGCTCGCCGAGAAAATGCGATTTAAGCAATACAATTAAAAATGCTTATAAAACATAAACCAAACGTTGGAGGTGGTCATTTCTTCATGTGCAGTGATAAACTCGGCACTCTAAAGCACCCGAGAGCGTTTTTTTCCATGCCAACCTAACCAGAGTGACGGGAGCGGCACAATTCAGAAAAAGTGCTCAGCTCGCCGAGAAAATGCGATTTAAGCAATAAAATTAAAAATGCTTATAAAACATAAACCAAACGTTGGAGGTGGTCATTTCTTCATGCACAGTGATAAACTCGGCACTCTAAAGCACCCGAGAGCGTTTTTTTCGATGCCAACCTAACCAGAGTGACGGGAGCGGCACAATTCAGAAAAAGTGCTCAGCTCGCCGAGAAAATGCGATTTAAGCAATAAAATTAAAAATGCTTATAAAACATAAACCAAACGTTGGAGGTGGTCATTTCTTCATGCGCAGTGATAAACTCGGCACTCTAAAGCACCCGAGAGCGTTTTTTTCGATGCCAACCTAACCAGAGTGACGGGAGCGGCACAATTCAGAAAAAGTGCTCAGCTCGCCGAGAAAATGCGATTTAAGCAATAAAATTAAAAATGCCTATAAAACATAAACCAAACGTTGGAGGTGGTCATTTCTTCATGCGCAGTGATAAACTCGGCACTCTAAAGCACCCGAGAGCGTTTTATTCCATGCCAACCTAACCAGAGTGACGGGAGCGGCACAATTCAGAAAAAGTGCTCAGCTCGCCGAGAAAATGCGATTTAAGCAATAAAATTAAAAATGCTTATAAAACATAAACCAAACGTTGGAGGTGGTCATTTCTTCATGCGCAGTGATAAACTCGGCACTCTAAAGCACCCGAGAGCGTTTTTTTCGATGCCAACCTAACCAGAGTGACGGGAGCGGCACAATTCAGAAAAAGCGCTCAGCTCGCCGAGAAAATGCGATTTAAGCAATAAAATTAAAAATGCTTATAAAACATAAACCAAACGTTGGAGGTGGTCATTTCTTCATGCGCGGTGATAAACTCGGCACTCTAAAGCACCCGAGAGCGTTTTTTTCGATGCCAACCTAACCAGAGTGACGGGAGCGGCACAATTCAGAAAAAGTGCTCAGCTCGCCGAGAAAATGCGATTTAAGCAATAAAATTAAAAATGCTTGTAAAACATAAACCAAACGTTGGAGTTGGTCATTTCTTCATGCGCAGTGATAAACTCGGCACTCTAAAGCACCCGAGAGCGTTTTTTTCGATCCCAACCTAACCAGAGTGACGGGAGCGGCACAATTCAGAAAAAGTGCTCAGCTCGCCGAGAAAATGCGATTTAAGCAATAAAATTAAAAATGCTTATAAAACATAAACCAAACGTTGGAGGTGGTCATTTCTTCATGCGCAGTGATAAACTCGGCACTCTAAAGCACCCGAGAGCGTTTTTTTCGATGCCAACCTAACCAGAGTGACGGGAGCGGCACAATTCAGAAAAAGTGCTCAGCTCGCCGAGAAAATGCGATTTAAGCAATAAAATTAAAAATGCTTATAAAACATAAACCAAACGTTGGAGGTGGTCATTTCTTCATGCGCAGTGATAATCGGCACTCTAAAGCACCCGAGAGCGTTTTTTTCGATGCCAACCTAACCAGAGTGACGGGAGCGGCACAATTCAGAAAAAGTGCTCAGCTCGCCGAGAAAATGCGATTTAAGCAGTAAAATTTAAAATGCTTATAAAACATAAACCAAACGTTGTAGATGGTCATTTCTTATTACGCAGTAATAAACTCGGCACTCTAAAGTACCAGAGAGCGTTTTTTTCCATGCCAACCTAACCAGAGTGACGGGAGCGGCACAATTCAGAAAAAGTGCTCAGCTCGCCGAGAAAATGCGATTTAAGCAATAAAATTAAAAATGCTTATAAAACATAAACCAAACGTTGGAGGTGGTCATTTCTTCATGCGCAGTGATAAACTCGGCACTCTAAAGCACCCGAGAGCGTTTTTTTCCATGCCAACCTAACCAGAGTGACGGGAGCGGCACAATTCAGAAAAAGTGCTCAGCTCGCCGAGAAAATGCGATTTAAGAAATAAAATTAAAAATGCTTATAAAACATAAACCAAACGTTGGAGGTGGTCATTTCTTCATGCGCAGTGATAAACTCGGCACTCTAAAGCACCCGAGAGCGTTTTTTTCGATGCCAACCTAACCAGAGTGACGGGAGCGGCACAATTCAGAAAAAGTGCTCAGCTCGCCGAGAAAATGCGATTTAAGCAATAAAATTAAAAATGCTTATAAAACATAAACCAAACGTTGGAGGTGGTCATTTCTTCATGCGCAGTGATAAACTCGGCACTCTAAAGCACCCGAGAGCGTTTTATTTGATGCCAACCTAACCAGGGGGACGGGAGCGGCACAATTCAGAAAAAGTGCTCAGCTCGCCGAGAAAATGCGATTTAAGCAATAAAATTAAAAATGCTTATAAAACATAAACCAAACGTTGGAGGTGGTCATTTCTTCATGCGCAGTGATAAACTCGGCACTCTAAAGCACCCAAGAGCGTTTTTTTCGATGCCAACCTAACCAGAGTGACGGGAGCGGCACAATTCAGAAAAAGCGCTCAGCTCGCCGAGAAAATGCGATTTAAGCAATAAAATTAAAAATGCTTATAAAACATAAACCAAACGTTGGAGGTGGTCATTTCTTCATGCGCGGTGATAAACTCGGCACTCTAAAGCACCCGAGAGCGTTTTTTTCGATGCCAACCTAACCAGAGTGACGGGAGCGGCACAATTCAGAAAAAGTGCTCAGCTCGCCGAGAAAATGCGATTTAAGCAATAAAATTAAAAATGCTTATAAAACATAAACCAAACGTTGGAGGTGGTCATTTCTTCATGCGCAGTGATAAACTCGGCACTCTAAAGCACCCGAGAGCGTTTTTTTCCATGCCAACCTAACCAGAGTGACGGGAGCGGCACAATTCAGAAAAAGTGCTCAGCTCGCCGAGAAAATGCGATTTAAGCAATAAAATTAAAAATGCTTATAAAACATAAACCAAACGTTGGAGGTGGCCATTTCTTCATGCGCAGTGATAAACTCGGCACTCTAAAGCACCCGAGAGCGTTTTTTTGCATGCCAACCTAACCAGAGTGACGGGAGCGGCACAATTCAGAAAAAGTGCTCAGCTCGCCGAGAAAATGCGATTTAAGCAATAAAATTAAAAATGCTTATAAAACATAAACCAAACGTTGGAGGTGGCCATTTCTTCATGCGCAGTGATAAACTCGGCACTCTAAAGCACCCGAGAGCGTTTTTTTCCATGCCAACCTAACCAGAGTGACGGGAGCGGCACAATTCAGAAAAAGTGCTCAGCTCGCCGAGAAAATGCGATTTAAGCAATAAAATTAAAAATGCTTATAAAACATAAACCAAACGTTGGAGGTGGTCATTTCTTCATGCGCAGTGATAAACTCGGCACTCTAAAGCACCCGAGAGCGTTTTTTTCCATGCCAACCTAACCAGAGTGACAGGAGCGGCACAATTCAGAAAAAGTGCTCAGCTCGCCGAGAAAATGCGATTTAAGCAATAAACTTAAAAATGCTTATAAAACATAAACCAAACGTTGGAGGTGGTCTTTTCTTCATGCGCAGTGATAAACTCGGCACTCTAAAGCACCCGAGAGCGTTTTTTTCCATGCCAACCTAAACAGAGTGACGGGAGCGGCACTATTCAGAAAAAGTGCTCAGCTCGCCGAGAAAATGCGATTTAAGCAATAAAATTAAAAATGCTTATAAAACATAAACCAAACGTTGGAGGTGGCCATTTCTTCATGCGCAGTGATAAACTCGGCACTCTAAAGCACCCGAGAGCGTTTTTTTCCATGCCAACCTAACCAGAGTGACGGGAGCGGCACAATTCAGAAAAAGTGCTCAGCTCGCCGAGAAAATGCGATTCAAGCAATAAAATTAAAAATGCTTATAAAACATAAACCAAACGTTGGAGGTGGCCATTTCTTCATGCGCAGTGATAAACTCGGCACTCTAAAGCACCCGAGAGCGTTTTTTTTCCATGCCAACCTAACCAGAGTGACGGGAGCGGCACAATTCAGAAAAAGTGCTCAGCTCGCCGAGAAAATGCGATTTAAGCAATAAAATTAAAAATGCTTATAAAACATAAACCAAACGTTGGAGGTGGTCATTTCTTCATGCGCAGTGATAAACTCGGCACTCTAAAGCACCCGAGAGCGTTTTTTTCCATGCCAACCTAACCAGAGTGACGGGAGCGGCACAATTCAGAAAAAGTGCTCAGCTCGCCGAGAAAATGCGATTTAAGCAATAAAATTAAAAATGCTTATAAAACATAAACCAAACGTTGTAGATGGTCATTTCTTATTACGCAGTAATAAACTCGGCACTCTAAAGCACCCGAGAGCGTTTTTTTCCATGCCAACCTAACCAGAGTGACGGGAGCGGCACAATTCAGAAAATGTGCTCAGCTCGCCGAGAAAATGCGATTTAAGCAATAAAATTAAAAATGCTTATAAAACATAAACCAAACGTTGGAGGTGGTAATTTCTTCATGCGCAGTGATAAACTCGGCACTCTAAAGCACCCGAGAGCGTTTTATTCGATGCCAACCTAACCAGAGTGACGGGAGCGGCACAATTCAGAAAAAGCGCTCAGCTCGCCGAGAAAATGCGATTTAAGCAATAAAATTAAAAATGCTTATAAAACATAAACCAAACGTTGGAGGTGGTCATTTCTTCATGCGCAGTGATAAACTCGGCACTCTAAAGCACCCGAGAGCGTTTTTTTCGATGCCAACCTAACCAGAGTGACGGGAGCGGCACAATTCAGAAAAAGTGCTCAGCTCGCCGAGAAAATGCGATTTAAGCAATAAAATTAAAAATGCTTATAAAACATAAACCAAACGTTGTAGATGGTCATTTCTTATTACGCAGTAATAAACTCGGCACTCTAAAGCACCCGAGAGCGTTTTTTTCCATGCCAACCTAACCAGAGTGACGGGAGCGGCACAATTCAGAAAAAGTGCTCAGCTCGCCGAGAAAATGCGATTTAAGCAATAAAATTAAAAATGCTTATAAAACATAAACCAAACGTTGGAGGTGGCCATTTCTTCATGCGCAGTGATAAACTCGGCACTCTAAAGCACCCGAGAGCGTTTTTTTCCATGCCAACCTAACCAGAGTGACGGGAGCGGCACAATTCAGAAAAATAGCTCAGCTCGCCGAGAAAATGCGATTTAAGCAATAAAATTAAAAATGCTTATAAAACATAAACCAAACGTTGGAGGTGGCCATTTCTTCATGCGCAGTGATAAACTCGGCACTCTAAAGCACCCGAGAGCGTTTTTTTCCATGCCAACCTAACCAGAGTGACGGGAGCGGCACAATTCAGAAAAAGTGCTCAGCTCGCCGAGAAAATGCGATTTAAGCAATAAAATTAAAAATGCTTATAAAACATAAACCAAACGTTGGAGGTGGTCATTTCTTCATGCGCAGTGATAAACTCGGCACTCTAAAGCACCCGAGAGCGTTTTTTTCCATGCCAACCTAACCAGAGTGACGGGAGCGGCACAATTCAGAAAAAGTGCTCAGCTCGCCGAGAAAATGCGATTTAAGCAATAAAATTAAAAATGCTTATAAAACATAAACCAAACGTTGGAGGTGGTCATTTCTTCATGCGCAGTGATAAACTCGGCACTCTAAAGCACCCGAGAGCGTTTTTTTCCATGCCAACCTAACCAGAGTGACGGGAGCGGCACAATTCAGAAAAAGTGCTCAGCTCGCCGAGAAAATGCGATTTAAGCAATAAAATTAAAAATGCTTATAAAACATAAACCAAACGTTGGAGGTGGTCATTTCTTCATGCGCAGTGATAAACTCGGCACTCTAAAGCACCCGAGAGCGTTTTTTTCGATGCCAACCTAACCAGAGTGACGGGAGCGGCACAATTCAGAAAAAGCGCTCAGCTAGCCGAGAAAATGCGATTTAAGCAATAAAATTAAAAATGCTTATAAAACATAAACCAAACGTTGGAGGTGGTCATTTCTTCATGCGCAGTGATAAACTCAGCACTCTAAAGCACCCGAGAGCGTTTTTTTCGATGCCAACCTAACCAGAGTGACGGGAGCGGCACAATTCAGAAAAAGCGCTCAGCTCGCCGAGAAAATGCGATTTAAGCAATAAAATTAAAAATGCTTATAAAACATAAACCAAACGTTGGAGGTGGTCATTTCTTCATGCGCAGTGATAAACTCGGCACTCTAAAGCACCCGAGAGCGTTTTTTTCGATGCCAACCTAACCAGAGTGACGGGAGCGGCACAATTCAGAAAAAGTGCTCAGCTCGCCGAGAAAATGCGATTTAAGCAATAAAATTAAAAATGCTTATAAAACATAAACCAAACGTTGGAGGTGGTCATTTCTTCATGCGCAGTAATAAACTCGGCACTCTAAAGCACCCGAGAGCGTTTTTTTTCCATGCCAACCTAACCAGAGTGACGGGAGCGGCACAATTCAGAAAAAGTGCTCAGCTCGCCGAGAAAATGCGATTTAAGCAATAAAATTAAAAATGCTTATAAAACATAAACCAAACGTTGGAGGTGGCCATTTCTTCATGCGCAGTGATAAACTCGGCACTCTAAAGCACCCGAGAGCGTTTTTTTCGATGCCAACCTAACCAGAGTGACGGGAGCGGCACAATTCAGAAAAAGTGCTCAGCTCGCCGAGAAAATGCGATTTAAGCAATAAAATTAAAAATGCTTATAAAACATAAACCAAACGTTGGAGGTGGTCATTTCTTCATGCGCAGTGATAGACTCGGCACTCTAAAGCACCCGAGAGCGTTTTTTTCCATGCCAACCTAACCAGAGTGACGGGAGCGGCACAATTCAGAAAAAGTGCTCAGCTCGCCGAGAAAATGCGATTTAAGCAATAAAATTAAAAATGCTTATAAAACATAAACCAAACGTTGGAGGTGGTCATTTCTTCATGCGCAGTGATAAACTCGGCACTCTAAAGCACCCGAGAGCGTTTTTTTCCATGCCAACCTAACCAGAGTGACGGGAGCGGCACAATTCAGAAAAAGTGCTCAGCTCGCCGAGAAAATGCGATTTAAGCAATAAAATTAAAAATGCTTATAAAACATAAACCAAACGTTGGAGGTGGTCATTTCTTCATGCGCAGTGATAAACTCGGCACTCTAAAGCACCCGAGAGCGTTTTTTTTCGATGCCAACCTAACCAGAGTGACGGGAGCGGCACAATTCAGAAAAAGCGCTCAGCTCGCCGAGAAAATGCGATTTAAGCAATAAAATTAAAAATGCTTATAAAACATAAACCAAACGTTGGAGGTGGTCATTTCTTCATGCGCAGTGATAAACTCGGCACTCTAAAGCACCCGAGAGCGTTTTTTTCGATGTCAACCTAACCAGAGTGACGGGAGCGGCACAATTCAGAAAAAGCGCTCAGCTCGCCGAGAAAATGCGATTTAAGCAATAAAATTAAAAATGCTTATAAAACATAAACCAAACGTTGGGAGGTGGTCATTTCTTCATGCGCAGTGATAAACTCGGCACTCTAAAGCACCCGAGAGCGTTTTTTTCGATGCCAACCTAACCAGAGTGACGGGAGCGGCACAATTCAGAAAAAGTGCTCAGCTCGCCGAGAAAATGCGATTTAAGCAATAAAATTAAAAATGCTTATAAAACATAAACCAAACGTTGGAGGTGGTCATTTCTTCATGCGCAGTGATAAACTCGGCACTATAAAGCACCCGAGAGCGTTTTTTTCGATGCCAACCTAACCAGAGTGACGGGAGCGGCACAATTCAGAAAAAGCGCTCAGCTCGCCGAGAAAATGCGATTTAAGCAATAAAATTTAAAATGCTTATAAAACATAAACCAAACGTTGTAGATGGTCATTTCTTATTACGCAGTAATAAACTCGGCACTCTAAAGCACCCGAGAGCGTTTTTTTCCATGCCAACCTAACCAGAGTGACGGGAGCGGCACAATTCAGAAAAAGTGCTCAGCTCGCCGAGAAAATGCGATTTAAGCAATAAAATTAAAAATGCTTATAAAACATAAACCAAACGTTGTAGATGGTAATTTCTTATTACGCAGTAATAAACTCGGCACTCTAAAGCACCCGAGAGCGTTTTTTTCCATGCCAACCTAACCAGAGTGACGGGAGCGGCACAATTCAGAAAAAGTGCTCAGCTCGCCGAGAAAATGCGATTTAAGCAATAAAATTAAAAATGCTTATAAAACATAAACCAAACGTTGTAGATGGTCATTTCTTATTACGCAGTAATAAACTCGGCACTCTAAAGCACCCGAGAGCGTTTTTTTCCATGCCAACCTAACCAGAGTGACGGGAGCGGCACAATTCAGAAAAAGTGCTCAGCTCGCCGAGAAAATGCGATTTAAGCAATAAAATTAAAAATGCTTATAAAACATAAACCAAACGTTGGAGGTGGTAATTTCTTCATGCGCAGTGATAAACTCGGCACTCTAAAGCACCCGAGAGCGTTTTATTCGATGCCAACCTAACCAGAGTGACGGGAGCGGCACAATTCAGAAAAAGCGCTCAGCTCGCCGAGAAAATGCGATTTAAGCAATAAAATTAAAAATGCTTATAAAACATAAACCAAACGTTGGAGGTGGTAATTTCTTCATGCGCAGTGATAAACTCGGCACTCTAAAGCACCCGAGAGCGTTTTTTTCGATGCCAACCTAACCAGAGTGACGGGAGCGGCACAATTCAGAAAAAGTGCTCAGCTCGCCGAGAAAATGCGATTTAAGCAATAAAATTAAAAATGCTTATAAAACATAAACCAAACGTTGTAGATGGTCATTTCTTATTACGCAGTAATAAACTCGGCACTCTAAAGCACCCGAGAGCGTTTTTTTCCATGCCAACCTAACCAGAGTGACGGGAGCGGCACAATTCAGAAAAAGTGCTCAGCTCGCCGAGAAAATGCGATTTAAGCAATAAAATTAAAAATGCTTATAAAACATAAACCAAACGTTGGAGGTGGCCATTTCTTCATGCGCAGTGATAAACTCGGCACTCTAAAGCACCCGAGAGCGTTTTTTTCCATGCCAACCTAACCAGAGTGACGGGAGCGGCACAATTCAGAAAAATAGCTCAGCTCGCCGAGAAAATGCGATTTAAGCAATAAAATTAAAAATGCTTATAAAACATAAACCAAACGTTGGAGGTGGCCATTTCTTCATGCGCAGTGATAAACTCGGCACTCTAAAGCACCCGAGAGCGTTTTTTTCGATGCCAACCTAACCAGAGTGACGGGAGCGGCACAATTCAGAAAAAGTGCTCAGCTCGCCGAGAAAATGCGATTTAAGCAATAAAATTAAAAATGCTTATAAAACATAAACCAAACGTTGGAGGTGGTCATTTCTTCATGCGCAGTGATAGACTCGGCACTCTAAAGCACCCGAGAGCGTTTTTTTCCATGCCAACCTAACCAGAGTGACGGGAGCGGCACAATTCAGAAAAAGTGCTCAGCTCGCCGAGAAAATGCGATTTAAGCAATAAAATTAAAAATGCTTATAAAACATAAACCAAACGTTGGAGGTGGTCATTTCTTCATGCGCAGTGATAAACTCGGCACTCTAAAGCACCCGAGAGCGTTTTTTTCCATGCCAACCTAACCAGAGTGACGGGAGCGGCACAATTCAGAAAAAGTGCTCAGCTCGCCGAGAAAATGCGATTTAAGCAATAAAATTAAAAATGCTTATAAAACATAAACCAAACGTTGGAGGTGGTCATTTCTTCATGCGCAGTGATAAACTCGGCACTCTAAAGCACCCGAGAGCGTTTTTTTTCGATGCCAACCTAACCAGAGTGACGGGAGCGGCACAATTCAGAAAAAGCGCTCAGCTCGCCGAGAAAATGCGATTTAAGCAATAAAATTAAAAATGCTTATAAAACATAAACCAAACGTTGGAGGTGGTCATTTCTTCATGCGCAGTGATAAACTCGGCACTCTAAAGCACCCGAGAGCGTTTTTTTCGATGTCAACCTAACCAGAGTGACGGGAGCGGCACAATTCAGAAAAAGCGCTCAGCTCGCCGAGAAAATGCGATTTAAGCAATAAAATTAAAAATGCTTATAAAACATAAACCAAACGTTGGGAGGTGGTCATTTCTTCATGCGCAGTGATAAACTCGGCACTCTAAAGCACCCGAGAGCGTTTTTTTCGATGCCAACCTAACCAGAGTGACGGGAGCGGCACAATTCAGAAAAAGTGCTCAGCTCGCCGAGAAAATGCGATTTAAGCAATAAAATTAAAAATGCTTATAAAACATAAACCAAACGTTGGAGGTGGTCATTTCTTCATGCGCAGTGATAAACTCGGCACTATAAAGCACCCGAGAGCGTTTTTTTCGATGCCAACCTAACCAGAGTGACGGGAGCGGCACAATTCAGAAAAAGCGCTCAGCTCGCCGAGAAAATGCGATTTAAGCAATAAAATTTAAAATGCTTATAAAACATAAACCAAACGTTGTAGATGGTCATTTCTTATTACGCAGTAATAAACTCGGCACTCTAAAGCACCCGAGAGCGTTTTTTTCCATGCCAACCTAACCAGAGTGACGGGAGCGGCACAATTCAGAAAAAGTGCTCAGCTCGCCGAGAAAATGCGATTTAAGCAATAAAATTAAAAATGCTTATAAAACATAAACCAAACGTTGTAGATGGTAATTTCTTATTACGCAGTAATAAACTCGGCACTCTAAAGCACCCGAGAGCGTTTTTTTCCATGCCAACCTAACCAGAGTGACGGGAGCGGCACAATTCAGAAAAAGTGCTCAGCTCGCCGAGAAAATGCGATTTAAGCAATAAAATTAAAAATGCTTATAAAACATAAACCAAACGTTGGAGGTGGTCATTTCTTCATGCGCAGTGATAAACTCGGCACTCTAAAGCACCCGAGAGCGTTTTTTTCGATGCCAACCTAACCAGAGTGACGGGAGCGGGACAATTCAGAAAAAGTGCTCAGCTCGCCGAGAAAATGCGATTTAAGCAATAAAATTAAAAATGCTTATAAAACATAAACCAAACGTTGGAGGTGGTCATTTCTTCATGCGCAGTGATAAACTCGGCACTCTAAAGCACCCGAGAGCGTTTTTTTCGATGCCAACCTAACCAGAGTGACGGGAGCGGCACAATTCAGAAAAAGCGCTCAGCTCGCCGAGAAAATGCGATTTAAGCAATAAAATTAAAAATGCTTATAAAACATAAACCAAACGTTGGAGGTTGTCATTTCTTCATGCGCAGTGATAAACTCGGCACTCTAAAGCACCCGAGAGCGTTTTTTTCCATGCCAACCTAACCAGAGTGACGGGAGCGGCACAATTCAGAAAAAGTGCTCAGCTCGCCGAGAAAATGCGATTTAAGCAATAAAATTAAAAATGCTTATAAAACATAAACCAAACGTTGGAGGTGGTCATTTCTTCATGCGCAGTGATAAACTCGGCACTCTAAAGCACCCGAGAGCGTTTTTTTCCATGCCAACCTAACCAGAGTGACGGGAGCGGCACAATTCAGAAAAAGTGCTCAGCTCGCCGAGAAAATGCGATTTAAGCAATAAAATTAAAAATGCTTATAAAACATAAACCAAACGTTGGAGGTGGCCATTTCTTCATGCGCAGTGATAAACTCGGCACTCTAAAGCACCCGAGAGTGTTTTTTTCCATGCCAACCTAACCAGAGTGACGGGAGCGGCACAATTCAGAAAAAGTGCTCAGCTCGCCGAGAAAATGCGATTTAAGCAACTAAATTAAAAATGCTTATAAAACATAAACCAAACGTTGGAGGTGGCCATTTCTTCATGCGCAGTGATAAACTCGGCACTCTAAAGCACCCGAGAGCGTTTTTTTCCATGCCAACCTAACCAGAGTGACGGGAGCGGCACAATTCAGAAAAAGTGCTCAGCTCGCCGAGAAAATGCGATTTAAGCAATAAAATTAAAAATGCTTATAAAACATAAACCAAACGTTGGAGGTGGTCATTTCTTCATGCGCAGTGATAAACTCGGCACTCTAAAGCACCCGAGAGCGTTTTTTTCCATGCCAACCTAACCAGAGTGACAGGAGCGGCACAATTCAGAAAAAGTGCTCAGCTCGCCGAGAAAATGCGATTTAAGCAATAAAATTAAAAATGCTTATAAAACATAAACCAAACGTTGGAGGTGGTCTTTTCTTCATGCGCAGTGATAAACTCGGCACTCTAAAGCACCCGAGAGCGTTTTTTTCCATGCCAACCTAAACAGAGTGACGGGAGCGGCACAATTCAGAAAAAGTGCTCAGCTCGCCGAGAAAATGCGATTTAAGCAATAAAATTAAAAATGCTTATAAAACATAAACCAAACGTTGTAGATGGTCATTTCTTATTACGCAGTAATAAACTCGGCACTCTAAAGCACCCGAGAGCGTTTTTTTCCATGCCAACCTAACCAGAGTGACGGGAGCGGCACAATTCAGAAAAAGTGCTCAGCTCGCCGAGAAAATGCGATTTAAGCAATAAAATTAAAAATGCTTATAAAACATAAACCAAACGTTGGAGGTGGTCATTTCTTCATGCGCAGTGATAAACTCGGCACTCTAAAGCACCCGAGAGCGTTTTTTTCGATGCCAACCTAACCAGAGTGACGGGAGCGGCACAATTCAGAAAAAGTGCTCAGCTCGCCGAGAAAATGCGATTTAAGCAATAAAATTAAAAATGCTTATAAAACATAAACCAAACGTTGGAGGTGGCCATTTCTTCATGCGCAGTGATAAACTCGGCACTCTAAAGCACCCGAGAGCGTTTTTTTCCATGCCAACCTAACCAGAGTGACGGGAGCGGCACAATTCAGAAAAAGTGCTCAGCTCGCCGAGAAAATGCGATTTAAGCAATAAAATTAAAAATGCTTATAAAACATAAACCAAACGTTGGAGGTGGTCATTTCTTCATGCGCAGTGATAAACTCGGCACTCTAAAGCACCCGAGAGCGTTTTTTTCCATGCCAACCTAACCAGAGTGACAGGAGCGGCACAATTCAGAAAAAGTGCTCAGCTCGCCGAGAAAATGCGATTTAAGCAATAAAATTAAAAATGCTTATAAAACATAAACCAAACGTTGGAGGTGGTCTTTTCTTCATGCGCAGTGATAAACTCGGCACTCTAAAGCACCCGAGAGCGTTTTTTTCCATGCCAACCTAAACAGAGTGACGGGAGCGGCACAATTCAGAAAAAGTGCTCAGCTCGCCGAGAAAATGCGATTTAAGCAATAAAATTAAAAATGCTTATAAAACATAAACCAAACGTTGTAGATGGTCATTTCTTATTACGCAGTAATAAACTCGGCACTCTAAAGCACCCGAGAGCGTTTTTTTCCATGCCAACCTAACCAGAGTGACGGGAGCGGCACAATTCAGAAAAAGTGCTCAGCTCGCCGAGAAAATGCGATTTAAGCAATAAAATTAAAAATGCTTATAAAACATAAACCAAACGTTGGAGGTGGTCATTTCTTCATGCGCAGTGATAAACTCGGCACTCTAAAGCACCCGAGAGCGTTTTTTTCGATGCCAACCTAACCAGAGTGACGGGAGCGGCACAATTCAGAAAAAGTGCTCAGCTCGCCGAGAAAATGCGATTTAAGCAATAAAATTAAAAATGCTTATTAAACATAAACCAAACGTTGGAGGTGGCCATTTCTTCATGCGCAGTGATAAACTCGGCACTCTAAAGCACCCGAGAGCGTTTTTTTCCATGCCAACCTAACCAGAGTGACGGGAGCGGCACAATTCAGAAAAAGTGCTCAGCTCGCCGAGAAAATGCGATTTAAGCAATAAAATTAAAAATGCTTATAAAACATAAACCAAACGTTGGAGGTGGTCATTTCTTCATGCGCAGTGATAAACTCGGCACTCTAAAGCACCCGAGAGCGTTTTTTTCCATGCCAACCTAACCAGAGTGACGGGAGCGGCACAATTCAGAAAAAGTGCTCAGCTCGCCGAGAAAATGCGATTTAAGCAATAAAATTAAAAATGCTTATAAAACATAAACCAAACGTTGGAGGTGGCCATTTCTTCATGCGCAGTGATAAACTCGGCACTCTAAAGCACCCGAGAGCGTTTTTTTGCATGCCAACCTAACCAGAGTGACGGGAGCGGCACAATTCAGAAAAAGTGCTCAGCTCGCCGAGAAAATGCGATTTAAGCAATAAAATTAAAAATGCTTATAAAACATAAACCAAACGTTGGAGGTGGCCATTTCTTCATGCGCAGTGATAAACTCGGCACTCTAAAGCACCCGAGAGCGTTTTTTTCCATGCCAACCTAACCAGAGTGACGGGAGCGGCACAATTCAGAAAAAGTGCTCAGCTCGCCGAGAAAATGCGATTTAAGCAATAAAATTAAAAATGCTTATAAAACATAAACCAAACGTTGGAGGTGGTCATTTCTTCATGCGCAGTGATAAACTCGGCACTCTAAAGCACCCGAGAGCGTTTTTTTCCATGCCAACCTAACCAGAGTGACAGGAGCGGCACAATTCAGAAAAAGTGCTCAGCTCGCCGAGAAAATGCGATTTAAGCAATAAACTTAAAAATGCTTATAAAACATAAACCAAACGTTGGAGGTGGTCTTTTCTTCATGCGCAGTGATAAACTCGGCACTCTAAAGCACCCGAGAGCGTTTTTTTCCATGCCAACCTAAACAGAGTGACGGGAGCGGCACTATTCAGAAAAAGTGCTCAGCTCGCCGAGAAAATGCGATTTAAGCAATAAAATTAAAAATGCTTATAAAACATAAACCAAACGTTGGAGGTGGCCATTTCTTCATGCGCAGTGATAAACTCGGCACTCTAAAGCACCCGAGAGCGTTTTTTTCCATGCCAACCTAACCAGAGTGACGGGAGCGGCACAATTCAGAAAAAGTGCTCAGCTCGCCGAGAAAATGCGATTCAAGCAATAAAATTAAAAATGCTTATAAAACATAAACCAAACGTTGGAGGTGGCCATTTCTTCATGCGCAGTGATAAACTCGGCACTCTAAAGCACCCGAGAGCGTTTTTTTCCATGCCAACCTAACCAGAGTGACGGGAGCGGCACAATTCAGAAAAAGTGCTCAGCTCGCCGAGAAAATGCGATTTAAGCAATAAAATTAAAAATGCTTATAAAACATAAACCAAACGTTGGAGGTGGTCATTTCTTCATGCGCAGTGATAAACTCGGCACTCTAAAGCACCCGAGAGCGTTTTTTTCCATGCCAACCTAACCAGAGTGACGGGAGCGGCACAATTCAGAAAAAGTGCTCAGCTCGCCGAGAAAATGCGATTTAAGCAATAAAATTAAAAATGCTTATAAAACATAAACCAAACGTTGTAGATGGTCATTTCTTATTACGCAGTAATAAACTCGGCACTCTAAAGCACCCGAGAGCGTTTTTTTCCATGCCAACCTAACCAGAGTGACGGGAGCGGCACAATTCAGAAAAAGTGCTCAGCTCGCCGAGAAAATGCGATTTAAGCAATAAAATTAAAAATGCTTATAAAACATAAACCAAACGTTGGAGGTGGTAATTTCTTCATGCGCAGTGATAAACTCGGCACTCTAAAGCACCCGAGAGCGTTTTATTCGATGCCAACCTAACCAGAGTGACGGGAGCGGCACAATTCAGAAAAAGCGCTCAGCTCGCCGAGAAAATGCGATTTAAGCAATAAAATTAAAAATGCTTATAAAACATAAACCAAACGTTGGAGGTGGTCATTTCTTCATGCGCAGTGATAAACTCGGCACTCTAAAGCACCCGAGAGCGTTTTTTTCGATGCCAACCTAACCAGAGTGACGGGAGCGGCACAATTCAGAAAAAGTGCTCAGCTCGCCGAGAAAATGCGATTTAAGCAATAAAATTAAAAATGCTTATAAAACATAAACCAAACGTTGTAGATGGTCATTTCTTATTACGCAGTAATAAACTCGGCACTCTAAAGCACCCGAGAGCGTTTTTTTCCATGCCAACCTAACCAGAGTGACGGGAGCGGCACAATTCAGAAAAAGTGCTCAGCTCGCCGAGAAAATGCGATTTAAGCAATAAAATTAAAAATGCTTATAAAACATAAACCAAACGTTGGAGGTGGCCATTTCTTCATGCGCAGTGATAAACTCGGCACTCTAAAGCACCCGAGAGCGTTTTTTTCCATGCCAACCTAACCAGAGTGACGGGAGCGGCACAATTCAGAAAAATAGCTCAGCTCGCCGAGAAAATGCGATTTAAGCAATAAAATTAAAAATGCTTATAAAACATAAACCAAACGTTGGAGGTGGCCATTTCTTCATGCGCAGTGATAAACTCGGCACTCTAAAGCACCCGAGAGCGTTTTTTTCCATGCCAACCTAACCAGAGTGACGGGAGCGGCACAATTCAGAAAAAGTGCTCAGCTTGCCGAGAAAATGCGATTTAAGCAATAAAATTAAAAATGCTTATAAAACATAAACCAAACGTTGGAGGTGGTCATTTCTTCATGCGCAGTGATAAACTCGGCACTCTAAAGCACCCGAGAGCGTTTTTTTCCATGCCAACCTAACCAGAGTGACGGGAGCGGCACAATTCAGAAAAAGTGCTCAGCTCGCCGAGAAAATGCGATTTAAGCAATAAAATTAAAAATGCTTATAAAACATAAACCAAACGTTGGAGGTGGTCATTTCTTCATGCGCAGTGATAAACTCGGCACTCTAAAGCACCCGAGAGCGTTTTTTTCCATGCCAACCTAACCAGAGTGACGGGAGCGGCACAATTCAGAAAAAGTGCTCAGCTCGCCGAGAAAATGCGATTTAAGCAATAAAATTAAAAATGCTTATAAAACATAAACCAAACGTTGGAGGTGGTCATTTCTTCATGCGCAGTGATAAACTCGGCACTCTAAAGCACCCGAGAGCGTTTTTTTCGATGCCAACCTAACCAGAGTGACGGGAGCGGCACAATTCAGAAAAAGCGCTCAGCTCGCCGAGAAAATGCGATTTAAGCAATAAAATTAAAAATGCTTATAAAACATAAACCAAACGTTGGAGGTGGTCATTTCTTCATGCGCAGTGATAAACTCGGCACTCTAAAGCACCCGAGAGCGTTTTTTTCCATGCCAACCTAACCAGAGTGACGGGAGCGGCACAATTCAGAAAAAGTGCTCAGCTCGCCGAGAAAATGCGATTTAAGCAATAAAATTAAAAATGCTTATAAAACATAAACCAAACGTTGGAGGTGGTCATTTCTTCATGCGCAGTGATAAACTCGGCACTCTAAAGCACCCGAGAGCGTTTTTTTCCATGCCAACCTAACCAGAGTGACGGGAGCGGCACAATTCAGAAAAAGTGCTCAGCTCGCCGAGAAAATGCGATTTAAGCAATAAAATTAAAAATGCTTATAAAACATAAACCAAACGTTGGAGGTGGTCATTTCTTCATGCGCAGTGATAAACTCGGCACTCTAAAGCACCCGAGAGCGTTTTTTTTCGATGCCAACCTAACCAGAGTGACGGGAGCGGCACAATTCAGAAAAAGCGCTCAGCTCGCCGAGAAAATGCGATTTAAGCAATAAAATTAAAAATGCTTATAAAACATAAACCAAACGTTGGAGGTGGTCATTTCTTCATGCGCAGTGATAAACTCGGCACTCTAAAGCACCCGAGAGCGTTTCTTTCGATGTCAACCTAACCAGAGTGACGGGAGCGGCACAATTCAGAAAAAGCGCTCAGCTCGCCGAGAAAATGCGATTTAAGCAATAAAATTAAAAATGCTTATAAAACATAAACCAAACGTTGGGAGGTGGTCATTTCTTCATGCGCAGTGATAAACTCGGCACTCTAAAGCACCCGAGAGCGTTTTTTTCGATGCCAACCTAACCAGAGTGACGGGAGCGGCACAATTCAGAAAAAGTGCTCAGCTCGCCGAGAAAATGCGATTTAAGCAATAAAATTAAAAATGCTTATAAAACATAAACCAAACGTTGGAGGTGGTCATTTCTTCATGCGCAGTGATAAACTCGGCACTATAAAGCACCCGAGAGCGTTTTTTTCGATGCCAACCTAACCAGAGTGACGGGAGCGGCACAATTCAGAAAAAGCGCTCAGCTCGCCGAGAAAATGCGATTTAAGCAATAAAATTTAAAATGCTTATAAAACATAAACCAAACGTTGTAGATGGTCATTTCTTATTACGCAGTAATAAACTCGGCACTCTAAAGCACCCGAGAGCGTTTTTTTCCATGCCAACCTAACCAGAGTGACGGGAGCGGCACAATTCAGAAAAAGTGCTCAGCTCGCCGAGAAAATGCGATTTAAGCAATAAAATTAAAAATGCTTATAAAACATAAACCAAACGTTGGAGGTGGTCATTTCTTCATGCGCAGTGATAAACTCGGCACTCTAAAGCACCCGAGAGCGTTTTTTTCGATGCCAACCTAACCAGAGTGACGGGAGCGGCACAATTCAGAAAAAGCGCTCAGCTCGCCGAGAAAATGCGATTTAAGCAATAAAATTAAAAATGCTTATAAAACATAAACCAAACGTTGGAGGTGGTCATTTCTTCATGCGCAGTGATAAACTCGGCACTCTAAAGCACCCGAGAGCGTTTTTTTCCATGCCAACCTAACCAGAGTGACGGGAGCGGCACAATTCAGAAAAAGTGCTCAGCTCGCCGAGAAAATGCGATTTAAGCAATAAAATTAAAAATGCTTATAAAACATAAACCAAACGTTGGAGGTGGTCATTTCTTCATGCGCAGTGATAAACTCGGCACTCTAAAGCACCCGAGAGCGTTTTTTTCCATGCCAACCTAACCAGAGTGACGGGAGCGGCACAATTCAGAAAAAGTGCTCAGCTCGCCGAGAAAATGCGATTTAAGCAATAAAATTAAAAATGCTTATAAAACATAAACCAAACGTTGGAGGTGGTCATTTCTTCATGCGCAGTGATAAACTCGGCACTCTAAAGCACCCGAGAGCGTTTTTTTTCGATGCCAACCTAACCAGAGTGACGGGAGCGGCACAATTCAGAAAAAGCGCTCAGCTCGCCGAGAAAATGCGATTTAAGCAATAAAATTAAAAATGCTTATAAAACATAAACCAAACGTTGGAGGTGGTCATTTCTTCATGCGCAGTGATAAACTCGGCACTCTAAAGCACCCGAGAGCGTTTCTTTCGATGTCAACCTAACCAGAGTGACGGGAGCGGCACAATTCAGAAAAAGCGCTCAGCTCGCCGAGAAAATGCGATTTAAGCAATAAAATTAAAAATGCTTATAAAACATAAACCAAACGTTGGGAGGTGGTCATTTCTTCATGCGCAGTGATAAACTCGGCACTCTAAAGCACCCGAGAGCGTTTTTTTCGATGCCAACCTAACCAGAGTGACGGGAGCGGCACAATTCAGAAAAAGTGCTCAGCTCGCCGAGAAAATGCGATTTAAGCAATAAAATTAAAAATGCTTATAAAACATAAACCAAACGTTGGAGGTGGTCATTTCTTCATGCGCAGTGATAAACTCGGCACTATAAAGCACCCGAGAGCGTTTTTTTCGATGCCAACCTAACCAGAGTGACGGGAGCGGCACAATTCAGAAAAAGCGCTCAGCTCGCCGAGAAAATGCGATTTAAGCAATAAAATTTAAAATGCTTATAAAACATAAACCAAACGTTGTAGATGGTCATTTCTTATTACGCAGTAATAAACTCGGCACTCTAAAGCACCCGAGAGCGTTTTTTTCCATGCCAACCTAACCAGAGTGACGGGAGCGGCACAATTCAGAAAAAGTGCTCAGCTCGCCGAGAAAATGCGATTTAAGCAATAAAATTAAAAATGCTTATAAAACATAAACCAAACGTTGTAGATGGTAATTTCTTATTACGCAGTAATAAACTCGGCACTCTAAAGCACCCGAGAGCGTTTTTTTCCATGCCAACCTAACCAGAGTGACGGGAGCGGCACAATTCAGAAAAAGTGCTCAGCTCGCCGAGAAAATGCGATTTAAGCAATAAAATTAAAAATGCTTATAAAACATAAACCAAACGTTGGAGGTGGTCATTTCTTCATGCGCAGTGATAAACTCGGCACTCTAAAGCACCCGAGAGCGTTTTTTTCGATGCCAACCTAACCAGAGTGACGGGAGCGGGACAATTCAGAAAAAGTGCTCAGCTCGCCGAGAAAATGCGATTTAAGCAATAAAATTAAAAATGCTTATAAAACATAAACCAAACGTTGGAGGTGGTCATTTCTTCATGCGCAGTGATAAACTCGGCACTCTAAAGCACCCGAGAGCGTTTTTTTCGATGCCAACCTAACCAGAGTGACGGGAGCGGCACAATTCAGAAAAAGCGCTCAGCTCGCCGAGAAAATGCGATTTAAGCAATAAAATTAAAAATGCTTATAAAACATAAACCAAACGTTGGAGGTTGTCATTTCTTCATGCGCAGTGATAAACTCGGCACTCTAAAGCACCCGAGAGCGTTTTTTTCCATGCCAACCTAACCAGAGTGACGGGAGCGGCACAATTCAGAAAAAGTGCTCAGCTCGCCGAGAAAATGCGATTTAAGCAATAAAATTAAAAATGCTTATAAAACATAAACCAAACGTTGGAGGTGGTCATTTCTTCATGCGCAGTGATAAACTCGGCACTCTAAAGCACCCGAGAGCGTTTTTTTCCATGCCAACCTAACCAGAGTGACGGGAGCGGCACAATTCAGAAAAAGTGCTCAGCTCGCCGAGAAAATGCGATTTAAGCAATAAAATTAAAAATGCTTATAAAACATAAACCAAACGTTGGAGGTGGCCATTTCTTCATGCGCAGTGATAAACTCGGCACTCTAAAGCACCCGAGAGCGTTTTTTTCCATGCCAACCTAACCAGAGTGACGGGAGCGGCACAATTCAGAAAAAGTGCTCAGCTCGCCGAGAAAATGCGATTTAAGCAACTAAATTAAAAATGCTTATAAAACATAAACCAAACGTTGGAGGTGGCCATTTCTTCATGCGCAGTGATAAACTCGGCACTCTAAAGCACCCGAGAGCGTTTTTTTCCATGCCAACCTAACCAGAGTGACGGGAGCGGCACAATTCAGAAAAAGTGCTCAGCTCGCCGAGAAAATGCGATTTAAGCAATAAAATTAAAAATGCTTATAAAACATAAACCAAACGTTGGAGGTGGTCATTTCTTCATGCGCAGTGATAAACTCGGCACTCTAAAGCACCCGAGAGCGTTTTTTTCCATGCCAACCTAACCAGAGTGACAGGAGCGGCACAATTCAGAAAAAGTGCTCAGCTCGCCGAGAAAATGCGATTTAAGCAATAAAATTAAAAATGCTTATAAAACATAAACCAAACGTTGGAGGTGGTCTTTTCTTCATGCGCAGTGATAAACTCGGCACTCTAAAGCACCCGAGAGCGTTTTTTTCCATGCCAACCTAACCAGAGTGACGGGAGCGGCACAATTCAGAAAAAGTGCTCAGCTCGCCGAGAAAATGCGATTTAAGCAATAAAATTAAAAATGCTTATAAAACATAAACCAAACGTTGTAGATGGTCATTTCTTATTACGCAGTAATAAACTCGGCACTCTAAAGCACCCGAGAGCGTTTTTTTCCATGCCAACCTAACCAGAGTGACGGGAGCGGCACAATTCAGAAAAAGTGCTCAGCTCGCCGAGAAAATGCGATTTAAGCAATAAAATTAAAAATGCTTATAAAACATAAACCAAACGTTGGAGGTGGCCATTTCTTCATGCGCAGTGATAAACTCGGCACTCTAAAGCACCCGAGAGCGTTTTTTTCCATGCCAACCTAACCAGAGTGACGGGAGCGGCACAATTCAGAAAAATAGCTCAGCTCGCCGAGAAAATGCGATTTAAGCAATAAAATTAAAAATGCTTATAAAACATAAACCAAACGTTGGAGGTGGCCATTTCTTCATGCGCAGTGATAAACTCGGCACTCTAAAGCACCCGAGAGCGTTTTTTTCCATGCCAACCTAACCAGAGTGACGGGAGCGGCACAATTCAGAAAAAGTGCTCAGCTCGCCGAGAAAATGCGATTTAAGCAATAAAATTAAAAATGCTTATAAAACATAAACCAAACGTTGGAGGTGGTCATTTCTTCATGCGCAGTGATAAACTCGGCACTCTAAAGCACCCGAGAGCGTTTTTTTCCATGCCAACCTAACCAGAGTGACGGGAGCGGCACAATTCAGAAAAAGTGCTCAGCTCGCCGAGAAAATGCGATTTAAGCAATAAAATTAAAAATGCTTATAAAACATAAACCAAACGTTGGAGGTGGTCATTTCTTCATGCGCAGTGATAAACTCGGCACTCTAAAGCACCCGAGAGCGTTTTTTTCCATGCCAACCTAACCAGAGTGACGGGAGCGGCACAATTCAGAAAAAGTGCTCAGCTCGCCGAGAAAATGCGATTTAAGCAATAAAATTAAAAATGCTTATAAAACATAAACCAAACGTTGGAGGTGGTCATTTCTTCATGCGCAGTGATAAACTCGGCACTCTAAAGCACCCGAGAGCGTTTTTTTCGATGCCAACCTAACCAGAGTGACGGGAGCGGCACAATTCAGAAAAAGCGCTCAGCTAGCCGAGAAAATGCGATTTAAGCAATAAAATTAAAAATGCTTATAAAACATAAACCAAACGTTGGAGGTGGTCATTTCTTCATGCGCAGTGATAAACTCACCACTCTAAAGCACCCGAGAGCGTTTTTTTCGATGCCAACCTAACCAGAGTGACGGGAGCGGCACAATTCAGAAAAAGCGCTCAGCTCGCCGAGAAAATGCGATTTAAGCAATAAAATTAAAAATGCTTATAAAACATAAACCAAACGTTGGAGGTGGTCATTTCTTCATGCGCAGTGATAAACTCGGCACTCTAAAGCACCCGAGAGCGTTTTTTTCGATGCCAACCTAACCAGAGTGACGGGAGCGGCACAATTCAGAAAAAGTGCTCAGCTCGCCGAGAAAATGCGATTTAAGCAATAAAATTAAAAATGCTTATAAAACATAAACCAAACGTTGGAGGTGGTCATTTCTTCATGCGCAGTAATAAACTCGGCACTCTAAAGCACCCGAGAGCGTTTTTTTTCCATGCCAACCTAACCAGAGTGACGGGAGCGGCACAATTCAGAAAAAGTGCTCAGCTCGCCGAGAAAATGCGATTTAAGCAATAAAATTAAAAATGCTTATAAAACATAAACCAAACGTTGGAGGTGGCCATTTCTTCATGCGCAGTGATAAACTCGGCACTCTAAAGCACCCGAGAGCGTTTTTTTCGATGCCAACCTAACCAGAGTGACGGGAGCGGCACAATTCAGAAAAAGTGCTCAGCTCGCCGAGAAAATGCGATTTAAGCAATAAAATTAAAAATGCTTATAAAACATAAACCAAACGTTGGAGGTGGTCATTTCTTCATGCGCAGTGATAAACTCGGCACTCTAAAGCACCCGAGAGCGTTTTTTTCCATGCCAACCTAACCAGAGTGACGGGAGCGGCACAATTCAGAAAAAGTGCTCAGCTCGCCGAGAAAATGCGATTTAAGCAATAAAATTAAAAATGCTTATAAAACATAAACCAAACGTTGGAGGTGGTCATTTCTTCATGCGCAGTGATAAACTCGGCACTCTAAAGCACCCGAGAGCGTTTTTTTCCATGCCAACCTAACCAGAGTGACGGGAGCGGCACAATTCAGAAAAAGTGCTCAGCTCGCCGAGAAAATGCGATTTAAGCAATAAAATTAAAAATGCTTATAAAACATAAACCAAACGTTGGAGGTGGTCATTTCTTCATGCGCAGTGATAAACTCGGCACTCTAAAGCACCCGAGAGCGTTTTTTTTCGATGCCAACCTAACCAGAGTGACGGGAGCGGCACAATTCAGAAAAAGCGCTCAGCTCGCCGAGAAAATGCGATTTAAGCAATAAAATTAAAAATGCTTATGAAACATAAACCAAACGTTGGAGGTGGTCATTTCTTCATGCGCAGTGATAAACTCGGCACTCTAAAGCACCCGAGAGCGTTTTTTTCGATGTCAACCTAACCAGAGTGACGGGAGCGGCACAATTCAGAAAAAGCGCTCAGCTCGCCGAGAAAATGCGATTTAAGCAATAAAATTAAAAATGCTTATAAAACATAAACCAAACGTTGGGAGGTGGTCATTTCTTCATGCGCAGTGATAAACTCGGCACTCTAAAGCACCCGAGAGCGTTTTTTTCGATGCCAACCTAACCAGAGTGACGGGAGCGGCACAATTCAGAAAAAGTGCTCAGCTCGCCGAGAAAATGCGATTTAAGCAATAAAATTAAAAATGCTTATAAAACATAAACCAAACGTTGGAGGTGGTCATTTCTTCATGCGCAGTGATAAACTCGGCACTATAAAGCACCCGAGAGCGTTTTTTTCGATGCCAACCTAACCAGAGTGACGGGAGCGGCACAATTCAGAAAAAGCGCTCAGCTCGCCGAGAAAATGCGATTTAAGCAATAAAATTTAAAATGCTTATAAAACATAAACCAAACGTTGTAGATGGTCATTTCTTATTACGCAGTAATAAACTCGGCACTCTAAAGCACCCGAGAGCGTTTTTTTCCATGCCAACCTAACCAGAGTGACGGGAGCGGCACAATTCAGAAAAAGTGCTCAGCTTGCCGAGAAAATGCGATTTAAGCAATAAAATTAAAAATGCTTATAAAACATAAACCAAACGTTGTAGATGGTAATTTCTTATTACGCAGTAATAAACTCGGCACTCTAAAGCACCCGAGAGCGTTTTTTTCCATGCCAACCTAACCAGAGTGACGGGAGCGGCACAATTCAGAAAAAGTGCTCAGCTCGCCGAGAAAATGCGATTTAAGCAATAAAATTAAAAATGCTTATAAAACATAAACCAAACGTTGGAGGTGGTCATTTCTTCATGCGCAGTGATAAACTCGGCACTCTAAAGCACCCGAGAGCGTTTTTTTCGATGCCAACCTAACCAGAGTGACGGGAGCGGGACAATTCAGAAAAAGTGCTCAGCTCGCCGAGAAAATGCGATTTAAGCAATAAAATTTAAAACGCTTATAAAACATAAACCAAACGTTGTAGATGGTCATTTCTTATTACGCAGTAATAAACTCGGCACTCTAAAGCACCCGAGAGCGTTTTTTTCCATGCCAACCTAACCAGAGTGACGGGAGCGGCACAATTCAGAAAAAGTGCTCAGCTCGCCGAGAAAATGCGATTTAAGCAATAAAATTAAAAATGCTTATAAAACATAAACCAAACGTTGGAGATGGTCATTTCTTCATGCGCAGTGATAAACTCGGCACTCTAAAGCACCCGAGAGCGTTTTTTTCCATGCCAACCTAACCAGAGTGACGGGAGCGGCACAATTCAGAAAAAGTGCTCAGCTCGCCGAGAAAATGCGATTTAAGCAATAAAATTAAAAATGCTTATAAAACATAAACCAAACGTTGGAGGTGGCCATTTCTTCATGCGCAGTGATAAACTCGGCACTCTAAAGCACCCGAGAGCGTTTTTTTCCATGCCAACCTAACCAGAGTGACGGGAGCGGCACAATTCAGAAAAAGTGCTCAGCTCGCCGAGAAAATGCGATTTAAGCAATAAAATTAAAAATGCTTATAAAACATAAACCAAACGTTGGAGGTGGTCATTTCTTCATGCGCAGTGATAAACTCGGAACTCTAAAGCACCCGAGAGCGTTTTTTTCCATGCCAACCTAACCAGAGTGACGGGAGCGGCACAATTCAGAAAAAGTGCTCAGCTCGCCGAGAAAATGCGATCTAAGCAATAAAATTAAAAATGCTTATAAAACATAAACCAAACGTTGGAGGTGGTCATTTCTTCATGCGCAGTGATAAACTCGGCACTCTAAAGCACCCGAGAGCGTTTTTTTCGATGCCAACCTAACCAGAGTGACGGGAGCGGCACAATTCAGAAAAAGTGTTCAGCTCGCCGAGAAAATGCGATTTAAGCAATAAAATTAAAAATGCTTATAAAACATAAACCAAACGTTGGAGGTGGTCATTTCTTCATGCGCAGTGATAAACTCGGCACTCTAAAGCACCCGAGAGCGTTTTTTTCGATGCCAACCTAACCAGAGTGACGGGAGCGGCACAATTCAGAAAAAGCGCTCAGCTCGCCGAGAAAATGCGATTTAAGCAATAAAATTAAAAATGCTTATAAAACATAAACCAAACGTTGGAGGTGGTCATTTCTTCATGCGCAGTGATAAACTCGGCACTCTAAAGCACCCGAGAGCGTTTTTTTCGATGCCAACCTAACCAGAGTGACGGGAGCGGCACAATTCAGAAAAAGCGCTCAGATCGCCGAGAAAATGCGATTTAAGCAATAAAATTAAAAATGCTTATAAAACATAAACCAAACGTTGTAGATGGTCATTTCTTATTACGCAGTAATAAACTCGGCACTCTAAAGCACCCGAGAGCGTTTTTTTCGACGCCAACCTAACCAGAGTGACGGGAGCGGCACAATTCAGAAAAAGCGCTCAGCTCGCCGAGAAAATGCGATTTAAGCAATAAAATTAAAAATGCTTATAAAACATAAACCAAACGTTGGAGGTGGTCATTTCTTCATGCACAGTGATAAACTCGGCACTCTAAAGCACCCGAGAGCGTTTTTTTCGATGCCAACCTAACCAGAGTGACGGGAGCGGCACAATTCAGAAAAAGTGCTCAGCTCGCCGAGAAAATGCGATTTAAGCAATAAAATTAAAAATGCTTATAAAACATAAACCAAACGTTGGAGGTGGTCATTTCTTCATGCGCAGTGATAAACTCGGCACTCTAAAGCACCCGAGAGCGTTTTTTTCGATGCCAACCTAACCAGAGTGACGGGAGCGGCACAATTCAGAAAAAGTGCTCAGCTCGCAGAGAAAATGCGATTTAAGCAATAAAATTAAAAATGCTTATAAAACATAAACCAAACGTTGTAGATGGTCATTTCTTATTACGCAGTAATAAACTCGGCACTCTAAAGCACCCGAGAGCGTTTTTTTCGATGCCAACCTAACCAGAGTGACGGGAGCGGCACAATTCAGAAAAAGCGCTCAGCTCGCCGAGAAAATGCGATTTAAGCAATAAAATTAAAAATGCTTATAAAACATAAACCAAACGTTGGAGGTGGTCATTTCTTCATGCACAGTGATAAACTCGGCACTCTAAAGCACCCGAGAGCGTTTTTTTCGATGCCAACCTAACCAGAGTGACGGGAGCGGCACAATTCAGAAAAAGTGCTCAGCTCGCCGAGAAAATGCGATTTAAGCAATAAAATTAAAAATGCTTATAAAACATAAACCAAACGTTGTAAATGGTCATTTCTTATTACGCAGTAATAAACTCGGCACTCTAAAGCACCCGAGAGCGTTTTTTTCGATGCCAACCTAACCAGAGTGACGGGAGCGGCACAATACAGAAAAAGCGCTCAGCTCGCCGAGAAAATGCGATTTAAGCAATAAAATTAAAAATGCTTATAAAACATAAACCAAACGTTGGAGGTGGTCTTTTCTTCATGCGCAGTGATAAACTCGGCACTCTAAAGCACCCGAGAGCGTTTTTTTCCATGCCAACCTAAACAGAGTGACGGGAGCGGCACAATTCAGAAAAAGTGCTCAGCTCGCCGAGAAAATGCGATTTAAGCAATAAAATTAAAAATGCTTATAAAACATAAACCAAACGTTGTAGATGGTCATTTCTTATTACGCAGTAATTAAATCGGCACTCTAAAGCACCCGAGAGCGTTTTTTTCCATGCCAACCTAACCAGAGTGACGGGAGCGGCACAATTCAGAAAAAGTGCTCAGCTCGCCGAGAAAATGCGATTTAAGCAATAAAATTAAAAATGCTTATAAAACATAAACCAAACGTTGGAGGTGGTCATTTCTTCATGCGCAGTGATAAACTCGGCACTCTAAAGCACCCGAGAGCGTTTTTTTCGATGCCAACCTAACCAGAGTGACGGGAGCGGCACAATTCAGAAAAAGTGCTCAGCTCGCCGAGAAAATGCGATTTAATAAAATTAAAAATGCTTATAAAACATAAACCAAACGTTGGAGGTGGTCATTTCTTCATGCACAGTGATAAACTCGGCACTCTAAAGCACCCGAGAGCGTTTTTTTCCATGCCAACCTAACCAGAGTGACGGGAGCGGCACAATTCAGAAAAAGTGCTCAGCTCGCCGAGAAAATGCGATTTAAGCAATAAAATTAAAAATGCTTATAAAACATAAACCAAACGTTGGAGGAGGTCATTTCTTCATGCGCAGTGATAAACTCGGCACTCTAAAGCACCCGAGAGCGTTTTTTTCGATGCCAACCTAACCAGAGTGACGGGAGCGGCACAATTCAGAAAAAGTGCTCAGCTCGCCGAGAAAATGCGATTTAAGCAATAAAATTAAAAATGCTTATAAAACATAAACCAAACGTTGGAGGTGGTCATTTCTTCATGCGCAGTGATAAACTCGGCACTCTAAAGCACCCGAGAGCGTTTTTTTCCATGCCAACCTAACCAGAGTGACGGGAGCGGCACAATTCAGAAAAAGTGCTCAGCTCGCCGAGAAAATGCGATTTAAGCAATAAAATTAAAAATGCTTATAAAACATAAACCAAACGTTGGAGGTGGTCATTTCTTCATGCGCAGTGATAAACTCGGCACTCTAAAGCACCCGAGAGCATTTTTTCCCATGCCAACCTAACCAGAGTGACGGGAGCGGCACAATTCAGAAAAAGTGCTCAGCTCGCCGAGAAAATGCGATTTAAGCAATAAAATTAAAAATGCTTATAAAACATAAACCAAACGTTGTAGATGGTCATTTCTTATTACGCAGTAATAAACTCGGCACTCTAAAGCACCCGAGAGCGTTTTTTTCCATGCCAACCTAACCAGAGTGACGGGAGCGGCACAATTCAGAAAAAGTGCTCAGCTCGCCGAGAAAATGCGATTTAAGCAATAAAATTAAAAATGCTTATAAAACATAAACCAAACGTTGGAGGTGGTCATTTCTTCATGCGCAGTGATAAACTCGGCACTCTAAAGCACCCGAGAGCGTTTTATTCGATGCCAACCTAACCAGAGTGACGGGAGCGGCACAATTCAGAAAAAGCGCTCAGCTCGCCGAGAAAATGCGATTTAAGCAATAAAATTAAAAATGCTTATAAAACATAAACCAAACGTTGGAGGTGGTCATTTCTTCATGCGCGGTGATAAACTCGGCACTCTAAAGCACCCGAGAGCGTTTTTTTCCATGCCAACCTAACCAGAGTGACGGGAGCGGCACAATTCAGAAAAAGTGCTCAGCTCGCCGAGAAAATGCGATTTAAGCAATAAAATTAAAAATGCTTATAAAACATAAACCAAACGTTGGAGGTGGTCATTTCTTCATGCGCAGTGATAAACTCGGCACTCTAAAGCACCCGAGAGCGTTTTTTTCGATGCCAACCTAACCAGAGTGACGGGAGCGGCACAATTCAGAAAAAGTGCTCAGCTCGCCGAGAAAATGCGATTTAAGCAATAAAATTAAAAATGCTTATAAAACATAAACCAAACGTTGTAGATGGTCATTTCTTATTACGCAGTAATAAACTCGGCACTCTAAAGCACCCGAGAGCGTTTTTTTCCATGCCAACCTAACCAGAGTGACGGGAGCGGCACAATTCAGAAAAAGTGCTCAGCTCGCCGAGAAAATGCGATTTAAGCAATACAATTAAAAATGCTTATAAAACATAAACCAAACGTTGGAGGTGGTCATTTCTTCATGTGCAGTGATAAACTCGGCACTCTAAAGCACCCGAGAGCGTTTTTTTCCATGCCAACCTAACCAGAGTGACGGGAGCGGCACAATTCAGAAAAAGTGCTCAGCTCGCCGAGAAAATGCGATTTAAGCAATAAAATTAAAAATGCTTATAAAACATAAACCAAACGTTGGAGGTGGTCATTTCTTCATGCGCAGTGATAAACTCGGCACTCTAAAGCACCCGAGAGCGTTTTTTTCGATGCCAACCTAACCAGAGTGACGGGAGCGGCACAATTCAGAAAAAGTGCTCAGCTCGCCGAGAAAATGCAATTTAAGCAATAAAATTTAAAATGCTTATAAAACATAAACCAAACGTTGTAGATGGTCATTTCTTATTACGCAGTAATAAACTCGGCACTCTAAAGCACCCGAGAGCGTTTTTTTCCATGCCAACCTAACCAGAGTGACGGGAGCGGCACAATTCAGAAAAAGTGCTCAGCTCGCCGAGAAAATGCGATTTAAGCAATAAAATTAAAAATGCTTATAAAACATAAACCAAACGTTGGAGGTGGTCATTTCTTCATGCGCAGTGATAAACTCGGCACTCTAAAGCACCCGAGAGCGTTTTTTTCCATGCCAACCTAACCAGAGTGACGGGAGCGGCACAATTCAGAAAAAGTGCTCAGCTCGCCGAGAAAATGCGATTTAAGCAATAAAATTAAAAATGCTTATAAAACATAAACCAAACGTTGGAGTTGGTCATTTCTTCATGCGCAGTGATAAACTCGGCACTCTAAAGCACCCGAGAGCGTTTTTTTCGATGCCAACCTAACCAGAGTGACGGGAGCGGCACAATTCAGAAAAAGTGCTCAGCTCGCCGAGAAAATGCGATTTAAGCAATAAAATTAAAAATGCTTATAAAACATAAACCAAACGTTGGAGGTGGTCATTTCTTCATGCGCAGTGATAAACTCGGCACTCTAAAGCACCCAAGAGCGTTTTTTTCGATGCCAACCTAACCAGAGTGACGGGAGCGGCACAATTCAGAAAAAGCGCTCAGCTCGCCGAGAAAATGCGATTTAAGCAATAAAATTAAAAATGCTTATAAAACATAAACCAAACGTTGGAGGTGGTCATTTCTTCATGCACAGTGATAAACTCGGCACTCTAAAGCACCCGAGAGCATTTTTTTCGATGCCAACCTAACCAGAGTGACGGGAGCGGCACAATTCAGAAAAAGTGCTCAGCTCGCCGAGAAAATGCGATTTAAGCAATAAAATTAAAAATGCTTATAAAACATAAACCAAACGTTGTAGATGGTCATTTCTTATTACGCAGTAATAAACTCGGCACTCTAAAGCACCCGAGAGCGTTTTTTTCGATGCCAACCTAACCAGAGTGACGGGAGCGGCACAATTCAGAAAAAGCGCTCAGCTCGCCGAGAAAATGCGATTTAAGCAATAAAATTAAAAATGCTTATAAAACATAAACCAAACGTTGGAGGTGGTCATTTCTTCATGCACAGTGATAAACTCGGCACTCTAAAGCACCCGAGAGCGTTTTTTTCGATGCCAACCTAACCAGAGTGACGGGAGCGGCACAATTCAGAAAAAGTGCTCAGCTCGCCGAGAAAATGCGATTTAAGCAATAAAATTAAAAATGCTTATAAAACATAAACCAAACGTTGTAAATGGTCATTTCTTATTACGCAGTAATAAACTCGGCACTCTAAAGCACCCGAGAGCGTTTTTTTCGATGCCAACCTAACCAGAGTGACGGGAGCGGCACAATTCAGAAAAAGCGCTCAGCTCGCCGAGAAAATGCGATTTAAGCAATAAAATTAAAAATGCTTATAAAACATAAACCAAACGTTGGAGGTGGTCTTTTCTTCATGTGCAGTGATAAACTCGGCACTCTAAAGACCCCGAGAGCGTTTTTTTCCATGCCAACCTAAACAGAGTGACGGGAGCGGCACAATTCAGAAAAAGTGCTCAGCTCGCCGAGAAAATGCGATTTAAGCAATAAAATTAAAAATGCTTATAAAACATAAACCAAACGTTGTAGATGGTCATTTCTTATTACGCAGTAATAAACTCGGCACTCTAAAGCACCCGAGAGCGTTTTTTTCCATGCCAACCTAACCAGAGTGACGGGAGCGGCACAATTCAGAAAAAGTGCTCAGCTCGCCGAGAAAATGCGATTTAAGCAATAAAATTAAAAATGCTTATAAAACATAAACCAAACGTTGGAGGTGGTCATTTCTTCATGCGCAGTGATAAACTCGGTACTCTAAAGCACCCGAGAGCGTTTTTTTCGATGCCAACCTAACCAGAGTGACGGGAGCGGCACAATTCAGAAAAAGTGCTCAGCTCGCCGAGAAAATGCGATTTAAGCAATAAAATTAAAAATGCTTATAAAACATAAACCAAACGTTGGAGGTGGTCATTTCTTCATGCGCAGTGATAAACTCGGCACTCTAAAGCACCCGAGAGCGTTTTTTTCGATGCCAACCTAACCAGAGTGACGGGAGCGGCACAATTCAGAAAAAGTGCTCAGCTCGCCGAGAAAATGCGATTTAAGCAATAAAATTAAAAATGCTTATAAAACATAAACCAAACGTTGGAGGTGGTCATTTCTTCATGCGCAGTGATAAACTCGGCACTCTAAAGCACCCGAGAGCGTTTTTTTCGATGCCAACCTAACCAGAGTGACGGGAGCGGCACAATTCAGAAAAAGTGCTCAGCTCGCCGAGAAAATGCGATTTAAGCAATAAAATTAAAAATGCTTATAAAACATAAACCAAACGTTGGAGGTGGTCATTTCTTCATGCGCAGTGATAAACTCGGCACTCTAAAGCACCCGAGAGCGTTTTTTTCGATGCCAACCTAACCAGAGTGACGGGAGCGGCACAATTCAGAAAAAGTGCTCAGCTCGCCGAGAAAATGCGATTTAAGCAATAAAATTAAAAATGCTTATAAAACATAAACCAAACGTTGTAGATGGTCATTTCTTATTACGCAGTGATAAACTCGGCACTCTAAAGCACCCGAGAGCGTTTTTTTCCATGCCAACCTAACCAGAGTGACGGGAGCGGCACAATTCAGAAAAAGTGCTCAGCTCGCCGAGAAAATGCGATTTAAGCAATAAAATTAAAAATGCTTATAAAACATAAACCAAACGTTGGAGGTGGTCATTTCTTCATGCGCAGTGATAAACTCGGCACTCTAAAGCACCCGAGAGCGTGTTTTTCCATGCCAACCTAACCAGAGTGACGGGAGCGGCACAATTCAGAAAAAGTGCTCAGCTCGCCGAGAAAATGCGATTTAAGCAATAAAATTAAAAATGCTTATAAAACATAAACCAAACGTTGGAGGTGGTCATTTCTTCATGCGCAGTGATAAACTCGGCACTCTAAAGCACCCGAGAGCGTTTTTTTCCATGCCAACCTAACCAGAGTGACGGGAGCGGCACAATTCAGAAAAAGTGCTCAGCTCGCCGAGAAAATGCGATTTAAGCAATAAAATTAAAAATGCTTATAAAACATAAACCAAACGTTGTAGATGGTCATTTCTTATTACGCAGTAATAAACTCGGCACTCTAAAGCACCCGAGAGCGTTTTTTTCCATGCCAACCTAACCAGAGTGACGGGAGCGGCACAATTCAGAAAAAGTGCTCAGCTCGCCGAGAAAATGCGATTTAAGCAATAAAATTAAAAATGCTTATAAAACATAAACCAAACGTTGGAGGTGGTCATTTCTTCATGCGCAGTGATAAACTCGGCACTCTAAAGCACCCGAGAGCGTTTTATTCGATGCCAACCTAACCAGAGTGACGGGAGCGGCACAATTCAGAAAAAGCGCTCAGCTCGCCGAGAAAATGCGATTTAAGCAATAAAATTAAAAATGCTTATAAAACATAAACCAAACGTTGGAGGTGGTCATTTCTTCATGCGCGGTGATAAACTCGGCACTCTAAAGCACCCGAGAGCGTTTTTTTCCATGCCAACCTAACCAGAGTGACGGGAGCGGCACAATTCAGAAAAAGTGCTCAGCTCGCCGAGAAAATGCGATTTAAGCAATAAAATTAAAAATGCTTATAAAACATAAACCAAACGTTGGAGGTGGTCATTTCTTCATGCGCAGTGATAAACTCGGCACTCTAAAGCACCCGAGAGCGTTTTTTTCGATGCCAACCTAACCAGAGTGACGGGAGCGGCACAATTCAGAAAAAGTGCTCAGCTCGCCGAGTAAATGCGATTTAAGCAATAAAATTAAAAATGCTTATAAAACATAAACCAAACGTTGGAGGTGGTCATTTCTTCATGCGCAGTGATAAACTCGGCACTCTAAAGCACCCGAGAGCGTTTTTTTCGATGCCAACCTAACCAGAGTGACGGGAGCGGCACAATTCAGAAAAAGCGCTCAGCTCGCCGAGAAAATGCGATTTAAGCAATAAAATTAAAAATGCTTATAAAACATAAACCAAACGTTGGAGGTGGTCATTTCTTCATGCGCAGTGATAAACTCGGCACTCTAAAGCACCCGAGAGCGTTTTTTTCCATGCCAACCTAACCAGAGTGACGGGAGCGGCACAATTCAGAAAAAGCGCTCAGCTCGCCGAGAAAATGCGATTTAAGCAATTTAATTAAAAATGCTTATAAAACATAAACCAAACGTTGGAGGTGGTCATTTCTTCATGCACAGTGATAAACTCGGCACTCTAAAGCACCCGAGAGCGTTTTTTTCGATGCCAACCTAACCAGAGTGACGGGAGCGGCACAATTCAGAAAAAGTGCTCAGCTCGCCGAGAAAATGCGATTTAAGCAATAAAATTAAAAATGCTTATAAAACATAAACCAAACGTTGGAGGTGGTCATTTCTTCATGCGCAGTGATAAACTCGGCACTCTAAAGCACCCGAGAGCGTTTTTTTCGATGCCAACCTAACCAGAGTGACGGGAGCGGCACAATTCAGAAAAAGTGCTCAGCTCGCCGAGAAAATGCGATTTAAGCAATAAAATTAAAAATGCTTATAAAACATAAACCAAACGTTGGAGGTGGTCATTTCTTCATGCGCAGTGATAAACTCGGGACTCTAAAGCACCCGAGAGCGTTTTATTCGATGCCAACCTAACCAGAGTGACGGGAGCGGCACAATTCAGAAAAAGTGCTCAGCTCGCCGAGAAAATGCGATTTAAGCAATAAAATTAAAAATGCTTATAAAACATAAACCAAACGTTGGAGGTGGTCATTTCTTCATGCGCAGTGATAAACTCGGCACTCTAAAGCACCCGAGAGCGTTTTTTTCGATGCCAACCTAACCAGAGTGACGGGAGCGGCACAATTCAGAAAAAGCGCTCAGCTCGCCGAGAAAATGCGATTTAAGCAATAAAATTAAAAATGCTTATAAAACATAAACCAAACGTTGGAGGTGGTCATTTCTTCATGCGCAGTGATAAACTCGGCACTCTAAAGCACCCGAGAGCGTTTTTTTCGATGCCAACCTAACCAGAGTGACGGGAGCGGCACAATTCAGAAAAAGCGCTCAGCTCGCCGAGAAAATGCGATTTAAGCAATAAAATTAAAAATGCTTATAAAACATAAACCAAACGTTGGAGGTGGTCATTTCTTCATGCGCAGTGATAAACTCGGCACTCTAAAGCACCCGAGAGCGTTTTTTTCCATGCCAACCTAACCAGAGTGACGGGAGCGGCACAATTCAGAAAAAGTGCTCAGCTCGCCGAGAAAATGCGATTTAAGCAATAAAATTAAAAATGCTTATAAAACATAAACCAAACGTTGGAGGTGGTCATTTCTTCATGCGCAGTGATAAACTCGGCACTCTAAAGCACCCGAGAGCGTTTTTTTCGATGCCAACCTAACCAGAGTGACGGGAGCGGCACAATTCAGAAAAAGTGCTCAGCTCGCTGAGAAAATGCAATTTAAGCAATAAAATTTAAAATGCTTATAAAACATAAACCAAACGTTGTAGATGGTCATTTCTTATTACGCAGTAATAAACTCGGCACTCTAAAGCACCCGAGAGCGTTTTTTTCCATGCCAACCTAACCAGAGTGACCGGAGCGGCACAATTCAGAAAAAGTGCTCAGCTCGCCGAGAAAATGCGATTTAAGCAATAAAATTAAAAATGCTTATAAAACATAAACCAAACGTTGGAGGTGGTCATTTCTTCATGCGCAGTGATAAACTCGGCACTCTAAAGCACCCGAGAGCGTTTTTTTCCATGCCAACCTAACCAGAGTGACGGGAGCGGCACAATTCAGAAAAAGTGCTCAGCTCGCCGAGAAAATGCGATTTAAGCAATAAAATTAAAAATGCTTATAAAACATAAACCAAACGTTGGAGGTGGTCATTTCTTCATGCGCAGTGATAAACTCGGCACTCTAAAGCACCCGAGAGCGTTTTATTTGATGCCAACCTAACCAGAGTGACGGGAGCGGCACAATTCAGAAAAAGTGCTCAGCTCGCCGAGAAAATGCGATTTAAGCAATAAAATTAAAAATGCTTATAAAACATAAACCAAACGTTGGAGGTGGTCATTTCTTCATGCGCAGTGATAAACTCGGCACTCTAAAGCACCCGAGAGCGTTTTTTTCGATGCCAACCTAACCAGAGTGACGGGAGCGGCACAATTCAGAAAAAGCGCTCAGCTCGCCGAGAAAATGCGATTTAAGCAATAAAATTAAAAATGCTTATAAAACATAAACCAAACGTTGGAGGTGGTCATTTCTTCATGCACAGTGATAAACTCGGCACTCTAAAGCACCCGAGAGCGTTTTTTTCGATGCCAACCTAACCAGAGTGACGGGAGCGGCACAATTCAGAAAAAGTGCTCAGCTCGCCGAGAAAATGCGATTTAAGCAATAAAATTAAAAATGCTTATAAAACATAAACCAAACGTTGTAAATGGTCATTTCTTATTACGCAGTAATAAACTCGGCACTCTAAAGCACCCGAGAGCGTTTTTTCGATGCCAACCTAACCAGAGTGACGGGAGCGGCACAATACAGAAAAAGCGCTCAGCTCGCCGAGAAAATGCGATTTAAGCAATAAAATTAAAAATGCTTATAAAACATAAACCAAACGTTGGAGGTGGTCTTTTCTTCATGCGCAGTGATAAACTCGGCACTCTAAAGCACCCGAGAGCGTTTTTTTCCATGCCAACCTAAACAGAGTGACGGCAGCGGCACAATTCAGAAAAAGTGCTCAGCTCGCCGAGAAAATGCGATTTAAGCAATAAAATTAAAAATGCTTATAAAACATAAACCAAACGTTGTAGATGGTCATTTCTTATTACGCAGTAATAAACTCGGCACTCTAAAGCACCCGAGAGCGTTTTTTTCCATGCCAACCTAACCAGAGTGACGGGAGCGGCACAATTCAGAAAAAGTGCTCAGCTCGCCGAGAAAATGCGATTTAAGCAATAAAATTAAAAATGCTTATAAAACATAAACCAAACGTTGGAGGTGGTCATTTCTTCATGCGCAGTGATAAACTCGGCACTCTAAAGCACCCGAGAGCGTTTTTTTCGATGCCAACCTAACCAGAGTGACGGGAGCGGCACAATTCAGAAAAAGTGCTCAGCTCGCCGAGAAAATGCGATTTAAGCAATAAAATTAAAAATGCTTATAAAACATAAACCAAAAGTTGGAGGTGGTCATTTCTTCATGCACAGTGATAAACTCGGCACTCTAAAGCACCCGAGAGCGTTTTTTTCCATGCCAACCTAACCAGAGTGACGGGAGCGGCACAATTCAGAAAAAGTGCTCAGCTCGCCGAGAAAATGCGATTTAAGCAATAAAATTAAAAATGCTTATAAAACATAAACCAAACGTTGGAGGTGGTCATTTCTTCATGCGCAGTGATAAACTCGGCACTCTAAAGCACCCGAGAGCGTTTTTTTCCATGCCAACCTAACCAGAGTGACGGGAGCGGCACAATTCAGAAAAAGTGCTCAGCTCGCCGAGAAAATGCGATTTAAGCAATAAAATTAAAAATGCTTATAAAACATAAACCAAACGTTGGAGGTGGTCATTTCTTCATGCACAGTGATAAACTCGGCACTCTAAAGCACCCGAGAGCGTTTTTTTCGATGCCAACCTAACCAGAGTGACGGGAGCGGCACAATTCAGAAAAAGTGCTCAGCTCGCCGAGAAAATGCGATTTAAGCAATAAAATTAAAAATGCTTATAAAACCTAAACCAAACGTTGGAGGTGGTCATTTCTTCATGCGCAGTGATAAACTCGGCACTCTAAAGCACCCGAGAGCGTTTTTTTGGATGCCAACCTAACCAGAGTGACGGGAGCGGCACAATTCAGAAAAAGTGCTCAGCTCGCCGAGAAAATGCGATTTAAGCAATAAAATTAAAAATGCTTATAAAACATAAACCAAACGTTGGAGGTGGTCATTTCTTCATGCGCAGTGATAAACTCGGCACTCTAAAGCACCCGAGAGCGTTTTATTCGATGCCAACCTAACCAGAGTGACGGGAGCGGCACAATTCAGAAAAAGTGCTCAGCTCGCCGAGAAAATGCGATTTAAGCAATAAAATTAAAAATGCTTATAAAACATAAACCAAACGTTGGAGGTGGTCATTTCTTCATGCGCAGTGATAAACTCGGCACTCTAAAGCACCCGAGAGCGTTTTTTTCGATGCCAACCTAACCAGAGTGACGGGAGCGGCACAATTCAGAAAAAGTGCTCAGCTCGCCGAGAAAATGCGATTTAAGCAATAAAATTAAAAATGCTTATAAAACATAAACCAAACGTTGGAGTTGGTCATTTCTTCATGCGCAGTGATAAACTCGGCACTCTAAAGCACCCGAGAGCGTTTTTTTCGATGCCAACCTAACCAGAGTGACGGGAGCGGCACAATTCAGAAAAAGTGCTCAGCTCGCCGAGAAAATGCGATTTAAGCAATAAAATTAAAAATGCTTATAAAACATAAACCAAACGTTGGAGGTGGTCATTTCTTCATGCGCAGTGATAAACTCGGCACTCTAAAGCACCCAAGAGCGTTTTTTTCGATGCCAACCTAACCAGAGTGACGGGAGCGGCACAATTCAGAAAAAGCGCTCAGCTCGCCGAGAAAATGCGATTTAAGCAATAAAATTAAAAATGCTTATAAAACATAAACCAAACGTTGGAGGTGGTCATTTCTTCATGCACAGTGATAAACTCGGCACTCTAAAGCACCCGAGAGCGTTTTTTTCGATGCCAACCTAACCAGAGTGACGGGAGCGGCACAATTCAGAAAAAGTGCTCAGCTCGCCGAGAAAATGCGATTTAAGCAATAAAATTAAAAATGCTTATAAAACATAAACCAAACGTTGTAGATGGTCATTTCTTATTACGCAGTAATAAACTCGGCACTCTAAAGCACCCGAGAGCGTTTTTTTCGATGCCAACCTAACCAGAGTGACGGGAGCGGCACAATTCAGAAAAAGCGCTCAGCTCGCCGAGAAAATGCGATTTAAGCAATAAAATTAAAAATGCTTATAAAACATAAACCAAACGTTGGAGGTGGTCATTTCTTCATGCGCAGTGATAAACTCGGCACTCTAAAGCACCCGAGAGCGTTTTTTTCGATGCCAACCTAACCAGAGTGACGGGAGCGGCACAATTCAGAAAAAGTGCTCAGCTCGCCGAGAAAATGCAATTTAAGCAATAAAATTTAAAATGCTTATAAAACATAAACCAAACGTTGTAGATGGTCATTTCTTATTACGCAGTAATAAACTCGGCACTCTAAAGCACCCGAGAGCGTTTTTTTCCATGCCAACCTAACCAGAGTGACGGGAGCGGCACAATTCAGAAAAAGTGCTCAGCTCGCCGAGAAAATGCGATTTAAGCAATAAAATTAAAAATGCTTATAAAACATAAACCAAACGTTGGAGGTGGTCATTTCTTCATGCGCAGTGATAAACTCGGCACTCTAAAGCACCCGAGAGCGTTTTTTTCCATGCCAACCTAACCAGAGTGACGGGAGCGGCACAATTCAGAAAAAGTGCTCAGCTCGCCGAGAAAATGCGATTTAAGCAATAAAATTAAAAATGCTTATAAAACATAAACCAAACGTTGAAGGTGGTCATTTCTTCATGCGCAGTGATAAACTCGGCACTCTAAAGCACCCGAGAGCGTTTTATTTGATGCCAACCTAACCAGAGTGACGGGAGCGGCACAATTCAGAAAAAGTGCTCAGCTCGCCGAGAAAATGCGATTTAAGCAATAAAATTAAAAATGCTTATAAAACATAAACCAAACGTTGGAGGTGGTCATTTCTTCATGCGCAGTGATAAACTCGGCACTCTAAAGCACCCGAGAGCGTTTTTTTCGATGCCAACCTAACCAGAGTGACGGGAGCGGCACAATTCAGAAAAAGCGCTCAGCTCGCCGAGAAAATGCGATTTAAGCAATAAAATTAAAAATGCTTATAAAACATAAACCAAACGTTGGAGGTGGTCATTTCTTCATGCACAGTGATAAACTCGGCACTCTAAAGCACCCGAGAGCGTTTTTTTCGATGCCAACCTAACCAGAGTGACGGGAGCGGCACAATTCAGAAAAAGTGCTCAGCTCGCCGAGAAAATGCGATTTAAGCAATAAAATTAAAAATGCTTATAAAACATAAACCCAACGTTGTAAATGGTCATTTCTTATTACGCAGTAATAAACTCGGCACTCTAAAGCACCCGAGAGCGTTTTTTCGATGCCAACCTAACCAGAGTGACGGGAGCGGCACAATACAGAAAAAGCGCTCAGCTCGCCGAGAAAATGCGATTTAAGCAATAAAATTAAAAATGCTTATAAAACATAAACCAAACGTTGGAGGTGGTCTTTTCTTCATGCGCAGTGATAAACTCGGCACTCTAAAGCACCCGAGAGCGTTTTTTTCCATGCCAACCTAAACAGAGTGACGGGAGCGGCACAATTCAGAAAAAGTGCTCAGCTCGCCGAGAAAATGCGATTTAAGCAATAAAATTAAAAATGCTTATAAAACATAAACCAAACGTTGTAGATGGTCATTTCTTATTACGCAGTAATAAACTCGGCACTCTAAAGCACCCGAGAGCGTTTTTTTCCATGCCAACCTAACCAGAGTGACGGGAGCGGCACAATTCAGAAAAAGTGCTCAGCTCGCCGAGAAAATGCGATTTAAGCAATAAAATTAAAAATGCTTATAAAACATAAACCAAACGTTGGAGGTGGTCATTTCTTCTTGCGCAGTGATAAACTCGGCACTCTAAAGCACCCGAGAGCGTTTTTTTCGATGCCAACCTAACCAGAGTGACGGGAGCGGCACAATTCAGAAAAAGTGCTCAGCTCGCCGAGAAAATGCGATTTAAGCAATAAAATTAAAAATGCTTATAAAACATAAACCAAACGTTGGAGGTGGTCATTTCTTCATGCGCAGTGATAAACTCGGCACTCTAAAGCACCCGAGAGCGTTTTATTCGATGCCAACCTAACCAGAGTGACGGGAGCGGCACAATTCAGAAAAAGTGCTCAGCTCGCCGAGAAAATGCGATTTAAGCAATAAAATTAAAAATGCTTATAAAACATAAACCAAACGTTGGAGGTGGTCATTTCTTCATGCGCAGTGATAAACTCGGCACTCTAAAGCACCCGAGAGCGTTTTTTTCGATGCCAACCTAACCAGAGTGACGGGAGCGGCACAATTCAGAAAAAGTGCTCAGCTCGCCGAGAAAATGCGATTTAAGCAATAAAATTAAAAATGCTTATAAAACATAAACCAAACGTTGGAGTTGGTCATTTCTTCATGCGCAGTGATAAACTCGGCACTCTAAAGCACCCGAGAGCGTTTTTTTCGATGCCAACCTAACCAGAGTGACGGGAGCGGCACAATTCAGAAAAAGTGCTCAGCTCGCCGAGAAAATGCGATTTAAGCAATAAAATTAAAAATGCTTATAAAACATAAACCAAACGTTGGAGGTGGTCATTTCTTCATGCGCAGTGATAAACTCGGCACTCTAAAGCACCCAAGAGCGTTTTTTTCGATGCCAACCTAACCAGAGTGACGGGAGCGGCACAATTCAGAAAAAGCGCTCAGCTCGCCGAGAAAATGCGATTTAAGCAATAAAATTAAAAATGCTTATAAAACATAAACCAAACGTTGGAGGTGGTCATTTCTTCATGCACAGTGATAAACTCGGCACTCTAAAGCACCCGAGAGCGTTTTTTTCGATGCCAACCTAACCAGAGTGACGGGAGCGGCACAATTCAGAAAAAGTGCTCAGCTCGCCGAGAAAATGCGATTTAAGCAATAAAATTAAAAATGCTTATAAAACATAAACCAAACGTTGTAGATGGTCATTTCTTATTACGCAGTAATAAACTCGGCACTCTAAAGCACCCGAGAGCGTTTTTTTCGATGCCAACCTAACCAGAGTGACGGGAGCGGCACAATTCAGAAAAAGCGCTCAGCTCGCCGAGAAAATGCGATTTAAGCAATAAAATTAAAAATGCTTATAAAACATAAACCAAACGTTGGAGGTGGTCATTTCTTCATGCACAGTGATAAACTCGGCACTCTAAAGCACCCGAGAGCGTTTTTTTCGATGCCAACCTAACCAGAGTGACGGGAGCGGCACAATTCAGAAAAAGTGCTCAGCTCGCCGAGAAAATGCGATTTAAGCAATAAAATTAAAAATGCTTATAAAACATAAACCAAACGTTGGAGGTGGTCATTTCTTCATGCGCAGTGATAAACTCGGCACTCTAAAGCACCCGAGAGCGTTTTTTTTCGATGCCAACCTAACCAGAGTGACGGGAGCGGCACAATTCAGAAAAAGTGCTCAGCTCGCCGAGAAAATGCGATTTAAGCAATAAAATTAAAAATGCTTATAAAACATAAACCAAACGTTGGAGGTGGTCTTTTCTTCATGTGCAGTGATAAACTCGGCACTCTAAAGCACCCGAGAGCGTTTTTTTCCATGCCAACCTAAACAGAGTGACGGGAGCGGCACAATTCAGAAAAAGTGCTCAGCTCGCCGAGAAAATGCGATTTAAGCAATAAAATTAAAAATGCTTATAAAACATAAACCAAACGTTGTAGATGGTCATTTCTTATTACGCAGTAATAAACTCGGCACTCTAAAGCACCCGAGAGCGTTTTTTTCCATGCCAACCTAACCAGAGTGACGGGAGCGGCACAATTCAGAAAAAGTGCTCAGCTCGCCGAGAAAATGCGATTTAAGCAATAAAATTAAAAATGCTTATAAAACATAAACCAAACGTTGGAGGTGGTCATTTCTTCATGCGCAGTGATAAACTCGGCACTCTAAAGCACCCGAGAGCGTTTTTTTCGATGCCAACCTAACCAGAGTGACGGGAGCGGCACAATTCAGAAAAAGTGCTCAGCTCGCCGAGAAAATGCGATTTAAGCAATAAAATTAAAAATGCTTATAAAACATAAACCAAACGTTGGAGGTGGTCATTTCTTCATGCACAGTGATAAACTCGGCACTCTAAAGCACCCGAGAGCGTTTTTTTCCATGCCAACCTAACCAGAGTGACGGGAGCGGCACAATTCAGAAAAAGTGCTCAGCTCGCCGAGAAAATGCGATTTAAGCAATAAAATTAAAAATGCTTATAAAACATAAACCAAACGTTGGAGGTGGTCATTTCTTCATGCGCAGTGATAAACTCGGCACTCTAAAGCACCCGAGAGCGTTTTTTTCCATGCCAACCTAACCAGAGTGACGGGAGCGGCACAATTCAGAAAAAGTGCTCAGCTCGCCGAGAAAATGCGATTTAAGCAATAAAATTAAAAATGCTTATAAAACATAAACCAAACGTTGGAGGTGGTCATTTCTTCATGCACAGTGATAAACTCGGCACTCTAAAGCACCCGAGAGCGTTTTTTTCGATGCCAACCTAACCAGAGTGACGGGAGCGGCACAATTCAGAAAAAGTGCTCAGCTCGCCGAGAAAATGCGATTTAAGCAATAAAATTAAAAATGCTTATAAAACCTAAACCAAACGTTGGAGGTGGTCATTTCTTCATGCGCAGTGATAAACTCGGCACTCTAAAGCACCCGAGAGCGTTTTTTTGGATGCCAACCTAACCAGAGTGACGGGAGCGGCACAATTCAGAAAAAGTGCTCAGCTCGCCGAGAAAATGCGATTTAAGCAATAAAATTAAAAATGCTTATAAAACATAAACCAAACGTTGGAGGTGGTCATTTCTTCATGCGCAGTGATAAACTCGGCACTCTAAAGCACCCGAGAGCGTTTTATTCGATGCCAACCTAACCAGAGTGACGGGAGCGGCACAATTCAGAAAAAGTGCTCAGCTCGCCGAGAAAATGCGATTTAAGCAATAAAATTAAAAATGCTTATAAAACATAAACCAAACGTTGGAGGTGGTCATTTCTTCATGCGCAGTGATAAACTCGGCACTCTAAAGCACCCGAGAGCGTTTTTTTCGATGCCAACCTAACCAGAGTGACGGGAGCGGCACAATTCAGAAAAAGTGCTCAGCTCGCCGAGAAAATGCGATTTAAGCAATAAAATTAAAAATGCTTATAAAACATAAACCAAACGTTGGAGTTGGTCATTTCTTCATGCGCAGTGATAAACTCGGCACTCTAAAGCACCCGAGAGCGTTTTTTTCGATGCCAACCTAACCAGAGTGACGGGAGCGGCACAATTCAGAAAAAGTGCTCAGCTCGCCGAGAAAATGCGATTTAAGCAATAAAATTAAAAATGCTTATAAAACATAAACCAAACGTTGGAGGTGGTCATTTCTTCATGCGCAGTGATAAACTCGGCACTCTAAAGCACCCGAGAGCGTTTTTTTCCATGCCAACCTAACCAGAGTGACGGGAGCGGCACAATTCAGAAAAAGTGCTCAGCTCGCCGAGAAAATGCGATCTAAGCAATAAAATTAAAAATGCTTATAAAACATAAACCAAACGTTGGAGGTGGTCATTTCTTCATGCGCAGTGATAAACTCGGCACTCTAAAGCACCCGAGAGCGTTTTTTTCGATGCCAACCTAACCAGAGTGACGGGAGCGGCACAATTCAGAAAAAGTGTTCAGCTCGCCGAGAAAATGCGATTTAAGCAGTAAAATTAAAAATGCTTATAAAACATAAACCAAACGTTGGAGGTGGTCATTTCTTCATGCGCAGTGATAAACTCGGCACTCTAAAGCACCCGAGAGCGTTTTTTTCGATGCCAACCTAACCAGAGTGACGGGAGCGGCACAATTCAGAAAAAGCGCTCAGCTCGCCGAGAAAATGCGATTTAAGCAATAAAATTAAAAATGCTTATAAAACATAAACCAAACGTTGGAGGTGGTCATTTCTTCATGCGCAGTGATAAACTCGGCACTCTAAAGCACCCGAGAGCGTTTTTTTCGATGCCAACCTAACCAGAGTGACGGGAGCGGCACAATTCAGAAAAAGCGCTCAGATCGCCGAGAAAATGCGATTTAAGCAATAAAATTAAAAATGCTTATAAAACATAAACCAAACGTTGTAGATGGTCATTTCTTATTACGCAGTAATAAACTCGGCACTCTAAAGCACCCGAGAGCGTTTTTTTCGACGCCAACCTAACCAGAGTGACGGGAGCGGCACAATTCAGAAAAAGCGCTCAGCTCGCCGAGAAAATGCGATTTAAGCAATAAAATTAAAAATGCTTATAAAACATAAACCAAACGTTGGAGGTGGTCATTTCTTCATGCACAGTGATAAACTCGGCACTCTAAAGCACCCGAGAGCGTTTTTTTCGATGCCAACCTAACCAGAGTGACGGGAGCGGCACAATTCAGAAAAAGTGCTCAGCTCGCCGAGAAAATGCGATTTAAGCAATAAAATTAAAAATGCTTATAAAACATAAACCAAACGTTGGAGGTGGTCATTTCTTCATGCGCAGTGATAAACTCGGCACTCTAAAGCACCCGAGAGCGTTTTTTTCGATGCCAACCTAACCAGAGTGACGGGAGCGGCACAATTCAGAAAAAGTGCTCAGCTCGCAGAGAAAATGCGATTTAAGCAATAAAATTAAAAATGCTTATAAAACATAAACCAAACGTTGTAGATGGTCATTTCTTATTACGCAGTAATAAACTCGGCACTCTAAAGCACCCGAGAGCGTTTTTTTCGATGCCAACCTAACCAGAGTGACGGGAGCGGCACAATTCAGAAAAAGCGCTCAGCTCGCCGAGAAAATGCGATTTAAGCAATAAAATTAAAAATGCTTATAAAACATAAACCAAACGTTGGAGGTGGTCATTTCTTCATGCACAGTGATAAACTCGGCACTCTAAAGCACCCGAGAGCGTTTTTTTCGATGCCAACCTAACCAGAGTGACGGGAGCGGCACAATTCAGAAAAAGTGCTCAGCTCGCCGAGAAAATGCGATTTAAGCAATAAAATTAAAAATGCTTATAAAACATAAACCAAACGTTGTAAATGGTCATTTCTTATTACGCAGTAATCAACTCGGCACTCTAAAGCACCCGAGAGCGTTTTTTTCGATGCCAACCTAACCAGAGTGACGGGAGCGGCACAATACAGAAAAAGCGCTCAGCTCGCCGAGAAAATGCGATTTAAGCAATAAAATTAAAAATGCTTATAAAACATAAACCAAACGTTGGAGGTGGTCTTTTCTTCATGCGCAGTGATAAACTCGGCACTCTAAAGCACCCGAGAGCGTTTTTTTCCATGCCAACCTAAACAGAGTGACGGGAGCGGCACAATTCAGAAAAAGTGCTCAGCTCGCCGAGAAAATGCGATTTAAGCAATAAAATTAAAAATGCTTATAAAACATAAACCAAACGTTGTAGATGGTCATTTCTTATTACGCAGTAATTAAATCGGCACTCTAAAGCACCCGAGAGCGTTTTTTTCCATGCCAACCTAACCAGAGTGACGGGAGCGGCACAATTCAGAAAAAGTGCTCAGCTCGCCGAGAAAATGCGATTTAAGCAATAAAATTAAAAATGCTTATAAAACATAAACCAAACGTTGGAGGTGGTCATTTCTTCATGCGCAGTGATAAACTCGGCACTCTAAAGCACCCGAGAGCGTTTTTTTCGATGCCAACCTAACCAGAGTGACGGGAGCGGCACAATTCAGAAAAAGTGCTCAGCTCGCCGAGAAAATGCGATTTAAGCAATAAAATTAAAAATGCTTATAAAACATAAACCAAACGTTGGAGGTGGTCATTTCTTCATGCACAGTGATAAACTCGGCACTCTAAAGCACCCGAGAGCGTTTTTTTCCATGCCAACCTAACCAGAGTGACGGGAGCGGCACAATTCAGAAAAAGTGCTCAGCTCGCCGAGAAAATGCGATTTAAGCAATAAAATTAAAAATGCTTATAAAACATAAACCAAACGTTGGAGGTGGTCATTTCTTCATGCGCAGTGATAAACTCGGCACTCTAAAGCACCCGAGAGCGTTTTTTTCCATGCCAACCTAACCAGAGTGACGGGAGCGGCACAATTCAGAAAAAGTGCTCAGCTCGCCGAGAAAATGCGATTTAAGCAATAAAATTAAAAATGCTTATAAAACATAAACCAAACGTTGGAGGTGGTCATTTCTTCATGCGCAGTGATAAACTCGGCACTCTAAAGCACCCGAGAGCATTTTTTTCCATGCCAACCTAACCAGAGTGACGGGAGCGGCACAATTCAGAAAAAGTGCTCAGCTCGCCGAGAAAATGCGATTTAAGCAATAAAATTAAAAATGCTTATAAAACATAAACCAAACGTTGTAGATGGTCATTTCTTATTACGCAGTAATAAACTCGGCACTCTAAAGCACCCGAGAGCGTTTTTTTCCATGCCAACCTAACCAGAGTGACGGGAGCGGCACAATTCAGAAAAAGTGCTCAGCTCGCCGAGAAAATGCGATTTAAGCAATAAAATTAAAAATGCTTATAAAACATAAACCAAACGTTGGAGGTGGTCATTTCTTCATGCGCAGTGATAAACTCGGCACTCTAAAGCACCCGAGAGCGTTTTATTCGATGCCAACCTAACCAGAGTGACGGGAGCGGCACAATTCAGAAAAAGCGCTCAGCTCGCCGAGAAAATGCGATTTAAGCAATAAAATTAAAAATGCTTATAAAACATAAACCAAACGTTGGAGGTGGTCATTTCTTCATGCGCGGTGATAAACTCGGCACTCTAAAGCACCCGAGAGCGTTTTTTTCCATGCCAACCTAACCAGAGTGACGGGAGCGGCACAATTCAGAAAAAGTGCTCAGCTCGCCGAGAAAATGCGATTTAAGCAATAAAATTAAAAATGCTTATAAAACATAAACCAAACGTTGGAGGTGGTCATTTCTTCATGCGCAGTGATAAACTCGGCACTCTAAAGCACCCGAGAGCGTTTTTTTCGATGCCAACCTAACCAGAGTGACGGGAGCGGCACAATTCAGAAAAAGTGCTCAGCTCGCCGAGAAAATGCGATTTAAGCAATAAAATTAAAAATGCTTATAAAACATAAACCAAACGTTGTAGATGGTCATTTCTTATTACGCAGTAATAAACTCGGCACTCTAAAGCACCCGAGAGCGTTTTTTTCCATGCCAACCTAACCAGAGTGACGGGAGCGGCACAATTCAGAAAAAGTGCTCAGCTCGCCGAGAAAATGCGATTTAAGCAATACAATTAAAAATGCTTATAAAACATAAACCAAACGTTGGAGGTGGTCATTTCTTCATGTGCAGTGATAAACTCGGCACTCTAAAGCACCCGAGAGCGTTTTTTTCCATGCCAACCTAACCAGAGTGACGGGAGCGGCACAATTCAGAAAAAGTGCTCAGCTCGCCGAGAAAATGCAATTTAAGCAATAAAATTTAAAATGCTTATAAAACATAAACCAAACGTTGTAGATGGTCATTTCTTATTACGCAGTAATAAACTCGGCACTCTAAAGCACCCGAGAGCGTTTTTTTCCATGCCAACCTAACCAGAGTGACGGGAGCGGCACAATTCAGAAAAAGTGCTCAGCTCGCCGAGAAAATGCGATTTAAGCAATAAAATTAAAAATGCTTATAAAACATAAACCAAACGTTGGAGGTGGTCATTTCTTCATGCGCAGTGATAAACTCGGCACTCTAAAGCACCCGAGAGCGTTTTTTTCCATGCCAACCTAACCAGAGTGACGGGAGCGGCACAATTCAGAAAAAGTGCTCAGCTCGCCGAGTAAATGCGATTTAAGCAATAAAATTAAAAATGCTTATAAAACATAAACCAAACGTTGGAGGTGGTCATTTCTTCATGCGCAGTGATAAACTCGGCACTCTAAAGCACCCGAGAGCGTTTTTTTCGATGCCAACCTAACCAGAGTGACGGGAGCGGCACAATTCAGAAAAAGCGCTCAGCTCGCCGAGAAAATGCGATTTAAGCAATAAAATTAAAAATGCTTATAAAACATAAACCAAACGTTGGAGGTGGTCATTTCTTCATGCGCAGTGATAAACTCGGCACTCTAAAGCACCCGAGAGCGTTTTTTTCCATGCCAACCTAACCAGAGTGACGGGAGCGGCACAATTCAGAAAAAGCGCTCAGCTCGCCGAGAAAATGCGATTTAAGCAATTTAATTAAAAATGCTTATAAAACATAAACCAAACGTTGGAGGTGGTCATTTCTTCATGCACAGTGATAAACTCGGCACTCTAAAGCACCCGAGAGCGTTTTTTTTCGATGCCAACCTAACCAGAGTGACGGGAGCGGCACAATTCAGAAAAAGTGCTCAGCTCGCCGAGAAAATGCGATTTAAGCAATAAAATTAAAAATGCTTATAAAACATAAACCAAACGTTGGAGGTGGTCATTTCTTCATGCGCAGTGATAAACTCGGCACTCTAAAGCACCCGAGAGCGTTTTTTTCGATGCCAACCTAACCAGAGTGACGGGAGCGGCACAATTCAGAAAAAGTGCTCAGCTCGCCGAGAAAATGCGATTTAAGCAATAAAATTAAAAATGCTTATAAAACATAAACCAAACGTTGGAGGTGGTCATTTCTTCATGCGCAGTGATAAACTCGGGACTCTAAAGCACCCGAGAGCGTTTTATTCGATGCCAACCTAACCAGAGTGACGGGAGCGGCACAATTCAGAAAAAGTGCTCAGCTCACCGAGAAAATGCGATTTAAGCAATAAAATTAAAAATGCTTATAAAACATAAACCAAACGTTGGAGGTGGTCATTTCTTCATGCGCAGTGATAAACTCGGCACTCTAAAGCACCCGAGAGCGTTTTTTTCGATGCCAACCTAACCAGAGTGACGGGAGCGGCACAATTCAGAAAAAGCGCTCAGCTCGCCGAGAAAATGCGATTTAAGCAATAAAATTAAAAATGCTTATAAAACATAAACCAAACGTTGGAGGTGGTCATTTCTTCATGCGCAGTGATAAACTCGGCACTCTAAAGCACCCGAGAGCGTTTTTTTCGATGCCAACCTAACCAGAGTGACGGGAGCGGCACAATTCAGAAAAAGCGCTCAGCTCGCCGAGAAAATGCGATTTAAGCAATAAAATTAAAAATGCTTATAAAACATAAACCAAACGTTGGAGGTGGTCATTTCTTATTACGCAGTAATAAACTCGGCACTCTAAAGCACCCGAGAGCGTTTTTTTCCATGCCAACCTAACCAGAGTGACGGGAGCGGCACAATTCAGAAAAAGTGCTCAGCTCGCCGAGAAAATGCGATTTAAGCAATAAAATTAAAAATGCTTATAAAACATAAACCAAACGTTGGAGGTGGTCATTTCTTCATGCGCAGTGATAAACTCGGCACTCTAAAGCACCCGAGAGCGTTTTTTTCCATGCCAACCTAACCAGAGTGACGGGAGCGGCACAATTCAGAAAAAGTGCTCAGCTCGCCGAGAAAATGCGATTTAAGCAATAAAATTAAAAATGCTTATAAAACATAAACCAAACGTTGGAGGTGGTCATTTCTTCATGCGCAGTGATAAACTCGGCACTCTAAAGCACCCGAGAGCGTTTTATTTGATGCCAACCTAACCAGAGTGACGGGAGCGGCACAATTCAGAAAAAGTGCTCAGCTCGCCGAGAAAATGCGATTTAAGCAATAAAATTAAAAATGCTTATAAAACATAAACCAAACGTTGGAGGTGGTCATTTCTTCATGCGCAGTGATAAACTCGGCACTCTAAAGCACCCGAGAGCGTTTTTTTCGATGCCAACCTAACCAGAGTGACGGGAGCGGCACAATTCAGAAAAAGTGCTCAGCTCGCCGAGAAAATGCGATTTAAGCAATAAAATTAAAAATGCTTATAAAACATAAACCAAACGTTGGAGGTGGTCATTTCTTCATGCACAGTGATAAACTCGGCACTCTAAAGCACCCGAGAGCGTTTTTTTCCATGCCAACCTAACCAGAGTGACGGGAGCGGCACAATTCAGAAAAAGTGCTCAGCTCGCCGAGAAAATGCGATTTAAGCAATAAAATTAAAAATGCTTATAAAACATAAACCAAACGTTGGAGGTGGTCATTTCTTCATGCGCAGTGATAAACTCGGCACTCTAAAGCACCCGAGAGCGTTTTTTTCCATGCCAACCTAACCAGAGTGACGGGAGCGGCACAATTCAGAAAAAGTGCTCAGCTCGCCGAGAAAATGCGATTTAAGCAATAAAATTAAAAATGCTTATAAAACATAAACCAAACGTTGGAGGTGGTCATTTCTTCATGCACAGTGATAAACTCGGCACTCTAAAGCACCCGAGAGCGTTTTTTTCGATGCCAACCTAACCAGAGTGACGGGAGCGGCACAATTCAGAAAAAGTGCTCAGCTCGCCGAGAAAATGCGATTTAAGCAATAAAATTAAAAATGCTTATAAAACCTAAACCAAACGTTGGAGGTGGTCATTTCTTCATGCGCAGTGATAAACTCGGCACTCTAAAGCACCCGAGAGCGTTTTTTTGGATGCCAACCTAACCAGAGTGACGGGAGCGGCACAATTCAGAAAAAGTGCTCAGCTCGCCGAGAAAATGCGATTTAAGCAATAAAATTAAAAATGCTTATAAAACATAAACCAAACGTTGGAGGTGGTCATTTCTTCATGCGCAGTGATAAACTCGGCACTCTAAAGCACCCGAGAGCGTTTTATTCGATGCCAACCTAACCAGAGTGACGGGAGCGGCACAATTCAGAAAAAGTGCTCAGCTCGCCGAGAAAATGCGATTTAAGCAATAAAATTAAAAATGCTTATAAAACATAAACCAAACGTTGGAGGTGGTCATTTCTTCATGCGCAGTGATAAACTCGGCACTCTAAAGCACCCGAGAGCGTTTTTTTCGATGCCAACCTAACCAGAGTGACGGGAGCGGCACAATTCAGAAAAAGTGCTCAGCTCGCCGAGAAAATGCGATTTAAGCAATAAAATTAAAAATGCTTATAAAACATAAACCAAACGTTGGAGTTGGTCATTTCTTCATGCGCAGTGATAAACTCGGCACTCTAAAGCACCCGAGAGCGTTTTTTTCGATGCCAACCTAACCAGAGTGACGGGAGCGGCACAATTCAGAAAAAGTGCTCAGCTCGCCGAGAAAATGCGATTTAAGCAATAAAATTAAAAATGCTTATAAAACATAAACCAAACGTTGGAGGTGGTCATTTCTTCATGCGCAGTGATAAACTCGGCACTCTAAAGCACCCGAGAGCGTTTTTTTCCATGCCAACCTAACCAGAGTGACGGGAGCGGCACAATTCAGAAAAAGTGCTCAGCTCGCCGAGAAAATGCGATCTAAGCAATAAAATTAAAAATGCTTATAAAACATAAACCAAACGTTGGAGGTGGTCATTTCTTCATGCGCAGTGATAAACTCGGCACTCTAAAGCACCCGAGAGCGTTTTTTTCGATGCCAACCTAACCAGAGTGACGGGAGCGGCACAATTCAGAAAAAGTGTTCAGCTCGCCGAGAAAATGCGATTTAAGCAGTAAAATTAAAAATGCTTATAAAACATAAACCAAACGTTGGAGGTGGTCATTTCTTCATGCGCAGTGATAAACTCGGCACTCTAAAGCACCCGAGAGCGTTTTTTTCGATGCCAACCTAACCAGAGTGACGGGAGCGGCACAATTCAGAAAAAGCGCTCAGCTCGCCGAGAAAATGCGATTTAAGCAATAAAATTAAAAATGCTTATAAAACATAAACCAAACGTTGGAGGTGGTCATTTCTTCATGCGCAGTGATAAACTCGGCACTCTAAAGCACCCGAGAGCGTTTTTTTCGATGCCAACCTAACCAGAGTGACGGGAGCGGCACAATTCAGAAAAAGCGCTCAGATCGCCGAGAAAATGCGATTTAAGCAATAAAATTAAAAATGCTTATAAAACATAAACCAAACGTTGTAGATGGTCATTTCTTATTACGCAGTAATAAACTCGGCACTCTAAAGCACCCGAGAGCGTTTTTTTCGACGCCAACCTAACCAGAGTGACGGGAGCGGCACAATTCAGAAAAAGCGCTCAGCTCGCCGAGAAAATGCGATTTAAGCAATAAAATTAAAAATGCTTATAAAACATAAACCAAACGTTGGAGGTGGTCATTTCTTCATGCACAGTGATAAACTCGGCACTCTAAAGCACCCGAGAGCGTTTTTTTCGATGCCAACCTAACCAGAGTGACGGGAGCGGCACAATTCAGAAAAAGTGCTCAGCTCGCCGAGAAAATGCGATTTAAGCAATAAAATTAAAAATGCTTATAAAACATAAACCAAACGTTGGAGGTGGTCATTTCTTCATGCGCAGTGATAAACTCGGCACTCTAAAGCACCCGAGAGCGTTTTTTTCGATGCCAACCTAACCAGAGTGACGGGAGCGGCACAATTCAGAAAAAGTGCTCAGCTCGCAGAGAAAATGCGATTTAAGCAATAAAATTAAAAATGCTTATAAAACATAAACCAAACGTTGTAGATGGTCATTTCTTATTACGCAGTAATAAACTCGGCACTCTAAAGCACCCGAGAGCGTTTTTTTCGATGCCAACCTAACCAGAGTGACGGGAGCGGCACAATTCAGAAAAAGCGCTCAGCTCGCCGAGAAAATGCGATTTAAGCAATAAAATTAAAAATGCTTATAAAACATAAACCAAACGTTGGAGGTGGTCATTTCTTCATGCACAGTGATAAACTCGGCACTCTAAAGCACCCGAGAGCGTTTTTTTCGATGCCAACCTAACCAGAGTGACGGGAGCGGCACAATTCAGAAAAAGTGCTCAGCTCGCCGAGAAAATGCGATTTAAGCAATAAAATTAAAAATGCTTATAAAACATAAACCAAACGTTGTAAATGGTCATTTCTTATTACGCAGTAATCAACTCGGCACTCTAAAGCACCCGAGAGCGTTTTTTTCGATGCCAACCTAACCAGAGTGACGGGAGCGGCACAATACAGAAAAAGCGCTCAGCTCGCCGAGAAAATGCGATTTAAGCAATAAAATTAAAAATGCTTATAAAACATAAACCAAACGTTGGAGGTGGTCTTTTCTTCATGCGCAGTGATAAACTCGGCACTCTAAAGCACCCGAGAGCGTTTTTTTCCATGCCAACCTAAACAGAGTGACGGGAGCGGCACAATTCAGAAAAAGTGCTCAGCTCGCCGAGAAAATGCGATTTAAGCAATAAAATTAAAAATGCTTATAAAACATAAACCAAACGTTGTAGATGGTCATTTCTTATTACGCAGTAATTAAATCGGCACTCTAAAGCACCCGAGAGCGTTTTTTTCCATGCCAACCTAACCAGAGTGACGGGAGCGGCACAATTCAGAAAAAGTGCTCAGCTCGCCGAGAAAATGCGATTTAAGCAATAAAATTAAAAATGCTTATAAAACATAAACCAAACGTTGGAGGTGGTCATTTCTTCATGCGCAGTGATAAACTCGGCACTCTAAAGCACCCGAGAGCGTTTTTTTCGATGCCAACCTAACCAGAGTGACGGGAGCGGCACAATTCAGAAAAAGTGCTCAGCTCGCCGAGAAAATGCGATTTAAGCAATAAAATTAAAAATGCTTATAAAACATAAACCAAACGTTGGAGGTGGTCATTTCTTCATGCACAGTGATAAACTCGGCACTCTAAAGCACCCGAGAGCGTTTTTTTCCATGCCAACCTAACCAGAGTGACGGGAGCGGCACAATTCAGAAAAAGTGCTCAGCTCGCCGAGAAAATGCGATTTAAGCAATAAAATTAAAAATGCTTATAAAACATAAACCAAACGTTGGAGGTGGTCATTTCTTCATGCGCAGTGATAAACTCGGCACTCTAAAGCACCCGAGAGCGTTTTTTTCCATGCCAACCTAACCAGAGTGACGGGAGCGGCACAATTCAGAAAAAGTGCTCAGCTCGCCGAGAAAATGCGATTTAAGCAATAAAATTAAAAATGCTTATAAAACATAAACCAAACGTTGGAGGTGGTCATTTCTTCATGCGCAGTGATAAACTCGGCACTCTAAAGCACCCGAGAGCATTTTTTTCCATGCCAACCTAACCAGAGTGACGGGAGCGGCACAATTCAGAAAAAGTGCTCAGCTCGCCGAGAAAATGCGATTTAAGCAATAAAATTAAAAATGCTTATAAAACATAAACCAAACGTTGTAGATGGTCATTTCTTATTACGCAGTAATAAACTCGGCACTCTAAAGCACCCGAGAGCGTTTTTTTCCATGCCAACCTAACCAGAGTGACGGGAGCGGCACAATTCAGAAAAAGTGCTCAGCTCGCCGAGAAAATGCGATTTAAGCAATAAAATTAAAAATGCTTATAAAACATAAACCAAACGTTGGAGGTGGTCATTTCTTCATGCGCAGTGATAAACTCGGCACTCTAAAGCACCCGAGAGCGTTTTATTCGATGCCAACCTAACCAGAGTGACGGGAGCGGCACAATTCAGAAAAAGCGCTCAGCTCGCCGAGAAAATGCGATTTAAGCAATAAAATTAAAAATGCTTATAAAACATAAACCAAACGTTGGAGGTGGTCATTTCTTCATGCGCGGTGATAAACTCGGCACTCTAAAGCACCCGAGAGCGTTTTTTTCCATGCCAACCTAACCAGAGTGACGGGAGCGGCACAATTCAGAAAAAGTGCTCAGCTCGCCGAGAAAATGCGATTTAAGCAATAAAATTAAAAATGCTTATAAAACATAAACCAAACGTTGGAGGTGGTCATTTCTTCATGCGCAGTGATAAACTCGGCACTCTAAAGCACCCGAGAGCGTTTTTTTCGATGCCAACCTAACCAGATTGACGGGAGCGGCACAATTCAGAAAAAGTGCTCAGCTCGCCGAGAAAATGCGATTTAAGCAATAAAATTAAAAATGCTTATAAAACATAAACCAAACGTTGTAGATGGTCATTTCTTATTACGCAGTAATAAACTCGGCACTCTAAAGCACCCGAGAGCGTTTTTTTCCATGCCAACCTAACCAGAGTGACGGGAGCGGCACAATTCAGAAAAAGTGCTCAGCTCGCCGAGAAAATGCGATTTAAGCAATACAATTAAAAATGCTTATAAAACATAAACCAAACGTTGGAGGTGGTCATTTCTTCATGTGCAGTGATAAACTCGGCACTCTAAAGCACCCGAGAGCGTTTTTTTCCATGCCAACCTAACCAGAGTGACGGGAGCGGCACAATTCAGAAAAAGTGCTCAGCTCGCCGAGAAAATGCAATTTAAGCAATAAAATTTAAAATGCTTATAAAACATAAACCAAACGTTGTAGATGGTCATTTCTTATTACGCAGTAATAAACTCGGCACTCTAAAGCACCCGAGAGCGTTTTTTTCCATGCCAACCTAACCAGAGTGACGGGAGCGGCACAATTCAGAAAAAGTGCTCAGCTCGCCGAGAAAATGCGATTTAAGCAATAAAATTAAAAATGCTTATAAAACATAAACCAAACGTTGGAGGTGGTCATTTCTTCATGCGCAGTGATAAACTCGGCACTCTAAAGCACCCGAGAGCGTTTTTTTCCATGCCAACCTAACCAGAGTGACGGGAGCGGCACAATTCAGAAAAAGTGCTCAGCTCGCCGAGTAAATGCGATTTAAGCAATAAAATTAAAAATGCTTATAAAACATAAACCAAACGTTGGAGGTGGTCATTTCTTCATGCGCAGTGATAAACTCGGCACTCTAAAGCACCCGAGAGCGTTTTTTTCGATGCCAACCTAACCAGAGTGACGGGAGCGGCACAATTCAGAAAAAGCGCTCAGCTCGCCGAGAAAATGCGATTTAAGCAATAAAATTAAAAATGCTTATAAAACATAAACCAAACGTTGGAGGTGGTCATTTCTTCATGCGCAGTGATAAACTCGGCACTCTAAAGCACCCGAGAGCGTTTTTTTCCATGCCAACCTAACCAGAGTGACGGGAGCGGCACAATTCAGAAAAAGCGCTCAGCTCGCCGAGAAAATGCGATTTAAGCAATTTAATTAAAAATGCTTATAAAACATAAACCAAACGTTGGAGGTGGTCATTTCTTCATGCACAGTGATAAACTCGGCACTCTAAAGCACCCGAGAGCGTTTTTTTCGATGCCAACCTAACCAGAGTGACGGGAGCGGCACAATTCAGAAAAAGTGCTCAGCTCGCCGAGAAAATGCGATTTAAGCAATAAAATTAAAAATGCTTATAAAACATAAACCAAACGTTGGAGGTGGTCATTTCTTCATGCGCAGTGATAAACTCGGCACTCTAAAGCACCCGAGAGCGTTTTTTTCGATGCCAACCTAACCAGAGTGACGGGAGCGGCACAATTCAGAAAAAGTGCTCAGCTCGCCGAGAAAATGCGATTTAAGCAATAAAATTAAAAATGCTTATAAAACATAAACCAAACGTTGGAGGTGGTCATTTCTTCATGCGCAGTGATAAACTCGGGACTCTAAAGCACCCGAGAGCGTTTTATTCGATGCCAACCTAACCAGAGTGACGGGAGCGGCACAATTCAGAAAAAGTGCTCAGCTCACCGAGAAAATGCGATTTAAGCAATAAAATTAAAAATGCTTATAAAACATAAACCAAACGTTGGAGGTGGTCATTTCTTCATGCGCAGTGATAAACTCGGCACTCTAAAGCACCCGAGAGCGTTTTTTTCGATGCCAACCTAACCAGAGTGACGGGAGCGGCACAATTCAGAAAAAGCGCTCAGCTCGCCGAGAAAATGCGATTTAAGCAATAAAATTAAAAATGCTTATAAAACATAAACCAAACGTTGGAGGTGGTCATTTCTTCATGCGCAGTGATAAACTCGGCACTCTAAAGCACCCGAGAGCGTTTTTTTCGATGCCAACCTAACCAGAGTGACGGGAGCGGCACAATTCAGAAAAAGCGCTCAGCTCGCCGAGAAAATGCGATTTAAGCAATAAAATTAAAAATGCTTATAAAACATAAACCAAACGTTGGAGGTGGTCATTTCTTATTACGCAGTAATAAACTCGGCACTCTAAAGCACCCGAGAGCGTTTTTTTCCATGCCAACCTAACCAGAGTGACGGGAGCGGCACAATTCAGAAAAAGTGCTCAGCTCGCCGAGAAAATGCGATTTAAGCAATAAAATTAAAAATGCTTATAAAACATAAACCAAACGTTGGAGGTGGTCATTTCTTCATGCGCAGTGATAAACTCGGCACTCTAAAGCACCCGAGAGCGTTTTTTTCCATGCCAACCTAACCAGAGTGACGGGAGCGGCACAATTCAGAAAAAGTGCTCAGCTCGCCGAGAAAATGCGATTTAAGCAATAAAATTAAAAATGCTTATAAAACATAAACCAAACGTTGGAGGTGGTCATTTCTTCATGCGCAGTGATAAACTCGGCACTCTAAAGCACCCGAGAGCGTTTTATTTGATGCCAACCTAACCAGAGTGACGGGAGCGGCACAATTCAGAAAAAGTGCTCAGCTCGCCGAGAAAATGCGATTTAAGCAATAAAATTAAAAATGCTTATAAAACATAAACCAAACGTTGGAGGTGGTCATTTCTTCATGCGCAGTGATAAACTCGGCACTCTAAAGCACCCGAGAGCGTTTTTTTCGATGCCAACCTAACCAGAGTGACGGGAGCGGCACAATTCAGAAAAAGCGCTCAGCTCGCCGAGAAAATGCGATTTAAGCAATAAAATTAAAAATGCTTATAAAACATAAACCAAACGTTGGAGGTGGTCATTTCTTCATGCACAGTGATAAACTCGGCACTCTAAAGCACCCGAGAGCGTTTTTTTCGATGCCAACCTAACCAGAGTGACGGGAGCGGCACAATTCAGAAAAAGTGCTCAGCTCGCCGAGAAAATGCGATTTAAGCAATAAAATTAAAAATGCTTATAAAACATAAACCAAACGTTGTAAATGGTCATTTCTTATTACGCAGTAATAAACTCGGCACTCTAAAGCACCCGAGAGCGTTTTTTCGATGCCAACCTAACCAGAGTGACGGGAGCGGCACAATACAGAAAAAGCGCTCAGCTCGCCGAGAAAATGCGATTTAAGCAATAAAATTAAAAATGCTTATAAAACATAAACCAAACGTTGGAGGTGGTCTTTTCTTCATGCGCAGTGATAAACTCGGCACTCTAAAGCACCCGAGAGCGTTTTTTTCCATGCCAACCTAAACAGAGTGACGGCAGCGGCACAATTCAGAAAAAGTGCTCAGCTCGCCGAGAAAATGCGATTTAAGCAATAAAATTAAAAATGCTTATAAAACATAAACCAAACGTTGTAGATGGTCATTTCTTATTACGCAGTAATAAACTCGGCACTCTAAAGCACCCGAGAGCGTTTTTTTCCATGCCAACCTAACCAGAGTGACGGGAGCGGCACAATTCAGAAAAAGTGCTCAGCTCGCCGAGAAAATGCGATTTAAGCAATAAAATTAAAAATGCTTATAAAACATAAACCAAACGTTGGAGGTGGTCATTTCTTCATGCGCAGTGATAAACTCGGCACTCTAAAGCACCCGAGAGCGTTTTTTTCGATGCCAACCTAACCAGAGTGACGGGAGCGGCACAATTCAGAAAAAGTGCTCAGCTCGCCGAGAAAATGCGATTTAAGCAATAAAATTAAAAATGCTTATAAAACATAAACCAAAAGTTGGAGGTGGTCATTTCTTCATGCACAGTGATAAACTCGGCACTCTAAAGCACCCGAGAGCGTTTTTTTCCATGCCAACCTAACCAGAGTGACGGGAGCGGCACAATTCAGAAAAAGTGCTCAGCTCGCCGAGAAAATGCGATTTAAGCAATAAAATTAAAAATGCTTATAAAACATAAACCAAACGTTGGAGGTGGTCATTTCTTCATGCGCAGTGATAAACTCGGCACTCTAAAGCACCCGAGAGCGTTTTTTTCCATGCCAACCTAACCAGAGTGACGGGAGCGGCACAATTCAGAAAAAGTGCTCAGCTCGCCGAGAAAATGCGATTTAAGCAATAAAATTAAAAATGCTTATAAAACATAAACCAAACGTTGGAGGTGGTCATTTCTTCATGCACAGTGATAAACTCGGCACTCTAAAGCACCCGAGAGCGTTTTTTTCGATGCCAACCTAACCAGAGTGACGGGAGCGGCACAATTCAGAAAAAGTGCTCAGCTCGCCGAGAAAATGCGATTTAAGCAATAAAATTAAAAATGCTTATAAAACCTAAACCAAACGTTGGAGGTGGTCATTTCTTCATGCGCAGTGATAAACTCGGCACTCTAAAGCACCCGAGAGCGTTTTTTTGGATGCCAACCTAACCAGAGTGACGGGAGCGGCACAATTCAGAAAAAGTGCTCAGCTCGCCGAGAAAATGCGATTTAAGCAATAAAATTAAAAATGCTTATAAAACATAAACCAAACGTTGGAGGTGGTCATTTCTTCATGCGCAGTGATAAACTCGGCACTCTAAAGCACCCAAGAGCGTTTTTTTCGATGCCAACCTAACCAGAGTGACGGGAGCGGCACAATTCAGAAAAAGCGCTCAGCTCGCCGAGAAAATGCGATTTAAGCAATAAAATTAAAAATGCTTATAAAACATAAACCAAACGTTGGAGGTGGTCATTTCTTCATGCACAGTGATAAACTCGGCACTCTAAAGCACCCGAGAGCGTTTTTTTCGATGCCAACCTAACCAGAGTGACGGGAGCGGCACAATTCAGAAAAAGTGCTCAGCTCGCCGAGAAAATGCGATTTAAGCAATAAAATTAAAAATGCTTATAAAACATAAACCAAACGTTGTAGATGGTCATTTCTTATTACGCAGTAATAAACTCGGCACTCTAAAGCACCCGAGAGCGTTTTTTTCGATGCCAACCTAACCAGAGTGACGGGAGCGGCACAATTCAGAAAAAGCGCTCAGCTCGCCGAGAAAATGCGATTTAAGCAATAAAATTAAAAATGCTTATAAAACATAAACCAAACGTTGGAGGTGGTCATTTCTTCATGCGCAGTGATAAACTCGGCACTCTAAAGCACCCGAGAGCGTTTTTTTCGATGCCAACCTAACCAGAGTGACGGGAGCGGCACAATTCAGAAAAAGTGCTCAGCTCGCCGAGAAAATGCAATTTAAGCAATAAAATTTAAAATGCTTATAAAACATAAACCAAACGTTGTAGATGGTCATTTCTTATTACGCAGTAATAAACTCGGCACTCTAAAGCACCCGAGAGCGTTTTTTTCCATGCCAACCTAACCAGAGTGACGGGAGCGGCACAATTCAGAAAAAGTGCTCAGCTCGCCGAGAAAATGCGATTTAAGCAATAAAATTAAAAATGCTTATAAAACATAAACCAAACGTTGGAGGTGGTCATTTCTTCATGCGCAGTGATAAACTCGGCACTCTAAAGCACCCGAGAGCGTTTTTTTCCATGCCAACCTAACCAGAGTGACGGGAGCGGCACAATTCAGAAAAAGTGCTCAGCTCGCCGAGAAAATGCGATTTAAGCAATAAAATTAAAAATGCTTATAAAACATAAACCAAACGTTGGAGGTGGTCATTTCTTCATGCGCAGTGATAAACTCGGCACTCTAAAGCACCCGAGAGCGTTTTATTTGATGCCAACCTAACCAGAGTGACGGGAGCGGCACAATTCAGAAAAAGTGCTCAGCTCGCCGAGAAAATGCGATTTAAGCAATAAAATTAAAAATGCTTATAAAACATAAACCAAACGTTGGAGGTGGTCATTTCTTATTACGCAGTAATAAACTCGGCACTCTAAAGCACCCGAGAGCGTTTTTTTCCATGCCAACCTAACCAGAGTGACGGGAGCGGCACAATTCAGAAAAAGTGCTCAGCTCGCCGAGAAAATGCGATTTAAGCAATAAAATTAAAAATGCTTATAAAACATAAACCAAACGTTGGAGGTGGTCATTTCTTCATGCGCAGTGATAAACTCGGCACTCTAAAGCACCCGAGAGCGTTTTTTTCGATGCCAACCTAACCAGAGTGACGGGAGCGGCACAATTCAGAAAAAGTGCTCAGCTCGCCGAGAAAATGCGATTTAAGCAATAAAATTAAAAATGCTTATAAAACATAAACCAAACGTTGTAGATGGTCATTTCTTATTACGCAGTAATAAACTCGGCACTCTAAAGCACCCGAGAGCGTTTTTTTCCATGCCAACCTAACCAGAGTGACGGGAGCGGCACAATTCAGAAAAAGTGCTCAGCTCGCCGAGAAAATGCGATTTAAGCAATAAAATTAAAAATGCTTATAAAACATAAACCAAACGTTGGAGGTGGTCATTTCTTCATGCGCAGTGATAAACTCGGCACTCTAAAGCACCCGAGAGCGTTTTTTTCAATGCCAACCTAACCAGAGTGACGGGAGCGGCACAATTCAGAAAAAGTGCTCAGCTCGCCGAGAAAATGCGATTTAAGCAATAAAATTAAAAATGCTTATAAAACATAAACCAAACGTTGGAGGTGGTCATTTCTTCATGCGCAGTGATAAACTCGGCACTCTAAAGCACCCGAGAGCGTTTTTTTCCATGCCAACCTAACCAGAGTGACGGGAGCGGCACAATTCAGAAAAAGTGCTCAGCTCGCCGAGAAAATGCGATTTAAGCAATAAAATTAAAAATGCTTATAAAACATAAACCAAACGTTGTAGATGGTCATTTCTTATTACGCAGTAATAAACTCGGCACTCTAAAGCACCCGAGAGCGTTTTTTTCCATGCCAACCTAACCAGAGTGACGGGAGCGGCACAATTCAGAAAAAGTGCTCAGCTCGCCGAGAAAATGCGATTTAAGCAATAAAATTAAAAATGCTTATAAAACATAAACCAAACGTTGGAGGTGGTCATTTCTTCATGCGCAGTGATAAACTCGGCACTCTAAAGCACCCGAGAGCGTTTTATTCGATGCCAACCTAACCAGAGTGACGGGAGCGGCACAATTCAGAAAAAGCGCTCAGCTCGCCGAGAAAATGCGATTTAAGCAATAAAATTAAAAATGCTTATAAAACATAAACCAAACGTTGGAGGTGGTCATTTCTTCATGCGCGGTGATAAACTCGGCACTCTAAAGCACCCGAGAGCGTTTTTTTCCATGCCAACCTAACCAGAGTGACGGGAGCGGCACAATTCAGAAAAAGTGCTCAGCTCGCCGAGAAAATGCGATTTAAGCAATAAAATTAAAAATGCTTATAAAACATAAACCAAACGTTGGAGGTGGTCATTTCTTCATGCGCAGTGATAAACTCGGCACTCTAAAGCACCCGAGAGCGTTTTTTTCGATGCCAACCTAACCAGAGTGACGGGAGCGGCACAATTCAGAAAAAGTGCTCAGCTCGCCGAGTAAATGCGATTTAAGCAATAAAATTAAAAATGCTTATAAAACATAAACCAAACGTTGGAGGTGGTCATTTCTTCATGCGCAGTGATAAACTCGGCACTCTAAAGCACCCGAGAGCGTTTTTTTCGATGCCAACCTAACCAGAGTGACGGGAGCGGCACAATTCAGAAAAAGCGCTCAGCTCGCCGAGAAAATGCGATTTAAGCAATAAAATTAAAAATGCTTATAAAACATAAACCAAACGTTGGAGGTGGTCATTTCTTCATGCACAGTGATAAACTCGGCACTCTAAAGCACCCGAGAGCGTTTTTTTCGATGCCAACCTAACCAGAGTGACGGGAGCGGCACAATTCAGAAAAAGTGCTCAGCTCGCCGAGAAAATGCGATTTAAGCAATAAAATTAAAAATGCTTATAAAACATAAACCAAACGTTGGAGGTGGTCATTTCTTCATGCGCAGTGATAAACTCGGCACTCTAAAGCACCCGAGAGCGTTTTTTTTCGATGCCAACCTAACCAGAGTGACGGGAGCGGCACAATTCAGAAAAAGTGCTCAGCTCGCCGAGAAAATGCGATTTAAGCAATAAAATTAAAAATGCTTATAAAACATAAACCAAACGTTGGAGGTGGTCTTTTCTTCATGTGCAGTGATAAACTCGGCACTCTAAAGCACCCGAGAGCGTTTTTTTCCATGCCAACCTAAACAGAGTGACGGGAGCGGCACAATTCAGAAAAAGTGCTCAGCTCGCCGAGAAAATGCGATTTAAGCAATAAAATTAAAAATGCTTATAAAACATAAACCAAACGTTGTAGATGGTCATTTCTTATTACGCAGTAATAAACTCGGCACTCTAAAGCACCCGAGAGCGTTTTTTTCCATGCCAACCTAACCAGAGTGACGGGAGCGGCACAATTCAGAAAAAGTGCTCAGCTCGCCGAGAAAATGCGATTTAAGCAATAAAATTAAAAATGCTTATAAAACATAAACCAAACGTTGGAGGTGGTCATTTCTTCATGCGCAGTGATAAACTCGGCACTCTAAAGCACCCGAGAGCGTTTTTTTCGATGCCAACCTAACCAGAGTGACGGGAGCGGCACAATTCAGAAAAAGTGCTCAGCTCGCCGAGAAAATGCGATTTAAGCAATAAAATTAAAAATGCTTATAAAACATAAACCAAACGTTGGAGGTGGTCATTTCTTCATGCACAGTGATAAACTCGGCACTCTAAAGCACCCGAGAGCGTTTTTTTCCATGCCAACCTAACCAGAGTGACGGGAGCGGCACAATTCAGAAAAAGTGCTCAGCTCGCCGAGAAAATGCGATTTAAGCAATAAAATTAAAAATGCTTATAAAACATAAACCAAACGTTGGAGGTGGTCATTTCTTCATGCGCAGTGATAAACTCGGCACTCTAAAGCACCCGAGAGCGTTTTTTTCCATGCCAACCTAACCAGAGTGACGGGAGCGGCACAATTCAGAAAAAGTGCTCAGCTCGCCGAGAAAATGCGATTTAAGCAATAAAATTAAAAATGCTTATAAAACATAAACCAAACGTTGGAGGTGGTCATTTCTTCATGCACAGTGATAAACTCGGCACTCTAAAGCACCCGAGAGCGTTTTTTTCGATGCCAACCTAACCAGAGTGACGGGAGCGGCACAATTCAGAAAAAGTGCTCAGCTCGCCGAGAAAATGCGATTTAAGCAATAAAATTAAAAATGCTTATAAAACCTAAACCAAACGTTGGAGGTGGTCATTTCTTCATGCGCAGTGATAAACTCGGCACTCTAAAGCACCCGAGAGCGTTTTTTTGGATGCCAACCTAACCAGAGTGACGGGAGCGGCACAATTCAGAAAAAGTGCTCAGCTCGCCGAGAAAATGCGATTTAAGCAATAAAATTAAAAATGCTTATAAAACATAAACCAAACGTTGGAGGTGGTCATTTCTTCATGCGCAGTGATAAACTCGGCACTCTAAAGCACCCGAGAGCGTTTTATTCGATGCCAACCTAACCAGAGTGACGGGAGCGGCACAATTCAGAAAAAGTGCTCAGCTCGCCGAGAAAATGCGATTTAAGCAATAAAATTAAAAATGCTTATAAAACATAAACCAAACGTTGGAGGTGGTCATTTCTTCATGCGCAGTGATAAACTCGGCACTCTAAAGCACCCGAGAGCGTTTTTTTCGATGCCAACCTAACCAGAGTGACGGGAGCGGCACAATTCAGAAAAAGTGCTCAGCTCGCCGAGAAAATGCGATTTAAGCAATAAAATTAAAAATGCTTATAAAACATAAACCAAACGTTGGAGTTGGTCATTTCTTCATGCGCAGTGATAAACTCGGCACTCTAAAGCACCCGAGAGCGTTTTTTTCGACGCCAACCTAACCAGAGTGACGGGAGCGGCACAATTCAGAAAAAGCGCTCAGCTCGCCGAGAAAATGCGATTTAAGCAATAAAATTAAAAATGCTTATAAAACATAAACCAAACGTTGGAGGTGGTCATTTCTTCATGCACAGTGATAAACTCGGCACTCTAAAGCACCCGAGAGCGTTTTTTTCGATGCCAACCTAACCAGAGTGACGGGAGCGGCACAATTCAGAAAAAGTGCTCAGCTCGCCGAGAAAATGCGATTTAAGCAATAAAATTAAAAATGCTTATAAAACATAAACCAAACGTTGGAGGTGGTCATTTCTTCATGCGCAGTGATAAACTCGGCACTCTAAAGCACCCGAGAGCGTTTTTTTCGATGCCAACCTAACCAGAGTGACGGGAGCGGCACAATTCAGAAAAAGTGCTCAGCTCGCAGAGAAAATGCGATTTAAGCAATAAAATTAAAAATGCTTATAAAACATAAACCAAACGTTGTAGATGGTCATTTCTTATTACGCAGTAATAAACTCGGCACTCTAAAGCACCCGAGAGCGTTTTTTTCGATGCCAACCTAACCAGAGTGACGGGAGCGGCACAATTCAGAAAAAGCGCTCAGCTCGCCGAGAAAATGCGATTTAAGCAATAAAATTAAAAATGCTTATAAAACATAAACCAAACGTTGGAGGTGGTCATTTCTTCATGCACAGTGATAAACTCGGCACTCTAAAGCACCCGAGAGCGTTTTTTTCGATGCCAACCTAACCAGAGTGACGGGAGCGGCACAATTCAGAAAAAGTGCTCAGCTCGCCGAGAAAATGCGATTTAAGCAATAAAATTAAAAATGCTTATAAAACATAAACCAAACGTTGTAAATGGTCATTTCTTATTACGCAGTAATAAACTCGGCACTCTAAAGCACCCGAGAGCGTTTTTTTCGATGCCAACCTAACCAGAGTGACGGGAGCGGCACAATACAGAAAAAGCGCTCAGCTCGCCGAGAAAATGCGATTTAAGCAATAAAATTAAAAATGCTTATAAAACATAAACCAAACGTTGGAGGTGGTCTTTTCTTCATGCGCAGTGATAAACTCGGCACTCTAAAGCACCCGAGAGCGTTTTTTTCCATGCCAACCTAAACAGAGTGACGGGAGCGGCACAATTCAGAAAAAGTGCTCAGCTCGCCGAGAAAATGCGATTTAAGCAATAAAATTAAAAATGCTTATAAAACATAAACCAAACGTTGTAGATGGTCATTTCTTATTACGCAGTAATTAAATCGGCACTCTAAAGCACCCGAGAGCGTTTTTTTCCATGCCAACCTAACCAGAGTGACGGGAGCGGCACAATTCAGAAAAAGTGCTCAGCTCGCCGAGAAAATGCGATTTAAGCAATAAAATTAAAAATGCTTATAAAACATAAACCAAACGTTGGAGGTGGTCATTTCTTCATGCGCAGTGATAAACTCGGCACTCTAAAGCACCCGAGAGCGTTTTTTTCGATGCCAACCTAACCAGAGTGACGGGAGCGGCACAATTCAGAAAAAGTGCTCAGCTCGCCGAGAAAATGCGATTTAAGCAATAAAATTAAAAATGCTTATAAAACATAAACCAAACGTTGGAGGTGGTCATTTCTTCATGCACAGTGATAAACTCGGCACTCTAAAGCACCCGAGAGCGTTTTTTTCCATGCCAACCTAACCAGAGTGACGGGAGCGGCACAATTCAGAAAAAGTGCTCAGCTCGCCGAGAAAATGCGATTTAAGCAATAAAATTAAAAATGTTTATAAAACATAAACCAAACGTTGGAGGAGGTCATTTCTTCATGCGCAGTGATAAACTCGGCACTCTAAAGCACCCGAGAGCGTTTTTTTCGATGCCAACCTAACCAGAGTGACGGGAGCGGCACAATTCAGAAAAAGTGCTCAGCTCGCCGAGAAAATGCGATTTAAGCAATAAAATTAAAAATGCTTATAAAACATAAACCAAACGTTGGAGGTGGTCATTTCTTCATGCGCAGTGATAAACTCGGCACTCTAAAGCACCCGAGAGCGTTTTTTTCCATGCCAACCTAACCAGAGTGACGGGAGCGGCACAATTCAGAAAAAGTGCTCAGCTCGCCGAGAAAATGCGATTTAAGCAATAAAATTAAAAATGCTTATAAAACCTAAACCAAACGTTGGAGGTGGTCATTTCTTCATGCGCAGTGATAAACTCGGCACTCTAAAGCACCCGAGAGCGTTTTTTTGGATGCCAACCTAACCAGAGTGACGGGAGCGGCACAATTCAGAAAAAGTGCTCAGCTCGCCGAGAAAATGCGATTTAAGCAATAAAATTAAAAATGCTTATAAAACCTAAACCAAACGTTGGAGGTGGTCATTTCTTCATGCGCAGTGATAAACTCGGCACTCTAAAGCACCCGAGAGCGTTTTTTTGGATGCCAACCTAACCAGAGTGACGGGAGCGGCACAATTCAGAAAAAGTGCTCAGCTCGCCGAGAAAATGCGATTTAAGCAATAAAATTAAAAATGCTTATAAAACATAAACCAAACGTTGGAGGTGGTCATTTCTTCATGCGCAGTGATAAACTCGGCACTCTAAAGCACCCGAGAGCGTTTTATTCGATGCCAACCTAACCAGAGTGACGGGAGCGGCACAATTCAGAAAAAGTGCTCAGCTCGCCGAGAAAATGCGATTTAAGCAATAAAATTAAAAATGCTTATAAAACATAAACCAAACGTTGGAGGTGGTCATTTCTTCATGCGCAGTGATAAACTCGGCACTCTAAAGCACCCGAGAGCGTTTTTTTCGATGCCAACCTAACCAGAGTGACGGGAGCGGCACAATTCAGAAAAAGTGCTCAGCTCGCCGAGAAAATGCGATTTAAGCAATAAAATTAAAAATGCTTATAAAACATAAACCAAACGTTGGAGGTGGTCATTTCTTCATGCGCAGTGATAAACTCGGCACTCTAAAGCACCCGAGAGCGTTTTATTCGATGCCAACCTAACCAGAGTGACGGGAGCGGCACAATTCAGAAAAAGCGCTCAGCTCGCCGAGAAAATGCGATTTAAGCAATAAAATTAAAAATGCTTATAAAACATAAACCAAACGTTGGAGGTGGTCATTTCTTCATGCGCGGTGATAAACTCGGCACTCTAAAGCACCCGAGAGCGTTTTTTTCCATGCCAACCTAACCAGAGTGACGGGAGCGGCACAATTCAGAAAAAGTGCTCAGCTCGCCGAGAAAATGCGATTTAAGCAATAAAATTAAAAATGCTTATAAAACATAAACCAAACGTTGGAGGTGGTCATTTCTTCATGCGCAGTGATAAACTCGGCACTCTAAAGCACCCGAGAGCGTTTTTTTCGATGCCAACCTAACCAGAGTGACGGGAGCGGCACAATTCAGAAAAAGTGCTCAGCTCGCCGAGAAAATGCGATTTAAGCAATAAAATTAAAAATGCTTATAAAACATAAACCAAACGTTGTAGATGGTCATTTCTTATTACGCAGTAATAAACTCGGCACTCTAAAGCACCCGAGAGCGTTTTTTTCCATGCCAACCTAACCAGAGTGACGGGAGCGGCACAATTCAGAAAAAGTGCTCAGCTCGCCGAGAAAATGCGATTTAAGCAATACAATTAAAAATGCTTATAAAACATAAACCAAACGTTGGAGGTGGTCATTTCTTCATGTGCAGTGATAAACTCGGCACTCTAAAGCACCCGAGAGCGTTTTTTTCCATGCCAACCTAACCAGAGTGACGGGAGCGGCACAATTCAGAAAAAGTGCTCAGCTCGCCGAGAAAATGCAATTTAAGCAATAAAATTTAAAATGCTTATAAAACATAAACCAAACGTTGTAGATGGTCATTTCTTATTACGCAGTAATAAACTCGGCACTCTAAAGCACCCGAGAGCGTTTTTTTCCATGCCAACCTAACCAGAGTGACGGGAGCGGCACAATTCAGAAAAAGTGCTCAGCTCGCCGAGAAAATGCGATTTAAGCAATAAAATTAAAAATGCTTATAAAACATAAACCAAACGTTGGAGGTGGTCATTTCTTCATGCGCAGTGATAAACTCGGCACTCTAAAGCACCCGAGAGCGTTTTTTTCCATGCCAACCTAACCAGAGTGACGGGAGCGGCACAATTCAGAAAAAGTGCTCAGCTCGCCGAGAAAATGCGATTTAAGCAATAAAATTAAAAATGCTTATAAAACATAAACCAAACGTTGGAGGTGGTCATTTCTTCATGCGCAGTGATAAACTCGGCACTCTAAAGCACCCGAGAGCGTTTTTTTCGATGCCAACCTAACCAGAGTGACGGGAGCGGCACAATTCAGAAAAAGCGCTCAGCTCGCCGAGAAAATGCGATTTAAGCAATAAAATTAAAAATGCTTATAAAACATAAACCAAACGTTGGAGGTGGTCATTTCTTCATGCACAGTGATAAACTCGGCACTCTAAAGCACCCGAGAGCGTTTTTTTCGATGCCAACCTAACCAGAGTGACGGGAGCGACACAATTCAGAAAAAGTGCTCAGCTCGCCGAGAAAATGCGATTTAAGCAATAAAATTAAAAATGCTTATAAAACATAAACCAAACGTTGTAAATGGTCATTTCTTATTACGCAGTAATAAACTCGGCACTCTAAAGCACCCGAGAGCGTTTTTTCGATGCCAACCTAACCAGAGTGACGGGAGCGGCACAATACAGAAAAAGCGCTCAGCTCGCCGAGAAAATGCGATTTAAGCAATAAAATTAAAAATGCTTATAAAACATAAACCAAACGTTGGAGGTGGTCTTTTCTTCATGCGCAGTGATAAACTCGGCACTCTAAAGCACCCGAGAGCGTTTTTTTCCATGCCAACCTAAACAGAGTGACGGGAGCGGCACAATTCAGAAAAAGTGCTCAGCTCGCCGAGAAAATGCGATTTAAGCAATAAAATTAAAAATGCTTATAAAACATAAACCAAACGTTGTAGATGGTCATTTCTTATTACGCAGTAATAAACTCGGCACTCTAAAGCACCCGAGAGCGTTTTTTTCCATGCCAACCTAACCAGAGTGACGGGAGCGGCACAATTCAGAAAAAGTGCTCAGCTCGCCGAGAAAATGCGATTTAAGCAATAAAATTAAAAATGCTTATAAAACATAAACCAAACGTTGGAGGTGGTCATTTCTTCATGCGCAGTGATAAACTCGGCACTCTAAAGCACCCGAGAGCGTTTTTTTCGATGCCAACCTAACCAGAGTGACGGGAGCGGCACAATTCAGAAAAAGTGCTCAGCTCGCCGAGAAAATGCGATTTAAGCAATAAAATTAAAAATGCTTATAAAACATAAACCAAACGTTGGAGGTGGTCATTTCTTCATGCACAGTGATAAACTCGGCACTCTAAAGCACCCGAGAGCGTTTTTTTCCATGCCAACCTAACCAGAGTGACGGGAGCGGCACAATTCAGAAAAAGTGCTCAGCTCGCCGAGAAAATGCGATTTAAGCAATAAAATTAAAAATGCTTATAAAACATAAACCAAACGTTGGAGGTGGTCATTTCTTCATGCGCAGTGATAAACTCGGCACTCTAAAGCACCCGAGAGCGTTTTTTTCCATGCCAACCTAACCAGAGTGACGGGAGCGGCACAATTCAGAAAAAGTGCTCAGCTCGCCGAGAAAATGCGATTTAAGCAATAAAATTAAAAATGCTTATAAAACATAAACCAAACGTTGGAGGTGGTCATTTCTTCATGCACAGTGATAAACTCGGCACTCTAAAGCACCCGAGAGCGTTTTTTTCGATGCCAACCTAACCAGAGTGACGGGAGCGGCACAATTCAGAAAAAGTGCTCAGCTCGCCGAGAAAATGCGATTTAAGCAATAAAATTAAAAATGCTTATAAAACCTAAACCAAACGTTGGAGGTGGTCATTTCTTCATGCGCAGTGATAAACTCGGCACTCTAAAGCACCCGAGAGCGTTTTTTTGGATGCCAACCTAACCAGAGTGACGGGAGCGGCACAATTCAGAAAAAGTGCTCAGCTCGCCGAGAAAATGCGATTTAAGCAATAAAATTAAAAATGCTTATAAAACATAAACCAAACGTTGGAGGTGGTCATTTCTTCATGCGCAGTGATAAACTCGGCACTCTAAAGCACCCGAGAGCGTTTTATTCGATGCCAACCTAACCAGAGTGACGGGAGCGGCACAATTCAGAAAAAGTGCTCAGCTCGCCGAGAAAATGCGATTTAAGCAATAAAATTAAAAATGCTTATAAAACATAAACCAAACGTTGGAGGTGGTCATTTCTTCATGCGCAGTGATAAACTCGGCACTCTAAAGCACCCGAGAGCGTTTTTTTCGATGCCAACCTAACCAGAGTGACGGGAGCGGCACAATTCAGAAAAAGTGCTCAGCTCGCCGAGAAAATGCGATTTAAGCAATAAAATTAAAAATGCTTATAAAACATAAACCAAACGTTGGAGTTGGTCATTTCTTCATGCGCAGTGATAAACTCGGCACTCTAAAGCACCCGAGAGCGTTTTTTTCGATGCCAACCTAACCAGAGTGACGGGAGCGGCACAATTCAGAAAAAGTGCTCAGCTCGCCGAGAAAATGCGATTTAAGCAATAAAATTAAAAATGCTTATAAAACATAAACCAAACGTTGGAGGTGGTCATTTCTTCATGCGCAGTGATAAACTCGGCACTCTAAAGCACCCAAGAGCGTTTTTTTCGATGCCAACCTAACCAGAGTGACGGGAGCGGCACAATTCAGAAAAAGCGCTCAGCTCGCCGAGAAAATGCGATTTAAGCAATAAAATTAAAAATGCTTATAAAACATAAACCAAACGTTGGAGGTGGTCATTTCTTCATGCACAGTGATAAACTCGGCACTCTAAAGCACCCGAGAGCATTTTTTTCGATGCCAACCTAACCAGAGTGACGGGAGCGGCACAATTCAGAAAAAGTGCTCAGCTCGCCGAGAAAATGCGATTTAAGCAATAAAATTAAAAATGCTTATAAAACATAAACCAAACGTTGTAGATGGTCATTTCTTATTACGCAGTAATAAACTCGGCACTCTAAAGCACCCGAGAGCGTTTTTTTCGATGCCAACCTAACCAGAGTGACGGGAGCGGCACAATTCAGAAAAAGCGCTCAGCTCGCCGAGAAAATGCGATTTAAGCAATAAAATTAAAAATGCTTATAAAACATAAACCAAACGTTGGAGGTGGTCATTTCTTCATGCACAGTGATAAACTCGGCACTCTAAAGCACCCGAGAGCGTTTTTTTCGATGCCAACCTAACCAGAGTGACGGGAGCGGCACAATTCAGAAAAAGTGCTCAGCTCGCCGAGAAAATGCGATTTAAGCAATAAAATTAAAAATGCTTATAAAACATAAACCAAACGTTGTAAATGGTCATTTCTTATTACGCAGTAATAAACTCGGCACTCTAAAGCACCCGAGAGCGTTTTTTTCGATGCCAACCTAACCAGAGTGACGGGAGCGGCACAATTCAGAAAAAGCGCTCAGCTCGCCGAGAAAATGCGATTTAAGCAATAAAATTAAAAATGCTTATAAAACATAAACCAAACGTTGGAGGTGGTCTTTTCTTCATGTGCAGTGATAAACTCGGCACTCTAAAGACCCCGAGAGCGTTTTTTTCCATGCCAACCTAAACAGAGTGACGGGAGCGGCACAATTCAGAAAAAGTGCTCAGCTCGCCGAGAAAATGCGATTTAAGCAATAAAATTAAAAATGCTTATAAAACATAAACCAAACGTTGTAGATGGTCATTTCTTATTACGCAGTAATAAACTCGGCACTCTAAAGCACCCGAGAGCGTTTTTTTCCATGCCAACCTAACCAGAGTGACGGGAGCGGCACAATTCAGAAAAAGTGCTCAGCTCGCCGAGAAAATGCGATTTAAGCAATAAAATTAAAAATGCTTATAAAACATAAACCAAACGTTGGAGGTGGTCATTTCTTCATGCGCAGTGATAAACTCGGTACTCTAAAGCACCCGAGAGCGTTTTTTTCGATGCCAACCTAACCAGAGTGACGGGAGCGGCACAATTCAGAAAAAGTGCTCAGCTCGCCGAGAAAATGCGATTTAAGCAATAAAATTAAAAATGCTTATAAAACATAAACCAAACGTTGGAGGTGGTCATTTCTTCATGCGCAGTGATAAACTCGGCACTCTAAAGCACCCGAGAGCGTTTTTTTCGATGCCAACCTAACCAGAGTGACGGGAGCGGCACAATTCAGAAAAAGTGCTCAGCTCGCCGAGAAAATGCGATTTAAGCAATAAAATTAAAAATGCTTATAAAACATAAACCAAACGTTGGAGGTGGTCATTTCTTCATGCGCAGTGATAAACTCGGCACTCTAAAGCACCCGAGAGCGTTTTTTTCGATGCCAACCTAACCAGAGTGACGGGAGCGGCACAATTCAGAAAAAGTGCTCAGCTCGCCGAGAAAATGCGATTTAAGCAATAAAATTAAAAATGCTTATAAAACATAAACCAAACGTTGTAAATGGTCATTTCTTATTACGCAGTAATAAACTCGGCACTCTAAAGCACCCGAGAGCGTTTTTTTCGATGCCAACCTAACCAGAGTGACGGGAGCGGCACAATTCAGAAAAAGCGCTCAGCTCGCCGAGAAAATGCGATTTAAGCAATAAAATTAAAAATGCTTATAAAACATAAACCAAACGTTGGAGGTGGTCTTTTCTTCATGTGCAGTGATAAACTCGGCACTCTAAAGCACCCGAGAGCGTTTTTTTCCATGCCAACCTAAACAGAGTGACGGGAGCGGCACAATTCAGAAAAAGTGCTCAGCTCGCCGAGAAAATGCGATTTAAGCAATAAAATTAAAAATGCTTATAAAACATAAACCAAACGTTGTAGATGGTCATTTCTTATTACGCAGTAATAAACTCGGCACTCTAAAGCACCCGAGAGCGTTTTTTTCCATGCCAACCTAACCAGAGTGACGGGAGCGGCACAATTCAGAAAAAGTGCTCAGCTCGCCGAGAAAATGCGATTTAAGCAATAAAATTAAAAATGCTTATAAAACATAAACCAAACGTTGGAGGTGGTCATTTCTTCATGCGCAGTGATAAACTCGGCACTCTAAAGCACCCGAGAGCGTTTTTTTCGATGCCAACCTAACCAGAGTGACGGGAGCGGCACAATTCAGAAAAAGTGCTCAGCTCGCCGAGAAAATGCGATTTAAGCAATAAAATTAAAAATGCTTATAAAACATAAACCAAACGTTGTAGATGGTCATTTCTTATTACGCAGTGATAAACTCGGCACTCTAAAGCACCCGAGAGCGTTTTTTTCCATGCCAACCTAACCAGAGTGACGGGAGCGGCACAATTCAGAAAAAGTGCTCAGCTCGCCGAGAAAATGCGATTTAAGCAATAAAATTAAAAATGCTTATAAAACATAAACCAAACGTTGGAGGTGGTCATTTCTTCATGCGCAGTGATAAACTCGGCACTCTAAAGCACCCGAGAGCGTTTTTTTCCATGCCAACCTAACCAGAGTGACGGGAGCGGCACAATTCAGAAAAAGTGCTCAGCTCGCCGAGAAAATGCGATTTAAGCAATAAAATTAAAAATGCTTATAAAACATAAACCAAACGTTGGAGGTGGTCATTTCTTCATGCGCAGTGATAAACTCGGCACTCTAAAGCACCCGAGAGCGTTTTTTTCCATGCCAACCTAACCAGAGTGACGGGAGCGGCACAATTCAGAAAAAGTGCTCAGCTCGCCGAGAAAATGCGATTTAAGCAATAAAATTAAAAATGCTTATAAAACATAAACCAAACGTTGTAGATGGTCATTTCTTATTACGCAGTAATAAACTCGGCACTCTAAAGCACCCGAGAGCGTTTTTTTCCATGCCAACCTAACCAGAGTGACGGGAGCGGCACAATTCAGAAAAAGTGCTCAGCTCGCCGAGAAAATGCGATTTAAGCAATAAAATTAAAAATGCTTATAAAACATAAACCAAACGTTGGAGGTGGTCATTTCTTCATGCGCAGTGATAAACTCGGCACTCTAAAGCACCCGAGAGCGTTTTATTCGATGCCAACCTAACCAGAGTGACGGGAGCGGCACAATTCAGAAAAAGCGCTCAGCTCGCCGAGAAAATGCGATTTAAGCAATAAAATTAAAAATGCTTATAAAACATAAACCAAACGTTGGAGGTGGTCATTTCTTCATGCGCGGTGATAAACTCGGCACTCTAAAGCACCCGAGAGCGTTTTTTTCCATGCCAACCTAACCAGAGTGACGGGAGCGGCACAATTCAGAAAAAGTGCTCAGCTCGCCGAGAAAATGCGATTTAAGCAATAAAATTAAAAATGCTTATAAAACATAAACCAAACGTTGGAGGTGGTCATTTCTTCATGCGCAGTGATAAACTCGGCACTCTAAAGCACCCGAGAGCGTTTTTTTCGATGCCAACCTAACCAGAGTGACGGGAGCGGCACAATTCAGAAAAAGTGCTCAGCTCGCCGAGTAAATGCGATTTAAGCAATAAAATTAAAAATGCTTATAAAACATAAACCAAACGTTGGAGGTGGTCATTTCTTCATGCGCAGTGATAAACTCGGCACTCTAAAGCACCCGAGAGCGTTTTTTTCGATGCCAACCTAACCAGAGTGACGGGAGCGGCACAATTCAGAAAAGGCGCTCAGCTCGCCGAGAAAATGCGATTTAAGCAATAAAATTAAAAATGCTTATAAAACATAAACCAAACGTTGGAGGTGGTCATTTCTTCATGCGCAGTGATAAACTCGGCACTCTAAAGCACCCGAGAGCGTTTTTTTCCATGCCAACCTAACCAGAGTGACGGGAGCGGCACAATTCAGAAAAAGCGCTCAGCTCGCCGAGAAAATGCGATTTAAGCAATTTAATTAAAAATGCTTATAAAACATAAACCAAACGTTGGAGGTGGTCATTTCTTCATGCACAGTGATAAACTCGGCACTCTAAAGCACCCGAGAGCGTTTTTTTCGATGCCAACCTAACCAGAGTGACGGGAGCGGCACAATTCAGAAAAAGTGCTCAGCTCGCCGAGAAAATGCGATTTAAGCAATAAAATTAAAAATGCTTATAAAACATAAACCAAACGTTGGAGGTGGTCATTTCTTCATGCGCAGTGATAAACTCGGCACTCTAAAGCACCCGAGAGCGTTTTTTTCGATGCCAACCTAACCAGAGTGACGGGAGCGGCACAATTCAGAAAAAGTGCTCAGCTCGCCGAGAAAATGCGATTTAAGCAATAAAATTAAAAATGCTTATAAAACATAAACCAAACGTTGGAGGTGGTCATTTCTTCATGCGCAGTGATAAACTCGGCACTCTAAAGCACCCGAGAGCGTTTTTTTCGATGCCAACCTAACCAGAGTGACGGGAGCGGCACAATTCAGAAAAAGCGCTCAGCTCGCCGAGAAAATGCGATTTAAGCAATAAAATTAAAAATGCTTATAAAACATAAACCAAACGTTGGAGGTGGTCATTTCTTCATGCGCAGTGATAAACTCGGCACTCTAAAGCACCCGAGAGCGTTTTTTTCGATGCCAACCTAACCAGAGTGACGGGAGCGGCACAATTCAGAAAAAGTGCTCAGCTCGCCGAGAAAATGCGATTTAAGCAATAAAATTAAAAATGCTTATAAAACATAAACCAAACGTTGGAGGTGGTCATTTCTTCATGCGCAGTGATAAACTCGGCACTCTAAAGCACCCGAGAGCGTTTTTTTCGATGCCAACCTAACCAGAGTGACGGGAGCGGCACAATTCAGAAAAAGTGCTCAGCTCGCCGAGAAAATGCAATTTAAGCAATAAAATTTAAAATGCTTATAAAACATAAACCAAACGTTGTAGATGGTCATTTCTTATTACGCAGTAATAAACTCGGCACTCTAAAGCACCCGAGAGCGTTTTTTTCCATGCCAACCTAACCAGAGTGACGGGAGCGGCACAATTCAGAAAAAGTGCTCAGCTCGCCGAGAAAATGCGATTTAAGCAATAAAATTAAAAATGCTTATAAAACATAAACCAAACGTTGGAGGTGGTCATTTCTTCATGCGCAGTGATAAACTCGGCACTCTAAAGCACCCGAGAGCGTTTTTTTCCATGCCAACCTAACCAGAGTGACGGGAGCGGCACAATTCAGAAAAAGTGCTCAGCTCGCCGAGAAAATGCGATTTAAGCAATAAAATTAAAAATGCTTATAAAACATAAACCAAACGTTGGAGGTGGTCATTTCTTCATGCGCAGTGATAAACTCGGCACTCTAAAGCACCCGAGAGCGTTTTATTTGATGCCAACCTAACCAGAGTGACGGGAGCGGCACAATTCAGAAAAAGTGCTCAGCTCGCCGAGAAAATGCGATTTAAGCAATAAAATTAAAAATGCTTATAAAACAGAAACCAAACGTTGGAGGTGGTCATTTCTTCATGCGCAGTGATAAACTCGGCACTCTAAAGCACCCGAGAGCGTTTTTTTCGATGCCAACCTAACCAGAGTGACGGGAGCGGCACAATTCAGAAAAAGCGCTCAGCTCGCCGAGAAAATGCGATTTAAGCAATAAAATTAAAAATGCTTATAAAACATAAACCAAACGTTGGAGGTGGTCATTTCTTCATGCACAGTGATAAACTCGGCACTCTAAAGCACCCGAGAGCGTTTTTTTCGATGCCAACCTAACCAGAGTGACGGGAGCGGCACAATTCAGAAAAAGTGCTCAGCTCGCCGAGAAAATGCGATTTAAGCAATAAAATTAAAAATGCTTATAAAACATAAACCAAACGTTGTAAATGGTCATTTCTTATTACGCAGTAATAAACTCGGCACTCTAAAGCACCCGAGAGCGTTTTTTCGATGCCAACCTAACCAGAGTGACGGGAGCGGCACAATACAGAAAAAGCGCTCAGCTCGCCGAGAAAATGCGATTTAAGCAATAAAATTAAAAATGCTTATAAAACATAAACCAAACGTTGGAGGTGGTCTTTTCTTCATGCGCAGTGATAAACTCGGCACTCTAAAGCACCCGAGAGCGTTTTTTTCCATGCCAACCTAAACAGAGTGACGGGAGCGGCACAATTCAGAAAAAGTGCTCAGCTCGCCGAGAAAATGCGATTTAAGCAATAAAATTAAAAATGCTTATAAAACATAAACCAAACGTTGTAGATGGTCATTTCTTATTACGCAGTAATAAACTCGGCACTCTAAAGCACCCGAGAGCGTTTTTTTCCATGCCAACCTAACCAGAGTGACGGGAGCGGCACAATTCAGAAAAAGTGCTCAGCTCGCCGAGAAAATGCGATTTAAGCAATAAAATTAAAAATGCTTATAAAACATAAACCAAACGTTGGAGGTGGTCATTTCTTCATGCGCAGTGATAAACTCGGCACTCTAAAGCACCCGAGAGCGTTTTTTTCGATGCCAACCTAACCAGAGTGACGGGAGCGGCACAATTCAGAAAAAGTGCTCAGCTCGCCGAGAAAATGCGATTTAAGCAATAAAATTAAAAATGCTTATAAAACATAAACCAAAAGTTGGAGGTGGTCATTTCTTCATGCACAGTGATAAACTCGGCACTCTAAAGCACCCGAGAGCGTTTTTTTCCATGCCAACCTAACCAGAGTGACGGGAGCGGCACAATTCAGAAAAAGTGCTCAGCTCGCCGAGAAAATGCGATTTAAGCAATAAAATTAAAAATGCTTATAAAACATAAACCAAACGTTGGAGGTGGTCATTTCTTCATGCGCAGTGATAAACTCGGCACTCTAAAGCACCCGAGAGCGTTTTATTCGATGCCAACCTAACCAGAGTGACGGGAGCGGCACAATTCAGAAAAAGTGCTCAGCTCGCCGAGAAAATGCGATTTAAGCAATAAAATTAAAAATGCTTATAAAACATAAACCAAACGTTGGAGGTGGTCATTTCTTCATGCGCAGTGATAAACTCGGCACTCTAAAGCACCCGAGAGCGTTTTTTTCGATGCCAACCTAACCAGAGTGACGGGAGCGGCACAATTCAGAAAAAGTGCTCAGCTCGCCGAGAAAATGCGATTTAAGCAATAAAATTAAAAATGCTTATAAAACATAAACCAAACGTTGGAGTTGGTCATTTCTTCATGCGCAGTGATAAACTCGGCACTCTAAAGCACCCGAGAGCGTTTTTTTCGATGCCAACCTAACCAGAGTGACGGGAGCGGCACAATTCAGAAAAAGTGCTCAGCTCGCCGAGAAAATGCGATTTAAGCAATAAAATTAAAAATGCTTATAAAACATAAACCAAACGTTGGAGGTGGTCATTTCTTCATGCGCAGTGATAAACTCGGCACTCTAAAGCACCCAAGAGCGTTTTTTTCGATGCCAACCTAACCAGAGTGACGGGAGCGGCACAATTCAGAAAAAGCGCTCAGCTCGCCGAGAAAATGCGATTTAAGCAATAAAATTAAAAATGCTTATAAAACATAAACCAAACGTTGGAGGTGGTCATTTCTTCATGCACAGTGATAAACTCGGCACTCTAAAGCACCCGAGAGCGTTTTTTTCGATGCCAACCTAACCAGAGTGACGGGAGCGGCACAATTCAGAAAAAGTGCTCAGCTCGCCGAGAAAATGCGATTTAAGCAATAAAATTAAAAATGCTTATAAAACATAAACCAAACGTTGTAGATGGTCATTTCTTATTACGCAGTAATAAACTCGGCACTCTAAAGCACCCGAGAGCGTTTTTTTCGATGCCAACCTAACCAGAGTGACGGGAGCGGCACAATTCAGAAAAAGCGCTCAGCTCGCCGAGAAAATGTGATTTAAGCAATAAAATTAAAAATGCTTATAAAACATAAACCAAACGTTGGAGGTGGTCATTTCTTCATGCACAGTGATAAACTCGGCACTCTAAAGCACCCGAGAGCGTTTTTTTCGATGCCAACCTAACCAGAGTGACGGGAGCGGCACAATTCAGAAAAAGTGCTCAGCTCGCCGAGAAAATGCGATTTAAGCAATAAAATTAAAAATGCTTATAAAACATAAACCAAACGTTGTAAATGGTCATTTCTTATTACGCAGTAATAAACTCGGCACTCTAAAGCACCCGAGAGCGTTTTTTTCGATGCCAACCTAACCAGAGTGACGGGAGCAGCACAATTCAGAAAAAGCGCTCAGCTCGCCGAGAAAATGCGATTTAAGCAATAAAATTAAAAATGCTTATAAAACATAAACCAAACGTTGGAGGTGGTCTTTTCTTCATGTGCAGTGATAAACTCGGCACTCTAAAGCACCCGAGAGCGTTTTTTTCCATGCCAACCTAAACAGAGTGACGGGAGCGGCACAATTCAGAAAAAGTGCTCAGCTCGCCGAGAAAATGCGATTTAAGCAATAAAATTAAAAATGCTTATAAAACATAAACCAAACGTTGTAGATGGTCATTTCTTATTACGCAGTAATAAACTCGGCACTCTAAAGCACCCGAGAGCGTTTTTTTCCATGCCAACCTAACCAGAGTGACGGGAGCGGCACAATTCAGAAAAAGTGCTCAGCTCGCCGAGAAAATGCGATTTAAGCAATAAAATTAAAAATGCTTATAAAACATAAACCAAACGTTGGAGGTGGTCATTTCTTCATGCGCAGTGATAAACTCGGCACTCTAAAGCACCCGAGAGCGTTTTTTTCGATGCCAACCTAACCAGAGTGACGGGAGCGGCACAATTCAGAAAAAGTGCTCAGCTCGCCGAGAAAATGCGATTTAAGCAATAAAATTAAAAATGCTTATAAAACATAAACCAAACGTTGGAGGTGGTCATTTCTTCATGCGCAGTGATAAACTCGGCACTCTAAAGCACCCGAGAGCGTTTTTTTCGATGCCAACCTAACCAGAGTGACGGGAGCGGCACAATTCAGAAAAAGTGCTCAGCTCGCCGAGAAAATGCGATTTAAGCAATAAAATTAAAAATGCTTATAAAACATAAACCAAACGTTGGAGGTGGTCATTTCTTCATGCGCAGTGATAAACTCGGCACTCTAAAGCACCCGAGAGCGTTTTTTTCGATGCCAACCTAACCAGAGTGACGGGAGCGGCACAATTCAGAAAAAGTGCTCAGCTCGCCGAGAAAATGCGATTTAAGCAATAAAATTAAAAATGCTTATAAAACATAAACCAAACGTTGTAAATGGTCATTTCTTATTACGCAGTAATAAACTCGGCACTCTAAAGCACCCGAGAGCGTTTTTTTCGATGCCAACCTAACCAGAGTGACGGGAGCGGCACAATTCAGAAAAAGCGCTCAGCTCGCCGAGAAAATGCGATTTAAGCAATAAAATTAAAAATGCTTATAAAACATAAACCAAACGTTGGAGGTGGTCTTTTCTTCATGTGCAGTGATAAACTCGGCACTCTAAAGCACCCGAGAGCGTTTTTTTCCATGCCAACCTAAACAGAGTGACGGGAGCGGCACAATTCAGAAAAAGTGCTCAGCTCGCCGAGAAAATGCGATTTAAGCAATAAAATTAAAAATGCTTATAAAACATAAACCAAACGTTGTAGATGGTCATTTCTTATTACGCAGTAATAAACTCGGCACTCTAAAGCACCCGAGAGCGTTTTTTTCCATGCCAACCTAACCAGAGTGACGGGAGCGGCACAATTCAGAAAAAGTGCTCAGCTCGCCGAGAAAATGCGATTTAAGCAATAAAATTAAAAATGCTTATAAAACATAAACCAAACGTTGGAGGTGGTCATTTCTTCATGCGCAGTGATAAACTCGGCACTCTAAAGCACCCGAGAGCGTTTTTT